>NW_028324188.1:663643-995465 GCF_054372755.1 Phalangium opilio | reverse complement strand
GCTGTGTTTTCCCTATACTCATTCTGAAACTCCTTAGGGGATGGCCACGACAACTTCTTTCTTTCTTTCTCCCGAAATCCTATGCAGATCTCATTCTCAATGAATTTCGAACCACTAACTAAATGCGCGAATAGAATAAATTATATTTCGATTTACGAATCGTTTTGAAGCAAAACAATCGTTAATTTTGGGCCGAGATTAGATCCGGAAATATGTATTCCTTCAAATTCCATGAGATTTGTAACTACCGCGTGAAGATAAAAGTGCTCAAAAACTGCACGAGATTTGTAACTACCGCGTGAAGATAAAAGTGCTCAAAAACTGCACGAGATTTGTAAGCGCGGTAAGATAAAAGCAAAAATATTCACGAGATTTGTAACTACCGCGTGAATATAAAAGAAAAACATTCACGAGATTTGTAACTACCGCGTGAATATAAAAGCAGAAAATTCACCCTTAAAGTCCACGTGCGAGTCAGCTTTTTGAAAAAAAAAATAGAAAAAATTATCTGAAATTAAAATTCCAATGAAGCTAAATATTCTGCTTAAATTTCTCTCCCTTATTTAAAAATTATATCTTTTTTGATAGTAAATTGTTTCCCCAATTAATCTTATCCATCTCTGACAAGTTAGAGGACCCATTTCGTATAATTTAGGCAATCCCCCGTTAAATCTCCGCTACCCACTTAATTTGAAACCTACCTTTTTCCAATTGGGAATAAGTCAACTTAACTTTAGACTGAGAAGAAAGGTATGATCCGTTTTAATGTAGCAATGGTCAAATTAGGACCGAGGCTTAAGGGGGAGAACTCACGACACGATCTGCGTGGAAATCAGTCCCTTCTGCTCCGGCACCGTTTAAATTACCTTTTTCTTTACCAATTTATATTAATTGTTTAAGATAAAAACCTGGTATTCAACACGCTGTCAAGTGACCCCGTCTTATTATATTGAAATAACGCTAAAAAGCTTAGGTTACTTGACCCCAAATATCAAAATTTAAACCGCCCTCAATTATCCATCGCTTTTTCAGCCGAATTTTGGGGTAAAATTAAGATGTATTTACGGCTTAATTTTGAATCTCTTTGGGCTAAGAAAATTATTTGGGAAATTGTTAGTTTTTACAGAAAGAATTTCACCGTGGTCGTGATTTAACGGAGTCCTTTGATTTTAACCGCAATTGCGGTTTGTTTGTTTGCTTGCTTGTTACGTCACGGGGAGGGCTGTGACGCCACTAAAATTTAATCTTTGTCCCTTCTTAGTAGGTACTTTAATTAAAATAAATTTTTTTTAAATTAAATAATTTTAGAATAATTAATGCGAACGGAGCCTTTAGTTCTACATTTTGAATGTAGAGGACGTACTATGGTCTACCCACTGCAATTAAAATGTTCACCAAAAATTTATTTTACTGGTTTATAAATTTTAATTAATATGTTAATTTTAATGGTAATATTCTGGTTTATCAAAACACCCTGGAGGTATTTTTTTTCTTTGAGAATGTTTAAATAACACTAATATGAAATTTTCATCACGACTTCAGTTGATACAGAAAAAAGAAATCGTTCTCGCTTTGAATTTCTTTAAATGATTATAATTATTTTAGAAGTTTCAAAAAACGTTGCGTTAAAACAAGGTGTCAAAATCCACAATATTTTTTAACCCCATTGTTAAGGATTTTTCTGTACCGTAATATTTGGGTTTTATTTTTTTTATTATTATTGGAGATTCGCAATAAGAAAACCCTATATTAAAATTGCGCGCGTGAATTTTCCCGCCATTTGAAAGTTTTTTTTTCGCACGTGTTTTTAAACTCTGTTTCCCGCCAAATTTCACGCGCTTGTTTAAAATTACTTTTAGCACGTGGTGCAAAGTTATTTTGAATTTAAGATAAGTTTAACACGTGTTAAAGCAAGTTTAACTGCGTTTGAAATATGAATTGGTTTTAGTTATATTACCATTGCAGGCTTAAGTTGATTTAAAATACGCTGTTTATTGTAGATATAAGTTAGCTTATATCATTGGATTGCTGGCTGTCAAATTGCAACCAATAATTTTCATATTGAGTTCGGTTTACAAGGGGGAAAAAAGATACCCGTCTTTTTTAGACAACTGCAATTTTGAATTGTTGAAATGATTCGCTAATGGCGGGGTTATACGTTTTACCATTGTATTAGCCAATGGGGAAATTATATTAGTGTCATTTCGACTATAAAAGAGAGCTCTTTATGCGTTGTAAAAAAATTTAAAGTATCACGATTATTTTACCACCTTAAATCCGAGATATCCTGGATGAAATATTTGCAAATATTTTTTTTAGTTACAAATCAAATAGCGTATATTTAACCTTTAATTTTACATGTTGGCACTAACTGCAGATGTGTCTATGACCGTATGGTAACACGGTAAGATAATGTACCCCATTATAATAGCTAAATGACCTCTCATGGTCAAGCAACGCTCTGAAACCTTAAAAAGAGCTCGAAACATTTTTTGTTTATTTATTATAAAAATGACACGTTTAGAATTTAAAAGAAATTATTATCTATTTACAGAATCTAACTCCATTTTTTAGAAGTAAATTATACAGAAATGTTTTAACTATAACATTGTTAGGATAAGGGTAATGGCACTAGCTAGCTTTAACAGTATGAAATATAGCGTAGAGTGTCACTAGGCTATAATAATCCCCCTTGCAATCTCGAACACATTGTTGTTTTGTTATCTAAGAGAGCGTCAAAGCGTGTAAATTTACATTACAGCGAAAAGCAAGTATCTGGCCTCAATTTTACATTTTAATTTAAAATATTTTGGCTTTAAAAAATATACGCCAACTAAATCAACTTTCATTAAAATGTTTAACAATGGACATTCTACACTTCGAATAGTGACACTTCGTATTATATCCCTATGGAGTTTATTACTGAGGTGCCATTACTGTATGTATTAAGAAAATTGTGTTTTACACGGTGTACCGGCGCTAATAGGCTAACTTCCTTTATTTTTTTTTTATTTTTCTTTTAATTTTTTAAGGAAGGAATTTGGCTACTTCCGGTTGGTTGGCGGTGATGGTGATGGGGTAGGGATAACATTGTTTAAGAGTTATGTGAGAATTGCTAGGATTAGGAGTGAAGACTATGTTATTTAAGCGGTATGTTAAAGGGGGAATTTGGGGAGACATGGAGATATCAGGGAAATATTTACTTAAATCAATTATTTTGAAAAAATTAGGAAAAAGCTATTATTTTTATCATTTTTTTAAAAAAATTTGGAAGAAATGATAATTTTTTTTAAAAAAATTGAGAAGAAATCATAATTTTTCTTTTGAAAAATTTGGGAAGAAATCATAATTTTTCTTTTGAAAAATTTGGGAAGAAATCATAATTTTTCTTTTGAAAAATTTGGGAAGAAATCATAATTTTTTTTGAAAAATTTGGGAAGAAATCATAATTTTTTTGAAAAATTTGGGAAGAAATCATAATTTTTTTGAAAAATTTGGGAAGAAATCATAATTTTTTTTTTGAAAAATTTGGGAACAAATCATAATTTTTTTTGAAAAATTTGGGAAGAAATCATAATTTTTTTTTGAAAAATTTGGGAAGAAATCATAATTTTTTTTTTGAAAAATTTGGGAAGAAATCATAATTTTTTTTGAAAAATTTGGGAAGAAATCATAATTTTTTTTTTTTGAAAAACATATGAAATAAAAATTAATTAAAATGTCGAAGACGTATTTAAATAAGTTTACTGTTGTAGTTGGTGTAGCACGAGGAAGTGCTAATGGTAATGTCTATTTCCTGTCGCGAGCCACAAGGGCGGTTAAAATTAAGTGACCATGGAGGTAGGCGTTTGACCATGCGAACCTAATGATATTCCAGAATTGTGGTGGTCCAAAAGAATCGAGGGGAAAAACACTTGTTTTTTCTATCTTTTGTTAATAAGCTCGAACAATAACAATTGACGTGGTCGTAAAAATGTTTAAAAGGCGTGACATCGTGACAATCAGCGTCGTCGTCAAGAAGCGCTTGACCTCTACAATGATGACCATTACGTATCGAGCGTGAAATCTAACGACACCGTTTGAAGTATTTAGAATAACAATAAACAACATAAAATGCACCTTCAGACGAGCCAAGACTAAAATAATACATTCACGTCGCTGAACTCTTCGCATTGCAATGTCAATGACTACGTAAAAGATTCGCGGGTTTATTTTCAAAAATATTCAGTTTTTTCTCCGGTAGTGTCCTCAGATGGCGCCACCTAAGTTAGCAGCGCCTTTTCTTTAGCCATAGCTCACTCGATCCGGCCTTTATTAAAGCGTGATCACGTGAGCTACGCATTTAGCAGACGATGTAATGAAAACTTTTAGGATTCTTGGAGCGGTATTTGTTTATCATCATTTTGGATGAGCAGCTATTTTAGTATTCAAAGTTTTTGGCTAAAAAAAATCACCGTATACACGACTCGTTTTAAGTCGTCTGCTATCGCGTGCACCGACGCGAAATTAACATGGCGACCGACGAAAGCTTAAGATATTTAATGTAGTCTGTCTGAATGGGCCTTTAAATCCAGGAGTTAGCCTAAACCGGAAGATGATGAACTTCTGAATACGATGCTGGCAACGACAAGTTTTTCCGCTGCCGCCACCAATGTTAAATACATTGATGTCGCGTGAGAGCCGTATTAAATGGTACTTCCCCAAAATGGTATACTAGTCTCTATAGGTGGGTCCATCGTGTTTTGGGGGCCCATTAGTCGAATTTTCAGTGGATAAATCTGGATGGGCATTGTCATATTTTTCGGGAACGAGCCTGAGAACAGACCACAATGGTCCCTTGGAAATAAAAGGGAAGGCCATTTTGTCGAACTTCTCTTTTGGCCCTAGCTTTAGCTGACAGTTGCCTCGGCGACGAACCGATCTTATCTTAGTTTTAGTCCCAGAAAAGTTTAGGCTTTTTTTTTCTTTTTTCATCTCTAGCGCTAAATACGCTTCTATATACTATAGATACTGTCTGGACATACTGCTTACTAGAGGGGATGGACACTGACACTTTTAGGCAATGTCTCCCAATAAGGTTTGGGACGTAGTTCAACCTGTCCAAGTCTCAATTATAGTTTCTTTGTCTCTATCTCTCTTGTTGCTTAATTTGTCTGTATGGACCAATTTGACCAATAATCAGTGATTGTAATCAGATCTACTTTAATATTATACACATATTATACTGTATGCACTGTTTGTGATCTTTGTGATCACATTTAATTTCACTCTATATACCCTGCTACAGAAAATAGCAGTAGCCAACAACTGCTCCAATTCGGTTGGTGATTGGTGACATAATTTGTTTATTCATGTGGTGAATTTTGAGCCTGCATGCAACGTAATTGACCCCGTGGGAAAAATTATTTAATGAGTTAGAATGATTATATTTTAATTGCTTCAATTGGAGTAATTATTATCCCATAGATTATAGCTTACCTATTCTACCTATGGCTATTGGAACCCCATGATCAACAAGACCCTGATATGACTAAGGCATATCTTTGAGTTACGCTGATTATTATCCCATATGATTAGAGCTTACATATTCTACTGATGTCTTGACCCTAACCCTTATTGGGACCCCATGATCAACAAGACCAGGGTCTGATATGACTATGGCATATCTTTGAGTTACGCTTTAAATGCTGTTTGAAGAAGGTGGACAGTAAATTGTAGAGAGAAAGTATCCCACATCTTGGCCTACGAATAGACGGAAAAAATAGGCCTAAAATGCGTTAGGCTTAGCAGGCAGCGCTGGGCAGGCAGATGGCTCCTCCAAATATCCCTCGCGGTATCTGTGAACGGGATCAAGAAAGTTGGGACGCTTTTTTCTCCGTTCTTCTCTTTTCTACGGGACTCTGTCGCGTTATCTTCGGGATCGAGACCGGGGACCCCAAAAAACGAACCTTCCGTGATGTACTCGCCCGCCACGTACGTGTGTTCCTACAACTGTGTGTGTCCCATGGTTTCGGACACTAATGGCAACGACACGGACTTAAACGTAGTAGGGTTTATGGAGAAGTTATATTAAGTGCCATTACTACAAATAAGCTAGTATATACTTATTCGATATGAGGATATAAGCTCTAATAGTGTTGTGAACGAAATAAGCATTAGTGCATCGCTGCTTCCAACATTTTTTATGTTATTTTATTTAGGATGGTACTGTGTCCTGGTGAGGGGGATGTCACTGTTATGAGTTGAATTCGTTCCTAGTTACTTACCTCTCGTAAAACATGGTGTTCCAAAAAGGTACAGCGGGTTCTTTTTATTTTGAGTGGAAAATGTGATATGGCGTTTTGCCATAAGGGATGCATGCACCCACTGCTAACACAAGTAATGATTGAACATTGGATTGGAGTGTTTTACCAATGTCCCCCTTAAATTTAACATAAGAAACTGAACACACAATTCTTAGTGGTCATCTTTGAAACACTCATCCAAATTGGTGGTTTCCCATTACCCTCTGCCTTTTTGGAGGCTCACATTGTATGCAAATATTATTTGATAAAATATTTAGAATTTTAATTATGTAGAAGAATAATTAACTGAATTACATCTCATTAAACTTCCAATTTAATTCTTAGTTATTAGCCTACGATTAGGGACGGGAGTGAGTCCATGCCTACCTTGAAAATTAATCTCCAAACAAATTTTATAATAACCTACCTCAAACGCCCACCGTATGGTATACTATATCTTTTAAAAATATTGACATAATTATAAAATTTCCGCTACGAGCTAGGCACTGGATTAAAATAAAGTAGATTAGTTTGAAGTTACGCGTACCTATGATGATCTTTATTAATATCCAGCGAGTTGACTGAATGAGCAGTTGAAGTTTATTCCGTTGATGTACCCTAATTAGTGTTAACGCTAATCGTTAATTAATTTATTAATTTCCTCGAGCTACCAGAAACAGTTCAGTTCAGTTTTAAAACCTTTCCCCTATAGGGAAAATTTATTAGATCCGAAGAAACTTCATAACTTCGGTCTAATTTACTTCAGGTTACATTTATGAACAATACCCCAATTATAAATTAATTTTCCTTCACAATATAAACCATATTTATGTAATAGATATTCAAGCATGATTAAAAATTATTATCAAAGCTAAATTTGCTAAATTAGGCCCGAAGTCATTAATTGCAATTAACGTCTGTGCCCCCGGCCGTATAATTTCCTTTTATCTGTGAGGTCTATTTAGAATTTATTTAAAATTTTGGGTTTAAGAGTTAGCTATAGCTATAGCTCATATCGGGTCGTAATTTGAAATCTTCTGGTAATTATTAGAATTAGGGCTACGTAATCGCGATGTGGGGGTCCGAAGAATGGTCATTAACATAATCATTAATAAAGGGACTTTGGATCCGGCCAATGGGCCCCCCTCCGACCCCCGGACTAGATAACGGTTTAAAAGCAGATGGAGGGAAAGGGTTTCGAACCCCCATATCAAACCTTTATTATGTAATACTCGCTAAGCTTAATGTTAAACCAAAGGTTCGTCGCGTTGATTGTTCAAGAGATAGTTGATCATTCATGATCAAAAATTGTCAACCTTGGCCCAGGTTGGTACGGAAAAACCTGAGAAAGGTCAAGGGAATTTAAAAATGAATGAACTAGAGTGAGTGGTCAGGGAATTTCAAAATGGGCTTCAGAAATGCTAGGTAATTTGATTTTATAGTGGTGAAAATTCGGCTTTTGTGTAACTTGCAATTGCAATCAAGGTTGCTGAGAAGTGTTGTTGAAGCAGCGTTAATTGAACTTGTTACAATAAATATGTGCAGTTAAACATAATTGTCCAACAATTAAGAGTCGACTTGTGTATCTAAAAAATGTTTATTTCAAATTTGTAAGGTAACCCGAAATTGCATGTGGAAAGTTCTGGTTTCCAAGACATCATTGTATAGACATTTGCGAAATTACCACCTTTCGACTATCTCTTTAATTATGGAACGCGGTTCAATTATTATTTCCGACAATTGGCTAACAATTATCGTAATCCCGTTGTCCCCCCTTGGCCCCCAACCCGCTTTTGGTTGGTGTTGGGCATTTCGCCCTCCTTTTCAGTTAAGGTTAAATCTCCCGGCCTGTCCTTCCTGTCCTGTCCTCCCTTGGGTCCATTTTCCAGTAGATAATAAGCTCAACCGATATTTGTAATTGTATAACTATATAGCAAACGCGTGAACCCGATTTCCGTAAAATAGAACCAATAAGGCGTGAGACTATATTATGTTAATCTTTGGGCTTTCGCGCCAAATTTACGCGCCTAATGTCAACCCCCCCTCCCCCTTACCCTTCCTTCACCTTTAAGTAATAACTGCACGAGCGCTATAGCTAATATAATGAGAGTAAGTTGAATTTTAACAGGAATATTTTATGAAGCTTTTAATTTATATTGCGAAAGAAAATTTCTTAAACAGCTATAGTTCATACGGAACTTGGATTTGGAAAAGCTAGGGATAAGTCAGGGATTTGGAAAAGCTAGGGATATGTCAAGGATTTGGAAAAGCTAGGGAAAAGTCAGGGATATGTCAGGGATTTGAAAAAGCAAGGGAAAATTCGGGGATAAGTCAGGGATTTCGAAAAGTCAGGGATATGTCAGCGAAAATATCAAACCATGCTTCGAGCAATGATAATTATGGGCCTGGTGTGACCATGAAGTGGGCTGCTCTGTTAAACAGCTTAAAATGGTCATTGATTTTACCAAAATTAGGTCAGGGATTATCTGGAAATGTCAGGGATTTTCAAACCGTGGTTTGTTATTGTTATTAGAGTACCATCTCTGGTTTCAACACTGAATCGAACAAAATACTACAAGCTTTTCAGGACTTCTGTTGTATCAATAGATAACTATTGAATTGCGCACGTCACAAAAAATGACTTCCAACATTTGTATTTGCACATTTTCTATTTTAATTTAATCCTTGTTTCAATATTATTGGTAGAAATGATGAAATTCCTTTCAAATAATATTTCCCACGTGCTTCATCTTTCCCGCCAATTTGTATATACCTCTCTGGCGCGCGCGCTCGCGCTATTTCCTGTATTAATCCAAATGATTAGGCTCGTGAGCGCGAGCTTGAATATTTTCCATACATTTAGAAGTAATACGTACAAAGTTCAAGACGCCTGGACTAAACCTTACCTAATTTTTCCCTTATCCCCTAACATTCGTTTATTACTTCAATTAAGGCGAACGAAATTAGGTCTCTCTCCTTTCTGTCATTGCATTATGTTAACGTTGTTAATCTGTCGACGGCTGAATAGTTTCTATTCTAAAACGCGGTGCGCGAACCCAATTGTTCCGATAAGAAAAGTGGACCCCGATAAGGAACCAACCCTTTTCTAATAATATATATCGGATTTTGGAAATCGCAATTTCGAATAATTTCGGACATTGGTTGGGACATTTGCTATTCAAATTGGCCGAATAAACAGATAGCTCGAAACCCCCATTTCGACGCGACCCTTATCACCTGGAGAACAGACGTTCCGAACCTTTCCTAAATATATATGGAATTATACCTACAGGAGGTCAAAGGTTAACTGAATTAAAATATAGACTTAAATAGTAATTTTTTAATAGCGGTTGTAGTTAAATTGGGGGAAATTTAGGGTCAGATTTTAGGTAATACAGGGACCCCAGAGGTCCTATAATTCCTATAAAATCCTATACTTTTAAAACCGTCCCATAAAATCCTATATTTTCATGAAAAAATACCTATAATTCCTATAAATATTTTAGAAATTCGGCTGGGGGACCTGGACTAATATAATAGTTAAATATTTTATTTATTTGTTACGAAACCAACCGAAAGGTTAACCGACCTAAAATAATTAAGCAAATACATTCACATATTTGAAGTTAATTTGCCAGTAAACTAAATTAATAATTCATGATTTGTAGAATCAAGAACTCTACCTACATGGAAACGATAACCAAATTAAATTTTACATCATCACGACTCACGAGGGGTGAAAAAAAGGGCGGGAAAAACGCGCGTGTTTTTTTTTTCTTCTTCAATAAAGCACGTGCGAGAATAAGGCGCGTGCCAGATCATTTTTCGCGGGGAAAAAAAAAGGCGCGCGCGATTTTCAAGCATGGATCGGCAGAAGCTTGGCTTCCGTAACAGAGATCGGATTTCTTGATGGGAAGGGGGGGGGTCTCCTTTTTATTGTATTTGGTGGCATTGAGAAATCGATTTGCAAAATGTAATCGAGGGGGGCAGTTATAACCCGTTGGGGGTTGGGTTGGTGTAGGCGCCCCTATAGCTAGGCTCTGTGTTTTCCCGCCTTTTCTCTTTTTGATATCAAATACCCCAGCTATATCTGTTACGCTTCTAACATACATACACCGAAAGAGACAGCTATCCTACTTATAAAACGACTCTTGAATGAAAATGGTTAATGGCGCGTGAATCTTGATCACGTGATCATGTTCGAATCAATTTAGGGTGCAATAGGATTGGTTAGTAACTCTGCATGAAGCTCCCTTCCGATTTGTGGTGGTACACTTCGCCAGGAAGAGAAGTATTATATACTTCTGGTGGTACTAAATCTTTACCATGGTACACTATTTTAATCAGGGTTCATACAAACCTGGAAAACCTGGAAAAATCAGGGAAATAAATAGTTGACAAAAACCTCAGGGAAAACTCAGGGAAATTTAGAATTTAATTTTTAATAAAATTCAGGGAAATCAGGGAAATTTGCGTCAAACAGGGGCCGAGTAATTAAGCAAAATGTTCATAAACATACTCCCCTCCACAGGATTAACATTACACTATACTTTGGAGGCTCATAACTCTGGTTATATTAGAGATACGGGGATGTCCTTTAATTATGTTATAGTCCTATTTGCCCCCTCTTTCGATAACATTTGATCCATATACGGAAAAACCTGGAAAAATCAGGGAAGTATATGGGGAAAAGCCTGGAAATCTCAGGGAAATTTGTTTCTTAATGCACTGTATAGAGAAAGAATGAACTCATCAAGCATTAATTATTTCCAATCACTCACTTTGAAGTGAACCCAATGCGAACACGACCCTCGTTCGATTTGTCTATGTACATATAACAGTTCTCTCCCTTTTCTTCTTTGTTATACTGTATAGTTAACAACACGCATTGCTAGGCATTTGATTCAACTTGTTTTGCGGGTAAGCCCACTTCGATATAAAATTACCTATATAGTCTATCTTTTATCCCTTACTGTTCATTGATGGTGGAACTCGACGACTTCCTTATAAAACTGCGCTGTAGCAGTGCAACCTTCCACGATGACCCCCTGAATATATATGTATATATATACAAGCTGGATTTGTATGGCATCTTGGATTTTGAATACAACATACATACAAGGCTACGGGGATTATCCTTTTCCGCGTGGAATTGTCCCCCAAAGGTGTCGAATAGTAAGTCGTTTTTAAACTCCTTTGAAATAATTAATAAGGTGGTATACCGGATTGTAAATAAAGAAATAAATATGGGAAGTTTCCGACCCCTCGATAATAGTGGCGCGTGGTTGCCATGGTTACGTCTCTTCTCCTTTTTCCATTCCATTCCATCCGCGCGCGCTTTCTTTATCCATGGGATTTGGCGCGCTCTAGCTCGTGCGCGCCCCTCCTCCTTTACGTATCCCCCCCCCCACCGTCCACGTTGTGTGTAACAAGATAGATTGTTTCTGCTAAACAATCGTATAAATTTAAATCATTTTTTTCTTTTCGTTTCTCGCCAGAGATAACAAAAGGTTTTCGACTTGAAATTGATACGGGCTACATTCATCAATACGTCATGTTAAGAGGAAAAATATACGCGTACCCCCCCCCCCCACCTTACGCTGAAATCACGTGGTGTCTTTATCATAAGTTAATAATAAGTTCGACAAATGTAAAAAAACCACCGTCCTTTGTTGGAAAACCGTTTATATCTACTTATAAATTAAATGCCGTGATTTAACTTATTGGGATGTGTTATTTACTTATGTTTACTTGAATTATTTTACCTGAAGAAACAGGTTTATCTTTATTTCTTTTTTATTAAAACATCTGTAGAAATTTTTCCAAGTCAATATTAGCTTAGTAAAGATACATCGATTTTAAATTGGGGTATATAAATATATATGTGTATATATACAACTCTATTGGTCTGTTGGCAGTTGTTCATTTTGGTTTTGTTCATCTTATACGTATTTGGTATAAGGGTGCTATAACTATATTTTGACCGGGTTGGCCCCACCACTCCAGTTAATCTTTAAGGTCCGATTAAGTGAAAATTGAGAAGGGACCGCCGTTCTTTTTTATTGGGGCCTTTAGAAATGGTTCAATTTATGTGGGCCCCCTTTTTTTCTGGTACATACAAAATGCCAGCGGATCCCCTTATGATATTGAATAAATTTAATTTCTGACTTCCATGAAAATAATTTATTAGTTATTTTATTTAAAGTTGATTATCTCGAGACCTAATTGGTTTATATTTATGTTTTAAGTATCGATGGATTAAGGATAATCTGGGCTATTATAATCTCAAGGGATTTTCCTTGAAGTGTACTTAACGTAGAGTTATAACGTTCCAAAGTTGGGGTCCAAAATGTATTGTTTATTTTTTAGTTAAACCCCTTTATTTCGAGCCCTAATTGACGTAGCCCCAAGAATCAACAACCATTAGATAGAGGACAATTTGGGCTATCACATCTTCAAAGGATTTTCCTGGTAAAATTGTTAAACTATAGTTATTATATTTCAAAGTTGGGGTCCAAAATATTTTACTTTATTTTTATTAAAACCCCTTTATTTCGAGCCCTAATTGACGTAGCCCCAAGTTTTAATAACCATTAGATAAGGGACAATTTGGGCTATCACATCTTCAAAGGATTTTCATGGAAAAATTGTTAAACTAGAGTTATACATACCCTTTTTAAAAAAATAAACATCAATTTCTAGTAAAATTTCTAGAGAATGACATGGCATACTTAACAAAAAAAAATACGCGAGCTAATTTAACGTGGCAGTAAACTCCAATTCCTAAAAGTCCAAAAAAAAAACTGATAAAATGAAAGTCCCAAATTGTGTGGGCTAACAATAGTGACATTACATTTGACAGCTAGATTTTAAGTTGGAATCCATGCCTATAAGAAAAGAAATCCATCAGAATCCCCACTGTTATAAAATGTTTCGCTTGGCCAAATCCTCCAAAAACATTTTTAGGCCCTCTTTTATTCCATTTTGTGAAGCCCTGATAAAAAAGAAGGTCCACGCACAACCCTAAGAATACGTATAGTAGTTAAAAGTCAAACTTGTGTGGCACCCCTCAATAATAGATTTTTTTGGGGGTCCCAACCCCCATCCCCTAAATAAATGGCCCGGGATAGGCAACGCGCATTCTGGAAGCGTGTAAAATTTGGCAGGGGTCAATATTAAAGGTCATACATCTATCGCTATATACTGATTTTAAGGGTGAATTTGCAGTAAGTCCCTTTTGGTTTAGGCTTAGAGATACGACTTTTTGGCTATGAGGTTTAAGGCGTATTGTGCTCTGAGTAGTAAACAGTGTCGCCTGCAAGTCGGGGCGGTCAGGAGGTTGTATTCGGTACGCCCCGATTTTTTATGGGGCCCATTGTACGTGGCCCAACTGGCAGTTCAAATAAAATCCGTGGAAAATGTTCCAATTTTGAAATTATTTCTAGGAACTTGTAAGTTTTGAAAGTTTGAGTTAGTGGGGATGGTACAGTACCCAGCTTGGGTGGGCAGAAATTACGAGATAGTTTTAATAGTTTAAATTTTTTTTAAATTAATGCATATTATTATTTGTTATTTAGGAATTATTTTTAAATACTATAATTTCTTTTCAATTCAATCAATTGATTTGGGAATAGTTGTAATCTTAACGTTGCGTCCAAGCCTCTCAAAGACTATACTTAGTTAAATTTAGACTAGAAGGATTGATACAATTTTCACGAGGAGGCCAGGTTACTTGGCGTACAAAGTGCAGTACCAAGTAGGCTCGACTCCGTTATAGTGTAAATGGTATCAATCCTCCTAGTCTGTAAATTGTGTATGTAGATAATTAATTATAATTATTTACCGGCAGCCCTGAAGCACATGCGCAGTTAAACTAACGAGAAAAAGATGTGATTTTAACCACTTATAAACAAAAATCACAAATATTTCCCTAAAAATAAACCCCCATATATAAATTCCACGAAATTCTTTGGCTCCGAGTGGTCCCTTGTAGTAATAATTCAAATGTCAGTACGTCACGCATGACCGGAAGATTCATTCCCCCGCCCTATCCATCTAAGGCCACTTGGGGGCCTTATGGCAGTCCATTGATAAAAGGATTGCTTGGTTGGGGTAAGGGGGTCCATACTCTACAGGGGGTCTCTTGAAGAATGGATAGAGAGACTCTTTTGAGCGTGCCTGAAGGGACCAGGACCCTAAAGAGGGGGTGTCACCCCGTGACGGAATGACCGTGGGGATGGGTAGGGGGAGGTATTCTTTACTTTAGGGTCGAAAATATAATGGGGCGCCCGTGGGGCCCGACTTGAAGACGTCGCTGGCGTGGGGGCCCTTTCCCCTCGAGCTATTTTTTTAATGAATTATACTTTAATTTGTTTGCACAAGTTTCATTCAGGTTGACCCATGCACTACTAAAGGTTTTTGCTAGCATCTTGGAGGAAATGTGAGATTGAGCTGTAATATGCATGGAATATAACGTAGTGTCCACATAACGGCAACGAAGTCCTCCCGGCATCCTCAGTGGCATTTTCCGTTTTGTTATTGTTGTTTTACAGGGTATGAAAACGTTCACAATGACCCCTGCATGTGTCTTAAAAATAGAAGATAATTGGTGAGAAATAGCTTAGTATTTTTAAATGATGGTAGATGGCAGCACTTACAAAAAAACCCTTACTAAATATCCCTGGGCATGCGCGGGAATGTACTCTGTGAGACTTTCATTGCCCACCAACATTTCTACTCCATGATCCCACTTCTCTCTTCTAAGCTAGCACTAGTGGATTTTTGAATACCGAGTGTCCCATTCAGGTATTCGAGTATTTTTGTCCCATAGAGTTCTTGTATGGGAGTTGAGTTATGATCTTGATGGTAGAGATAGTATTGGGTGAAATGGTTCCTCGTTAGAGGAGATAATATTACTCTATTATATCAACCAAAATACTTTTCTGAAGGAGAGATAGGAATGCAATGTTATTTATCTTTATTATAGAATTTTTATTTATTTTCTTTTGGTTTTCATTTTGTGGTGAAATTCAAACACACATGGGCTCTATTTTACCCCTTTAATTTTAAAAACTTTATTGCGTTTTAAACAATTCAGCTACAAAAATCCATCATTCAAAATTATGTAAGATTGACAATATTGTTGTCATTACACTAATACATTTTTTGCTTTTAAAATTTTTATAATAATAATATAACTTATCTGTGATTTTAATCTGTAATATTATAAGATATCTAGTTTCCCCCTCTCTCAAAAATTATAGGGGATATTTATAAGTATATAAAAAATATTTCTAAGCCTTGGGCTGATGCTGCTTGAAAAGTTTTGACTAATATTTATTGCGTAAAATTGAAAAAACAATCCATCTTCAAGTATCCTATTTTTTTTTTTTTTTTTTTTTTTGTTTCAAAGCCTCCTTCTTAAAAGCTAGGGCGGTTCCAACACGCTGTAGGTCTTAATATTAAACTGGGGGAGGGGACGACATTAAAATTGTTGGGGGGGGGGTTAAAATTAAGCTTGATTGACCTTTTGACCCCCGCAGCCAAATAAAGTTAGGAGTAGTTAGTTTTTGGCTAAACTTGAGATTTGAGAAATTTGTAAATTATAGACCTCTGTAATAATGTTTATATTAATCGTGAGATATCAACAAATAGTTATTCAAACTCCCGTAAAGGTCAAAGAAAGGTCATTCTGATATTTTTTTTTTTTTAATATGTTAATCTTTATTTAAGATATATTAATAGGGTAGTGGCAGTGTATTATTATTGTCTATGAGAAGATGGCATCTGATGCTATTAGTATATTAAAGCCGAAATTCTTCTAAAGATTTAACTTTATATGTACAGTATGGTTCATCTATTTAGTTTAAATTCTAGCATAAGTTCATAGGATATAAGTTTGCCACTGGTAACTTAGAAACTGGAGCTTATAATTTTGAAATGAGTGAGGTAGGTCATAGATTCGAGGTAAAGCGACATACGCCTGGTGCATGAGGCGCTGCTGTCAAAGGCCTAATTAGTAATGCAGACTAAATAGGAGCTAGATGGAAGAAGTCCTGCAAAATTAATTAACCACCGAGTGTAGTACTTCAATTCTCGCTTCAGTCGTTCTCCCTCGAACTAGTTATCTCCAGCTGTAAGTAAGTCTCTAGGTAGCATTACGAATAGTATAGGAAGTGTCAAACTTATGGAAGGAACATATCTTATTATAAACTTATGATTCTAGCTTGCCATAAGATAACGCGGATTACTACATTAATGTCAAAGTTATAGAGCACAGAGTAAAAGTAGTTCTTTATGGCATATTTGACCGGATTAAGAACATTATTTCAACCAACGTCTCTACTATACGTAGACAAATGTCGACCCCATAGTCTAACCATTATTTTTAAAATAAACCTTCAACAACTGTCACAACAAGCGTAGATGATCATATTTTTAACCTCAAGTTCATTTGACGTTACACGTAACTTAAGTTGAAGTTTCCTATTTATTTCTTATTTAAAAAGTCAGGTTAAGAGTAAAGTTAAGGATATTAAAGGAACAGGTATTTCAACGATGTCAAGTTGAAAGTCAATCGTTGGCGACGTCCGAAAATTTAGACCAAAATTCAGCCAGACCGTCGCCAAATTCGGAACATTTGACATCTCAGGGACAAAGTCGGTCTCTCTCTCTCTCTCTCTCTTTTTTTTTTTTTTTTTTGGTTTAAAGAATGCGTTTGATTTAATATAGTTATTTATTAGAAATAAAAAATAATGGGTCCTGCAATGAAAGGTATTCTGGGAAAATTGGGAGCATTGAAGAACCACATCCAAATTAATTAAGGTTTTACCACTTAAGTATAAATTTACAACTTATAGGAGCCCGGTAGTTCTATAATTCCTATAAAATCCTATATTGTTGAACATGTCCTATATATTATATTAAGGGAATATTCCCTGTATTACATTTACGAAAGTATCTATTATATTGGCACCAAGAAAATGTTATCACAAACACCACCACCTAGAGATAAGTTTTTTTGTATTTTTTTTTTTTTTTACAAATTTCCAAAAACAATAAAAGAAACTCGAAGAAAATATAAAAAAAAAAAAAAACAAAAACATTCTTTTCCTTATCGAATTTGAAAAATATATAAGTTCCTTCCTTACCTCCCTATCTTTGCTTGTTGTATATGTATAGACGGTGAGAAGAAAATTGAATTTAGCCCCCCTGTACCAAAGATAAGGGTAGAAAACATACCCCCTCACAGAGAGAGATAAAGGTTTCTGTGTTTTGTTTCTTCTACTGTTAACTATTAGGTTATCCCCCACGATATGGATCGCTTTACGAGTTAGTTAGTTAGTTACAACTACCTTATAATAAAATTAATTAACCTGGAAAAATGGGGATCTTTAATTTAAGTTCTAGAAATAACAAAACATAAGTTCATAAGATATATTCCATCCATAAGTTTGTAAAGTCTGGTAACTTAGAAACTGGAGCTTGTAATTTTGAAGTGATAGCCTAGGTAGGTCATAGATTCAGGGTAAAGCGACGTACGCCTGGTGCATGAGGCGCTGCTGTCAAAGGCCTAATTAGTAATGCTGACTAAATAGGAGTTATATGGAACTTAAGTCCTGATACAAAATTAATTAACCACCACCGAGTGTAGTAAGTACTTCAATTGACTCTCTTCCGTCGTTCTCCTTCTCGAACTAGTCATCTCGAGAACTGTAAGTCTCTAGGAAGTAGCATTACGAATAGTATAGGTAGTGCCATTCATACTTATGGAAGGAACATATTGACTTTTAAATATTCTGCCAACCACAATTAATAGCGTAAATACCAAAAAAAAAAAAATTAGTTTTTCTGAACATCTAGACTCAAATAAATTTAATTGAATAACCATGCATTTTCTTTCCATGTACCTTTAAAAAAATTGCTTAATTTTATTAGCTTAATTTGCGCTACGGAGAGAGAGAGAGAGAGAGTTGGGGGTGTTTTAGAAAGCACCTGCAACATGGACGCTAGCTAATATTGTGGCAACAAAAGGGGGGTTAGGGGAGGGGGAAGCAAGGGAATAAGGCAGGATTCCTGGCCTGCAATCGATGTTATCTCGCAAATCCCGTCAGGGTAACTTATGGTGGGCTTCGCGCTTCGTAGCCTTATTTCTTTCCTTCTTTCTGGTACAGCACAGCACAAACCCAGGGATTAAAAAGAATCGGTAAAAATAGTGGAGTAGAAACGCGTTCCATCTAAATTTACTAACGTTTCTGGTTTTCATTTTCTAGCCCCCCTCCCCCTTCCTTATCCCCCCCCCTTTAATAAAAAATTGGTTTATCTGTTTTTAGGAAGTTCAAAGATTATTGTTGTAGACCTATTTCTAGCCTATTGTAGGTTTGAGTCGTGTATCGATTCGATTGCCTTTATTGAGTTATATAAGATAGATCTGTATTTATTTTATGTACAGGGTGTTTCTGATAAATTAAGGGAGATTGTGTTTGTTCTTAGGGAAAACGATTTTGGGTCGAAAATGTAACATCTATACTTCTATGATCCATTTTGTTTGCCACAAGGGACACTCTGTTTTCGAGTTATAATTTGACTCAAGTGTTTTAGGGATGACCCCTAAATTAAATTAGAATTATCATTGTCTTAATCAGTTTCGTAATTAAATTTAAAGGGGTCATCCCTAAAATACTTTGACCAATCTTAACTCGAAAACAGTACTGGCCCTTGTGGCAAAATGAAATTGTTTTCCTAAAGAACATCCCCCTTAATTTATGTGAGACTAATCAGAAATACAATTAAATAGGAGTGTATTTATAGTAACGTTACCTCGTCATACTTATTAAAATGATTTATTCATATTTCAAGGTATGTAGGTACTAGTAGAAACTTTGAGGGGATATTTTAATATGGCTCTAACGAGCAGGGGCGATCCCATGGGGGGACAGGGGGGGAGGCTCTCCCCCCTAAAATTTTGTCGAGTTGGCAAATTGACGCTCACTTGGCAAAATGAAGCTCAGGGAAATTGAAAATGGACCTAAAAGGCCAGGGAAATGTCAGGGAAAAATATTTTGGAGTGAAATTGAAATTCTGGAAAACAGTATCAGAGTGACCGGAATCAGAGATTTGAGCAGAGCCCAAAAATCACGGAGCTCGCTTCGCTCGCTCCGAATATAACTTTAATGGGATTTTATTCAAACAAAATAGAATTCTTATATCTATAACAATAATGACTCTTGTCAAAATGATTCAAGTCATTTTACAATATTCATTGTACGAGGGAGCATTTGATCTCATTATATCAACTTATAGACGGTGGTTCATTACAAGACACACTTTTTTAACGTCTTTAATTACAAACAGAAGTTCGAATTAAGGAATCAGTGAAGTGATTTGCTTTGAATGAGTGTTGGAAGCATAGTAAGATTTTACACGACCCAGCTCTTTTATGTACCTTCATTTAGTAACTTTTAGTTACTTTCAGTTCACTATTTTCAAAATAATTAGTCACTTTTTCACTTACTAGTAAATTATTATCCTATATTTTCAACAATTTTATATAATAACTAGTTTCAAAGTATATGTTCGCCATGTGAGTTATTGCAAATGGTCAGGGAAACTTGATGAATTTGATCAGGGAAACTTGATGAATTTGATCAGGGAAACTTGATGAATTTGATCAGGGAAACTTGATGAATTTGATCAGGGAAACTTGATGAATTTGATCAGGGAAACTTGATGAATTTAGTCAGGGAAATTTTGATAAATTTTAGTCGGGGATATTTGATAAATTTTAGTCGGGGATATTTGATAAATTTTAGTCGGGGATATTTGATAAATTTTAGTCGGGGATATTTGATAAATTTAGTCGGGGAAATTTGATGAATTTAGTCGGGAAAATTTGATAAATTTAGTCAGGGAAAGTTGATAAATTTAGTCAAGGGAAATTTAAAAATTTGGTCGGGGAAATTTCATAAATTTAGTCAGTGATTTTCATTTCAAAACTATTTTACGAAACAGAGTAACATGATACTACATTACTACGTGTCGCTTGGGAAATTTTTGGTTTGTAGTTGGCAAAATTAGGTGGGCTCCCCCCCAAAACCTAGGGCCTTCGGAACGCCCCTGCTAACGAGGCGCTTTAAATTAAATTTCTCATCACGATTATATAAGTGCATACGTATTGAGAAAAAGGAAATCTTTATTGTCACAAGTAATTGGGAGATAATTGACTGTGGACGAATTTTCAATATATATTTTTTGTTCCATTTGGTTGATTTTTCAAATCGCAATAAAGAAAATACACCCTAACTCGTTCCTCAATTAGAAAATTTATTGCTCGTGAAATTTGGAAGTTTGTATGAACAACGTGTCTCGTGCAACCGCATTGTAACAAGCTCGTGAATTGTATGTACTTAAGTTTAAGTTTAAGTTGTAGCCAGGTAAATTTTTAATATTATCATAAGTTCATAAGATATGTTCCATATACATAAGTTTGTAAAATCTGGTAACTTAGATGGAAACTGGAGCTTGTCATTTTGAAGTGATAGCCTAGGTATAGGTCATACATTCAGGGTAAAGCGATGTACGCCTGGTGCATGAGGCGCTGCTGTCAAAGGCCTAATTAGTAATGCAGACTAAATAGAAGCTAGATGGAACTTAAGTCCTGATACAAAATTAATTAACCACCACCGAGTGTAGTAAGTACTTCAATTGACTCGCTTCCGTCGTTCTCCTTCTCGAACTAGTTATCTCGAGAACTGTAAGTCTCTAGGAGGTAGCATTACGAACTGTAGGTAGTGTCATAGGTATGTAAGGAACATATATAAACTTCTCTACAATGATTCTACATCGCCAGTTAAGGTTGGAGAAAATCAACTAGGCCTAATTTTTAATATGCTTGAATATTTTATTAAGATATCTTGCAATTCGATATCGAACTTTTTTGATAGCTTAATCTAACCAAGGGGGGGGGAGGTATAAACGTTATTAAACCTACACTCTGCAATAGATATATATACAGTATAGACATGCTTAGCTTCATGGGTCCTCTCATAGTATTTAGTTATGTTTTTCGATGATAGATTGTTAAAAGCGAGCAATACCTTCGTGATTCGAACTGCCCTCTCCCGGGGGATCCCCCTTTAATATAACTTGACCCCGTTATGAAAGGTAGGTACGCCTTGGTAAAACGGAATCTTTTATGGTCAAGTTACATGGTCATTTTGTGTAGAATCGAGGCTCGAGCACCCATGGCTCGGGAGAGAGAAAAATGTTTGGGAGTCGCCGACCTTTCCCGGGCCGCAGAATATATATATATATAAAAATTAGGTTTTAACTTTCTTGCAAAAATTCCTGATGGCAAGTTGCTTGCTGACTGTACCCTGCCCTTTTTTTTGGCCAAGGGATATGGATCTGGCTTGGCGGCACCTTGAGTTAATTTTGAATTGGGGTTTATGTTGGGTGATGTATTGGGTGCCATTACAGTTTAAACGTATTCGAAAAGAAATGCATTTTAAAGAATATTATTCTTAACTTTGCGCACCTAGAAATGTTCGCGTAGAATGCGCATTGAAATTGTAGAATGATCAGGCTCATTTAAATCATATAATGTCCACGAGTATGCGCTGTTAAATCATCTGAACTGACCACGTGCAGTCAAAACATAGAAATAATATTTCAACTAACCACGTGCAGTCAAATCATCACAGCTCGTTCATGAACATGCGTGAGCAAATCATAAAAACCCAAAAATTAGTTGAAAAACTAAAATATATTTTCCGTAGAGACAGTTTAAAGCTGTAACTGTGAGAAAATTTGATATACAATAGGTTATTCTGCAACATATTTAAGTCGGACCTTCTTTAATTTTTACTTACCTAAAATTATTTTGGCATATGTTCTCGTCCTTGAACAGCTAGCCATCAGCTATCTCCCTTGGACGTTGTGTTTTAAAAGGCACGCAGCTCGTGGCTAAGACTAAGTTAAATCATTAATTAACCACTGTATTATACTTATTATAAGCCATCATTAACCCTCCCCCCAAAAGTAGATTAATTACCTTTCATAAAATTCCTCCTTTTTCGCCGGCCCGGGATGGATCATATAAAACTCCGCCCCAAATTTCCCGTCATAGAATCCAAAAAAATTACAATAGACACCGTGCAATTACAAAATTTCACCCCCTTTAATATGGGAGATACTACACAATTTTTTAAACTTACCTAACCTAAGTTATGACTCATAATGGCGGCCATGTTTTCATGCTAAAGCTAAATTGATGTCACATGGTTAATTCGACGGACAATAATTTATAGTTTCACCCATTTTCAACAATTTTGGTATTGGTCAAGTTAATTATGACGTCATTAAATGTCTATGATTCAAAATGGCGTCCATGTACTGCTAAAGCTAAATTGATGTCACGTGGTTAACCCATTTTCCATTGTCCAGAACTTAATTCCTGTATTGGTCAAGTTTTGACGTCATAAAACGTCACTGACCCATAATTTTGGCCAAAATAGATAAAGAGTTCATATGAGGCGTTGACTTTGCAAACACGGAAAATTTTGACTGACCTTATTTTGTCACCTTAATTCATGTATTGGTCAAGCTCTGACGTCATCACACGTGACTTGACCCATAATGCGTACCAAAAAATTGAACTATTTTTTATTTCCATATGATCCTAGAGTTTATAGTTACAATTATTTAATTTTTAATTTCCATATTACCTAAGGTTAAATTTAGCTTTAATCTTATATCGAAAAGGTCCATTTTTAATTTCATCCCGATTAAAGGGGGGTTTAATGTAAACTTATCAAAATCGAACTTGATACGAAGCTTAGGGGGGAGGGGGGTTACATTATTTATCGCGTCTGACTGCTAAAGGCCAAGTACTTAAAACATCTTACATATTCATTAGAACCCAAAAAAAATCTTAAAATCTTTTTTTTTTTAACTATAAAAAAGAATTTGCCACCCCTCTCCTCTTTTTTTGGCCCCTCTTCAGCTTAATTCCTGTTTAATACACCAACTGAATCATTAAACTTTGTTTTATAACAAGGGTCGGACAGTTTACCTTAACCCTGATTGTTCACAAAGCCCTGGGAATTTTTAAAAGTTATATATAGGCTTAATATAGTATTTTTTTTAATTTGTTTTATAATAGCTTTATTATGAATATTTAGTAGGATTTGCGTTAAATTTTGCTGGAATTTCATTCATTTTTGATAGAAATTTCGTTAAATTTCATGGGATTTCAGTAATTTCCATGAAATTTCGTTATTTTTGATGGGAATTTCTTTTAATTTTATGGGATTTCAGCAATTTCCATGAAATTTCGTTATTTTTGATGGACATTTCGTTAAAGTTTATGGTATTTCAGAAATTTTCACGGAATTTCAGTAATATTCATGGAATTCCAGTCATTTTCACCCATGAAATTCCTTGCGTATATTGAAATTTCGTAAAATTTAATAAAAAAAATTGTTAATTTAACAGAACTTAGTTAAAATTAATTTAATTTGGTTAAAATTGATGCCATTATATTAAACTATGTACTCACGAAGAGCATTCAAATCAACTATCCGATCCCTTTTTTAAAACAGATCCGTTTCCAACCTTAAAACCTTAAAAAAAAAATAAAAAAATATCAAAAAAATGGCGGAAATTTTTTAAAGCCCAACTCATTTGTGTTTTAATAATACCACCTACAAATTTTTGTTAATATCTTCATATACTAAGTCTTTAAGATAATCATCTTTATTTTCCCAAAAAAACTCCACACGGTTTCGCTAAATTTTATTCTCCTATAAAAGCACGTTAATTTTTGCCCCCCCCCCTTCTTGGTAATTACTAATTGGCACCTAATGTTAATCACCCGTAGACTAAACCACGATTTAATCCGTGAAACTGCCAATTCTCAAAATCAAAGTCACGAATGCCAAACCAAGATTTCCCTAAATTTTTTGGGTGGTTTTTATTTCATATGAAAAATAATAAAAAAAATTAAAAACAAAAGTTATATATACCAAGAAGTTAGCTAGGTGGGCGGGAATACGTAGTCTTGAAATTCGGAAGGGCCCATAGGCACAAAAGTACAAAGAGAAAATGCCGCCTGTTGCCACCAGGGTGGTAGAAACACTCCAGGGGGGGGGATCGTTTGCTAAAAGAGGATCACTCATTTTGCAACTTTAGATTTGACCTCGGACATGACCCCCGAATAAGATTAATTACAAATTCTAATTTTTCTTTTTTTTTTTTTAATTTATTTTTTTTACTTGTATATTATATTTTTATATTATTTTATGTATAGCGTTTTTGCAATGTTGGAAAGAATATTTTTGTTTGTATTTTTAATTAAGGATAGGTCCCTTATAAGATTGCAAGCATTTATATATTTTTCTGAAGTGTTTTATAAGCTTAGTGTGAACATATTTGTATTGATGAATGTGGGGTTTTAATCAGGAAATAGGTCCCTTCTAAGATTGCAATTTAAAATTATTATTTTTGGATTTTTGTTAGGTGATGTAACCGTTGTCGTGGTTGACATACTACCTGGAATACCTGGAAAAATCAGGTAATTTTTGGAAATGGGTGTCGGGGAATTTTAAAATTGGTAATATTGAAAGTAGGGGAATTTCATATTGGGTTGGGGTAATTTTTTACTATGGCATAAAGTAAGATAGTACAATTAATCTTTTCTACACAAACAAATTAATAAAATACGCAATTAAAATTGGTCAGAGAAAAATAATTAATGATTTTATACGCCAATTTCATAAAAATCTGTCTTTCAAAAGCCAATTTCAAATTTTGAAATCTAAAAATTGTACTATATATTAGGCTATATGAGCCCTGGGCATGGCATAGCGTCACCCCTCGATTTAGTATCCTTGGTTAGTACTTGGTAAGAGGGTACAGTACTTCCTCTGTGTAATTTTTGCTCGATTTATTTTTGGTTCGAATCAAATCAATTTGAAGAACATGCTCCATTTTGTTTCCATCCTGGAAATCCCCAATTTTTTTTTATCGCGAATCGAGATCTCCTCTTACTCTTACAGGACATCAAACTAAACCTTTCTTTTGGGGGGCTTCAGCCCCTTCTACTATAATGGAACTTACTCTACCATACAAAATAGATGCTAGCTTGGACCCCCCACTCTAAACCACCAAATGACCCCTTTAGTTTCAACTCCATTGGATATTTCAGAAAATGGGTATTTTACCAAATTTCCAATAGTTGTCTGTATCAGTGGTAATGTGTTCTGTAGACAATGGGTTTTCCTTTTTGAAAATGGATTTTCTTAACCTCTCTATTAGCCTAGTAGAAAAAATGGGGCTTTTTGCTTATTTCCAGTAAAGTTTAAGTTATTAGCGTCGTCTGCTCAACTTCAAACTTTGTTTACTTCGTTGTAAAAGTTCAAGTTTGGTATAAAATATTGTTTAATGATTTTAATCCACTTTAAATGTGAAATTCAGTGATTAAGTTATTATTTAAGACGTAATCTACAGTAATTAAAGGTAAATACGCGTTAATTTATTAGTTAAATATCAAAAGTTTAGTAGAAATGCAAAATGGATTGATTATTGGCCAAGGCCTAAGGATAGTATTGAAAAAGTTGCTTATTCATGGCCTTATCGTTGGATGCTAAAAATGGTACGTTTATGTTTTACATTTATCTTTAATTCAGATTTAAATTAGTGAGTTTTCGGTAAAATAAGGGCTCCTAGTGTTTTTCAAAACTTAATACTTAAAACAATGCAGTTAAATGCAATAAAACCAGATAAAAGTGTATGTTAAAAGTCAACCAAGCATTGTCTTGTTTATGAGACATATTGGGTTATAACAAAGACCAACAAAGATGCTAGATTCACCAATTCCACTAAGGGATAGCTTGACCAAGTCCAAAAACCCAACTAAACAAATATATTTTGGGTGTTTTTTCTCTCTCTCTCTCTTCTGGTAAAAGAATTGAACAAACCAGTTAAGCCTTTGCCAGCGATATTGTCAACGATATGTTAGGAAACTATAGGTGGGCTCAAAGGGGTTGGACATTTAAGGGGCTTTTAATTCCATGTGTTGAGTGCCCATTACAATTAAAGTTGGCAAAATTTCATGGAAAGTCATGGTATTTATTTTTAAAAAGTAGTAAATATCAACAAACTGTAAAATACTTGATTCCCAAGTTTTGAAATGAATTATGGGACCCCTTGGCTTGTTGTTGTTGAGGGAGGGGGGGAATCCTCGTGCATTTGACCATCGTCCATCATCGGCCTTTATCTGGCAACCTCGTCTTACGTGTACGGACGAGAAATTCAGTAAATTACCTTTTGGGAGAAAAATACCCCGAGTTTTGGCCGAAGAAGCCAAGACCGTATCTGTCCTTATAAGTTAAAAGCAATTCCCCTAAACTAGAATCCGTTACTCTTATACTATCTTCAATGGCTTTTCCCATAGGAGAAGCCCATTCTCACACACGGTATATATATTTATCCTTGGGATTTGTTTATCATTGCGTGTATGAGAGGGGAAAACAAACTATAATGTGGAGAGCCGAGATTTTCCATTATACCTCAGTGTGTTTGTTAACCTGATGGGAATTTATAGCGAGTCCAAGGCTTAGCGTTGTTTATAACAGCAGTAGGGGGTGAATGTTGTAGCTGTAGTGTCAATTCAGGGTTGAAAATGGTTTGTTTGTTAGGGTTTGTGATTTTTCCTTCTGAATGGTATGTTATGTTTTCTATGTGATATTACTTATATATAATGGAATGGAGTCTTTACATTTGATGTAATTATTGCGTCTATTCTTTGAGAGCTAAGCCTTTTTGAAAGAATTCGCTTGATTGAATTTAGAGTTTCGGTAGCTACGTAACGAAGTTTCTTTAATAATTGTTATCAGGAATGCATATAGGTACCTACTAGGAATAATTGTGTACGTGCCATTTTTACTCGACGTATATAGGCAGATTCTTTTGTGGGAGGAGCTAGCTAAACAAATCATTATTTATGACGAATTTTACCCAACCGAATATTATAACCTATCTATGTACCTATGAACTCGTGTTGGTTGCTACTAACCAATGAAATCGCAGTTAGGAAGGCGTCAGAATTATAAGGTTCGGCCCACAAATCTCGCATGTAAATCAACATAGAAATATATATTCCTAGTAGCTTTATGCATTCCTTTTATTATTCTTATACTTATCAGTAAAATATGCTTGAATAGGTTTAAAGTCTTTGAAATTGAAGTATTTTAGTTTCACCTTATTGTTTTCAATGCCCTGAAGGCCTCTGTGTGAAAATCTCCAAATTCTTTAGTTTTAATTAAGAATTATTTTGAATTTTGAGTAATCTCAAAATAACAGAGACGTAGTTAGAATAATTTTCAAAAATAAATAGGTTTACTTATTTAGAAGATATTTAGTTTTGATATCGAATTTAATTAAGAAATAATCCTTAATTAATCAGGGTTCATACGGGTCAGGAAATTTTAAGAAAATATTAACGAAGTCAGGAAATTTGAATCTGGCAACCTTAGGGCCTATAAATCAATTAAAATTAAAAATTAATAATTACATTTTTTTTAAAAACCATAACCAATACAAAATTAATTTAATATACTTTCAAATTTATAAAATAATAAAAAAATATTTGGGTAATATCAATTAAAATTCTTTCATAGCATCTCTCTGATCGGAATTATTAAACACTTAAGCGATTCTTAAATGTCAGATAAATTTTGAATTGGGCTTCAAATTGATTATATAGACTGATTGATATCAAATAACCCTAAGGGGATAATACGATATCGTTTGGTAATATCATAACGCCTTTTAAACGCTACATTAACACTTGACTTAAATTAAAATTATCTAATCCCCCTAAAAAAAGTGTCATTTTTAAAAGCTAAAAGATAAAATCACCGAATTTGTAAATTGAAGTATAGCTAATAATACCGGTTATAATGTTAATACTTTAAAATATGTTTCAGCCAATAAAAATACCGCCTATTTCGCGCCGAAAATTGATAGCGTACAGGGTGTTATTGCAAAAAAGGGCCGGGTGTGATTTCCCATAGAACCACCCATCCCACTGTACTGTACTTTTTGGAATACCCTGTATAGTTTAAGGATTTTTTGAAATATGGGTGTGTGAATGATTTGGTTTTGAAAAAATCTGGGCAAATTGGCTGAAAAAGGGGCGGAGAAAATACCTTACCACCACTACCACCTTACCAGGTGTCCGGTTTGTCTTATAAACACCTTTGATAGTTGATATTAAGGTTTATTTAATCTATATGGTGTTAAAATCCACACACTGGGGTATACCCTTATCTAAAACCAAAATCCAATATGCTGGGGATTTTTTTAATTTTTCTTTGGGTAGTCGATTATATTTTGGGTAAATTATGCTGGCCAGAGTGTGTATGTGAATTGGCAATTTGTTTAAGACTTGAGAAGTTATGTCATAAGAAGTGAATTTACTTGAAATTATCAGATTTACTGATTCTGTTTTGCTATCGCTGGTTAGTTGTTGGAAAGGATTTAGGGGGGATTTGTGGAAATGATTAGGGAAAATGGTCGTGCATAAGGGAAAATTATCGTAAATGGTTAGGGAAAATTATCGTAAAAGGTTAGGGAAAATTATCGTAATAGGTTAGGGAAAATTATCGTAATAGGTTAGGGAAAATTATCGTAATAGGTTAGGGAAAATTATCGTAATAGGTTAGGGAAAATTATCGTAATAGGTTAGGGAAAATTATCGTAATAGGTTAGGGAAAATTATCGTAATAGGTTAGGGAAAATTATCGTAATAGGTTAGGGAAAATTATCGTAATAGGTTGGGGAAAATTGTCGAAAGAAGGTTGGGGAAAATTGTCGGAGGAAGGTCACGTAATTTTTCTGTTAAATATTTGTCAAATTTTCTCTTTCGAATTAGGGTTTTCATAACATCCATAATTAATTCACTACTGACATAGCCGCAAATTCTTGCAAATTTGCGATGATATTAGCTCGGTATAGCCTTTGTAGGAACCGGCGTCAATTTTTCTTAGAAGAACAGGTAGATCTGTATCCGTGTCGAAAACCTACAAAAATAGTTAAAATCATCCCCAATCTTGAGGGCTCCATCACTTAACCCAGTTAAGCTAAAACCCGCTTATTCCAATCCAACACATTCCAATGAATGTCCTTCCCCTCGCTTTGAGGCCAATTATAAAAAACTAACATTTTTCACGAAGTGAGATTAGGGGGACGTACTTCTAACACACAGAGAAAAAAAAATGTTTAAAATGAAAAACTATTTCCAACATTTTTAGCCACCTAAGTTTTAAGTTAACGAAAAACTATTATGTTAGGTATATACTAGATAGCTCTCTAGAAACTTATTTGCACATTGATTGGGGCTATCTGCTGGAGTGACGCCTACTGACGGCTTCGCTAACCATTTTTTTTTTCTTAAAGATATCAAAGGTGTAATGAAATGACCAAAGTTGTATAACATGTTCTAGAATCCAAATATGGCCGGAGATCAAAATGTGGGTTGTTTTTAGTAGAAGGCTTATAGATTATTCAATTAATTTTTATAGTGAAGCGAAATCGTAGGGAAGGAAACCGCCTTCTTGGGTTATTTCTCTGTTGCAAAGAAGCGCCGCTAGAGGCAGTGCGAATCAGCTAGGACTTTAATTATAAAGAGACCCACAAACTTCTCTACTTCTCTTGACACCTACACCAGACGGAGTTCAGTACGCACGTTAGCCAACTCGCAGTGCCTCTAGCGGTGGTGCTTCTTGGATAAATAACCCAAGATGGTGACCTACCTGCCCCTGTGTTTGCTTCACTACAAAATTAATGTAATAGTCAATAAAACTCTATTCAATTTGAACATACATGCACTCAGTTGAGGGGCCCATGCAGTTTAGTGTCCCTTTGTGTAAAATGGTTATCTCTTGAGTGGTGGCGCTAAAATCATGTCGAATCTGTTACATAATATATTACCGCGTGCTAAGAATGTTCCGAGTATTTTTGGTTTTTTCTTTAGCGCGTTCGTTTTCGCGCGCTTGAACCTACTTAAGGAAAGACTGATGGTTTTTCTCTGGCAACACAGTCCGTGATGGCGCGAAAGATGGAGAAAAGCTATCACCCAAGCTGATTACCTTGGTAACCTTCCTGACCACTCCCCTAGTCCCTAATAAAAAAAATAAAGAAAGAAAAAGGTGTAATACATTTGAGCGCGGCGGCCGCTACAGAGCCCTATAGCACGTTCTGTTTGTCTTGTGTTTTGCAAAAAAAAGCTGATTAGTTTTCACCAAATCCCCCCCCCTCCTCTTCTGTGACCCCCCTCCCTCCCCCTCTTGAGGAATATTTTGTTAGTTTTTTAACGGTGGTGAATTTTCAAGTATCACTTCAAGAGTGGATTAGCTGCGCAAGTACTTTGGACGATACTTAGGATATGGTTTGGTTTCTAGAAAGATTTAGGTTGTTTTTAATTTTTTATATCCACAATGTCAGGGAATTGGCCTTAATAGTCAGGGAATTTACAAGGAATTTTGGCTTCAGTCCAAAATGTAAGGGAAGGATTGTTATTTTTCCAAAATGCAAGGGAAAGGTTGTAATTTTTCCAAAATGCAAAGGAGGGCTTGTAATTTTTCCAAAATGCAAAGGAGGGCTTGTAATTTTTCCAAAATGCAAAGGAGGGCTTGTAATTTTTCCAAAATGCAAAGGATCGAGAGCCAACTATTTTTCCAAAATGCAAAGGAGATCTTGCAATGTTTTCCAAAATGCTAGGGAAAGCTTGTAATTTCTCCAAAATGCAAGGGAATATGTATTTAACCGCGACGCAAAAGCAGAAATGCCTCAAAAATTTTAATTAAAACTTAATAATTAAAAGACCCAAAACGTGAACCTAGTAAGAAATACTGCAGTGTAATTCATCTTCAAAAAAATTAATGATAAGCAAAAATTAATTTCCATCCACTGAACATTCCTAAATAATTTATAATTTAACCGTGTTAAAACTTGTTCTTGTTAAATTACTAGGTACAATCTAAAGTAATTATGAAACGTGGTATAGGTAATATACAACTTGAAGATGAAAAAAACCTCATTGTAGATCTATAAAAATGGTTGGGAGGTTTTTTGCAGCAAACTCCTCCTTACGAATTCGTCTATCATCTATAGCTGCCGCATTACCACATTGGAATAAGCGAGCCTGCATAGATGGGTCTCTTTTCATATGGAAATTTAGTTATTTCAAAAACGTGCTATTCCACTCCCTAAAATCTATATAAAACATGGTTACCTGAAAATGAAAATGAAAATGCAATCTTTACTATTAGTGTATTTAAAATGAGGATAGAATCGGGGGGGGGGTAGACCCCCGAAAGGTATATACTATTTATTCTATTAATCATTCCAAAGGCGATGACGTTACGCTCCTAGAGGTGTTAATATTATACACCAACCAAAGGAGCCAGCTAAGAGATCGGATACTTACTTACTTGTACTACCAAATTTGCCCTTTCGAATCGAAACATTTTTATCACGCCATTTTTAAAATATGGAGGCGTTTTTGGCATTGAGCCCAGTTATCCTTGAATTCATATATGAAATCCTATATTTTTTAACCAGTCCTATATTATCCTATAATTTTATGAAAGGAAGGTCCTATAATATTCCCTATATTTTTGACTTAGTTTGGGGGAAGTTTTCGTTTATAGTTTAGCATCAAATTTATCCCAAAATTTAGTTGGCTCTTTTATGATTGAGATCACATTTGACTAGATGTCCACCGAAATTGCTTCAAAGGCTCACTCAGGATTTTTTATACATTATATCATTTAATTTAATTAATTTCCTCTGAATTTTCAAAGTAAAATCCAATTTCTTATTTTTAATTTTTGTCTTTGATTTCGATTTGATTTGGTACTTATTTTTGTACAACTTTCCGACCCCACGACTTCTCTCATAAGATGATGAAAAGCGATGCATTCCGTCTTCGCTTTCAATCTTACCGATGCACGTTCTCTCCTCCGTACCTTTAAAGTGACTTTCATTTAAATTAACTCATGTTGATTAAATCTTTCTCTCTTTTTTGCGGTTAGCTTTTAAAAAGGTATTTTTATTATTATTTGACGGTGTGAAAACTTCGTGATCGTGATGAGTATAAGAGCTAAATTTCTATTGGCTGCGCTTTATTTATTTATTTAAATTGTAAAAGTGGGAGGGGTTTGTGGGTAAAACCCTGATTGTAATTAATGCATTTATTCCAAGAATTTTCTATACAATTAAATTTCAACATAGCCATGGACTTTATAATCTTAAGAGGACTGGCAAATTAAGAATATATATTATTTTTTGCCTTACCAAATTAGTTGGCATAAATTATGATTGCAGGACTTCAGCTTTGGGGGGGATACATACATTTGCAACCTTTAATTAAATTAATGAATTTATTTGAAAGTGACCTTGATATACCACCATCCAGAAAGTAATACAGATCCCCCCGTTACGCGTACCTATGCGACTCTTACCAGTTCAGTTTCCCCATCCTCTAAGATCCATGGCTGCATGCATGTTATACAGTTTTGTATAATATTTTAAACGGTCATTTTTAAATTCGTCTTTATACCTGTGTTGACCACCCGTCGCTATGAGCAACAAAATTCCGGGAAAGGTGGTGGTAGGTATAGTGGTGTTCATATCCAGTTTTTTTGGCAGGTGTCAAAAGTTAGTTTATTTTAGTGTCGGCATCTCATTAACTCCCGCTGAGGGTATCATCGCTCGCGCCAGAACCCGAGGGGGTATTTACCCCCAATTTCTTCTATATAAACACACCATTTAATCGTCAGTATACTTAAAGAGTGTTTGTTCCCTCGAATTTCATCTGTCTTCACGTGAACCTCGTGCAATTCGGACTATTTTTTTCCTCTATGGAAGTTTGTATTATGTAGAACTCCGCCAACCTTTGACCCCCTCTTACTTAGGAAACCCCATTAAATCACTGTCTACAACTTTAACATGAATACTGACTTGAGAAAGAAAGAAGAAAATTACTGAATAAGTAGATTGAATGGTGATGAGAGTTATGATTAGATGCTTTGAAATTTGAAGGAATTTTCACTTTATAGGTTTTCTTATTTTATTTTTTAACATTAATGGTGTTGAATTATGTATTACGTCTAATTTTGGTTTAGCAATTTATTATTTAAGTCTTGTAATTTACCTGGAATTCCTGGAAAAGTCATGGATTTTAAAAATGAGTATAATAGGTTTAATTTTTTATTTTTAACAATGGCGGTGTAGTACTATATATTACGTCTAATTTAGGCTTAGCAGTTTATTATTAAGTCTTGTAATCTACCTGGAATTCATGGAAAAGTCATGGATTTTGAAAATGTGTATAAAATATTTCAGAATTTAGTATTTACTGAATTTCATCGGAAAAAACAGTTTTACTTTTTCGGTTTTTTATTTTGTTTTAAATTCTCTTTCTTTAGTTTTTGATACCAAAGATTGAGGTATCCAAGCAACTAGAAACCCACTCCCTCTTAATAAGAGACTTTGGTCACGATTTTCACTTCGATACCTTAATGATAAATGATATCCAAAGTGTTTTTAAGTTTACGGGCTCAGCGAACAAGGCCTCGTCCCATCAGAGACTAATGGCACTTAACTTAAAACTTAATGTATTCCGTTACACTGATAAGCCTTACTCGATGCCATGACTAAATATATACCAGATTAAACTGGCTGATTTGGGGGATTTTTTTTTTCTTTTTCTTTCTCAACTTATTAGTTAGTTTTCAACTTCTTACTTTTGTTTTATCTCGTAAGGAGATAAAGATAAAGACAGCTAGACCAATTTAAAATGGATTTTTTTCTTTATCGACAACTTCTTGTTTTTTTATTTTAAAATGGTGGTAAGAGTGTGAATTTACAAGAATGTTTGTAGATTTAAAATAATTTGAATGGTGTTGAAATATTATCTGAATTCTGAAATACAGTTCGGAATTCCTGGAAGAATCAGGGATTTTGACATATAATTTTTCCTGAATTCCGGGAAAAAATCGAGGATTTTGAAATTAAATACAGTTCGGAATTCCTGGAAAAATCGAGGATTTTGAAATTAAATACAGTTCGGAATTCCTGGAAAAATGAAGGATTTTAGAATTAAATACAGTTCGGAACTCCTGGAAAAATGAAGGATTTTAGAATTAAATCGGTAATTTTTTCCTGAATTCCTGGAAAAAATCAAGGATTTTGAAATTAAATCGGTAATTTTTCCTGAATTCCAGGAAAAATCAAGGATTTTGAAATTAAATCGGTAATTTTTCCTGAATTCCAGGAAAAATCAAGGATTTTGAAATTAAATCGGTAATTTTTCCTGAATTCCAGGAAAAATCAAGGATTTTGAAATTAAATCGGTAATTTTTCCTGAATTCCAGGAAAAATCAAGGATTTTGAAATTAAATCGGTAATTTTTCCTGAATTCCAGGAAAAATCAAGGATTTTGAAATTAAATCGGTAATTTTTCCTGAATTCCAGGAAAAATCAAGGATTTTGAAATTAAATCGGTAATTTTTCCTGAATTCCAGGAAAAATCAAGGATTTTGAAATTAAATCGGTAATTTTTCCTGAATTCCAGGAAAAATCAAGGATTTTGAAATTAAATCGGTAATTTTTCCTGAATTCCAGGAAAAATCAAGGATTTTGAAATTAAATCGGTAATTTTTCCTGAATTCCAGGAAAAATCAAGGATTTTGAAATTAAATCGGTAATTTTTCCTGAATTCCAGGAAAAATCAAGGATTTTGAAATTAAATCGGTAATTTTTCCTGAATTCCAGGAAAAATCAAGGATTTTGAAATTAAATCGGTAATTTTTCCTGAATTCCAGGAAAAATCAAGGATTTTGAAATTAAATCGGTAATTTTTCCTGAATTCCAGGAAAAATCAAGGATTTTGAAATTAAATCGGTAATATTTCCTGAATTCCAGGAAAAATCAAGGATTTTGAAATTAAATCGATAATTTTTCCTGAATTCCTGGAAAAATCAGGGAGTAATCTTTGAATTGCTGCAATCTTAAAGATACTTAACAGATATTGTTTGAACTTAGTAAACAACCGAACCGAGTCTTAGTACACGCATTTACTTTCTCCATCGATGACCTTTCTTTATAAAGGCAGAGACAGTAATCTCGATTCAATTTGATCCCTTTATGGATGACCAGTTTAAGCGTAAGAACTTACTGGGTTTAAAAGGTCACGGGGAAGGGTCGCCGGGGTTAATCTCTCTCTCTCTCTCTCTCTCCCTTGGGTATTATCTCCAATCGATTTAACACTCTTTAGTTTGACCTTCCTATACGAGACTATACTGACTGCTGACCATCGATGACCGGACTGGGATCAAGTTAAATGATGCGATTTTTGATAAGGATATCATCTTTGATCTCAAATATAGTGATTTTTCTACGTAATATTTTGGCTTAGAAAGAAAATTAAACTTAATTGTGATAGTTAGAAAGATATAACCATTTTAGTTTGTCTCATTGGTTTTCCAAGACCATTCACAAAAAAAAAACGTTTTTCGGACAACAATCGGTTTGGTTTTCCGTTGGGTTGACCTAAAGTTTTTGTTTCATGTCGACTTTGCAAAGATGCGTTCATAAGCACTTACCGATATAACCGGCTTTATATAATTAAACGTCATCGGTTACTCGCAGTCTCGCACTGAACGTAAGTTAGAAATCAAGTTAAGCCTAAATTTACAAGCAGACGAACCCTAACCATGCACGTGCTCCCTTACCGAAATAACCGGTTATATATAATTAAACGTCATCGGTTACTCTCACTGAACGTAAGATAGAAATTAAAGTTAAACCTTAATTTACAAGCAGACGAACCCTGACCACGTGCTCGAGACTTATACCTTGGTCCCCCACACGCCACAAAATAACCTAACCATACATACATGTATGGTTGGGTTAATTTTCAGAAAATGACCTTGCGTAAAATTATTTAAGCAATCACTTAAAATTATTAAATTGATAAAGATTAGGCATAGGTCTAGATCAGATAGAGTTTCATTTGATTGAGTGATTAGTCTGGATCTCGAGTTTCCCCCTTATAGGAGGCTAATAGAGAAGGCGTATAGTGAGTGAGTGTACTTGGAGAGAGGTGGACACGGTCAGTTGGGTTTTAGGGTTGCAAGGCGGGAAAAGATCCTCGTATACGTAGAGTTGGATACGTCCACCTTTTTGCTCTCTGGATGCTCTGATAGTCGGTCGATTTGCTCCGTCAGCAATGCTAACTGTTAACACTTGTCTGTTATGGATGGACGGGTCCTTGACATGTTCAGTACCCCAACGATATTTTATACCATCTCTAGACAGTCCCTCCTTGGAGTCTCAGCAACCCTAGCTCACTCTGCAGTCCAGTTAGGCTTAACATTTCTGCTGCATTATTCCATATTTTATAAAGTTTAGGAAATATCCAGAGGCTAAAATAATTTTAAAATAAAAACCATTATTTCATATTCTGGTTAAAAATCATATAATAGATAATTCATATTATTACAATATTTTTTATTTTAAAGAAATATTACACTATATCCAGTATTTTTTTCTTTTAAATATAATATGTGCTGTGTAATTTATCATGTAATTTCGCGGATGTGAATTTTATGTGTGTTATTAACTCGTTATTATTCAAATTTAACATCATTAATAACCACCGCCAAGTCTTTAGGGGGAAAATTAACTTATTTATTTGACAATAGATGACCCACCCTAAACTAATAATATTGTTAAAAAGAAGAGGGTTGGTTTGGTTTTTTTTTTTTTTTTAATTTTTATTTTGGGTTAAGAAATGGCAGGCTTTGTTAAATATTGAATATGAGTAGTATGTTTAAGGGCTATTATCTGTCATTACTATAGTTTAAAATAAGGATAGGGGGTCTACACCCAAATTATAACCACTTGGTTCAGTCTTAGTTTGCAATACGTATTGAGAAGGGGCTATATTGTTTAGAAAGTATTTAGGGTCGATGTGAAGTTTTGAACGTCAAAATATCCAGGAAATAAGAATTGTTTAAATTATTTTTATATGAAAATTTAGGAAAATCATTGAACTTTTGTTGGTTTTAGTATAATTTTATAATTTATCTAAATTAGTATAAAATAAAAATCTCAAGTTTTTGTGAAGGTTTATTTTAAAATATTGCGACTTTTTATTGCAGTTAAAAATATGAGGAAAATTTTTAAAATTTTATTAAAATAATATGATTTTATTAAATGCATTTTGGGGAATTTAGCACATTAATTATTTTTTCAGATTGATTAATCTGCTAAAATTAAAATAAATTAATAAATTAAATAAATAAAAAATCATATAAACAATTAAATATATTTTAAAACCTACCTTGAATTTAAAAAAAATTAAAATCTAAATACTTTTTTGAAACCATTGTTCTAAACGACCATGGTGTTTCGTTCAACAACAGAACACGCCTTAAGCATCTACTTTTATCACTACATATATGGAGTAATGGCAGCTATTACCCTCGCCTATATTAAACAATGAGGAAAATAACATTAAATGCCACTACCCTACCCTATTGTATTATATACTTACATCAACATTATAATATAGCTAGCTAATGGCCGCGTATACGTCAGCGTGCTAGAGCCCATTGTACAAAAAGGGGTTTTCAAATTGATACCTGATTGGTTAGTAGAATTTTTTCACCCCCTTCATCCCCCCTTGGAGGGGGTTACAGCCCGGGCTAGCCATAATCCATCCATCAAAAAAACCAAGCAAGACCTAGCTAGCTGCATTTTACAAATTACTATCTTTCATATACCAAAGGGGGGGTGCCTCTAACCGCCCCCCTCTCTGAAAGTAACCCCCTTAGGTTCTATCGAAGCTTACCTCGAAGCCAAGTTTTCATCAGATAAGGCTTAGCTAGCTAGCTAGCTCCGAACCGAAGTGAACTGCGAGTAGTAGACTCGTATCATAACTGATGGTTAATCATTCTAGCTTTTTACCGTCTAATGGCAACGCTGTGTGGGAATCTACTGGGTTTTAACACGGCGCTGCCATTAGTCTGGGAGACGTACACGAGTGAGGCCGCTATCTGGCTATTATCAAAAAAGAATTAAGCAAAGTTTATAGAACGAATATAAGGGGTGGGATATTATATCATAAGTAAGGTGAGAGGTGTAAGTCGGACACTTGCCAATGAGTTGAGTTGCTTCAGAAAGGAATAGATGTCGAGTTAGGTTTGTAGAGCACCTTGATGGCTTAAGGTGGAACTTTGATTCTGATCGAGGGTATGTGGGTACCAAGGACCTTAACTAAGACATGGCTTGATACAATAGATAGTTTACAGATATGGAGGATTCATACCATTTACACCAGGAGACCAAACTCGTCTGCTTTGTGGTCCTTCAGGTCGCCCGGCCTCCTGGTGTAAATGGTATGAATCCTAAACTATCCATAAGCACCAAATATGGTAAACTGCAGTAACTTTGAAGTCCTTTCAAATTTTTAATATTGAGTGTTTATCTGTTCATACTTACAGTTTTAAGGTTATTTATGGTAATACTTATGTGTATGTGTGTGTAGTCAGACCACAGACCAGTGGGGGGGGACACACACAAGGGATAGGGAAGGGAGGGGGGGTTAAGTTCTACAAAAATGGATTATAAACTGAACTTTATTTATGGGACCCGTATAAACTGTATTTAGAGGAAGTGTTTTGACTGAAAATAATAGGATAGCTTCGAGTTTAAGCCGGATTAAGTGTTAATCCAATTTCGAGATATGAAAGAATAATAATACTTAAGTTTTTGGGAAATTTTGTATTAGGGAAGTAAAATTTCACATCAAACATTAATGATAAACAGTACTAAACATTGCCGAATTACACGCAGATTAAAAAGAGTAAACATACCTAACATTTTCATGTAAATATTAAATATACCTACCAAACATTTCTCACATAAATAATACATAATCAAATATTATTTCACTTTTTAGTTTACTATTTGCATTTCACTTATATTACATTCAGTTTAGCCTAAATGAAAAACATAATAAAATCAAATTACATTTGTTTGTATTTCCGCATTCTTTGAACTAAATATTTGAGTCTTGTTATATTAAAAAAACCATCTTTTATATTTTAGCCATATACCACGTGATCCAATTTTCTCCCACATTTCAAATCTTCTAATATACTCACCTTACCTTAGAGGTTTAATCCGCGTTGATAAAATACCTGAAACACGATTTAATAATCAACCGAGTTGTCATGGTAAAATTCAACCGTACTAAAGAAGCCCCTATAACTTTTCCCAAAATTAAAACCATAGATATTTGAAATAGATATATTTATATTTCTTAAATACCATACCTTTTGAAGGTTCATACGTAACTAAGGCTCTAAAATTTAGTTGGCCATGCATGCTTTGATATAAATTAAGATAAATTTCTAATATCTATGAATTTAATCATGGGTGCTATGGAAATTTGATACGGTCACGGTGAATTTAATGGGAAAAATCTCAAAATGATCTTAATGTATAGGAACGGATTTAAATCCACATTTAGAAAAATTAAGAGATTGTCAAGCCTGTTTGTAGATAAAAGCGACTCGAATTAGGAATTCTTACCGCTATTTAGACGCAGGTAGCTAAGTAACTACTTACAATTACAAATACTTCCGGTTTTTTTTTACATGTAGATATAATTGTTAACACGCGTCAAGTGTTCCTTGGTTATGCCACGTTGATCGTCTTTGGAAAAACATTTATTTTGTAACAATGTCTTGAATACTAATTTATACATGCATTATAATTCGACCACGTGCTGAATTATTTTTTTTTTTTTTCATTTATGCTTATTTTATTTATTTTATTGCACGTGAAATTGCTCGTGAATTTTTTTTAAAGGTGTACTGAACATACTTCGTAGTGTATTTAAAAGTTATACATAAGAACAATCGGGTTTGGGTTATTGGTGGAAAATAACAATGGGAATTTGAAGATATTAATTAAAAAAAATCCAGCGGGTGAATTAAAAGGGGAATCAATTAAATATCGATTTATCTTAATTTATAATAAATGATATCCGAGCTTCAAATTATTATTATATAGTGGGCTAGGACCTTGGAAAGTTAAAAACACATAACAGTGTTAACTTTAGGTCATAGGAAATTCAAGGAATTTGAAAATACAGAACTAGAAGTTATGGAAAAGTCAGGGAATTTGAAAATACAGAACTAGAAGTTATGGAAAAGTCAGGGAATTTGAAAATACAGAACTAGAAGTTATGGAAAAGTCAGGGAATTTGAAAATACAGAACTAGAAGTTATGGAAAAGTCAGGGAATTTGAAAATACAGAACTAGAAGTTATGGAAAAGTCAGGGAATTTGAAAATACAGAACAGTGAACCGGAAGTTATGATAAAATTGGGGAATTTGAAAATACAGTCCTAAAAATTATGACAAACTTGGGGAATTTGAAAATACAGTCCTAAAAATTATGACAAACTTGGGGAATTTGAAAATACAGTCCTAAAAATTATGATAAACTTGGAGAATTTGAAAATACAGTCCTAAAAATTATGATAAACATGGGGTATTTGAAAATACAACCATAAGTATCATGGGATAATCATGGCATTTTAAAACACAGCCCTTGAAATTTAAAAATAAGTCGTAGAAGTTTGAAAACGAAAAATTGGCCCACGCATACACAATCGCCCTATCAATTCTCACTTCCTAAAAGTATTAATATTAAAATATTCAAATATTATTAGCGTCAACTCCTAAATAAATGGTTCTGGTAAAATGAACAAGAAACCTCCCGAGTTAAGTCCCTCTTTAAGAAGAAAGACAGCGTGTTTTATAATCTTTATTTTTTAAGAGAGAAACTTTACATTCATTGAGAATGTATTAAAAAATATATAAAAATATATAAAAATATATGAAAAAAATTGTGATTATCAAGCTTATATAACCCCACGAAAAACGTTGTCAACCGTGAAAATGCTGCACCCACGAGAAAGTTGGAGACACGATGTATTTTAATATAGTTAAGTACTCCATGCTTAAATACATGTTGAACATCGACGTGCTGTGCATGATTTCTATCAGGCGTAGCAATAATAATAGGGTTTCACGCTTGAGATAGGGTCATTGTTCAAAAATGCCATGAAATTATTTCAGTTTTAGCAGAGAAAATTTTTCTTGCCATTTTTCCTTATCTATACTGTATACTATAGAAATAACAAATTTTCTTTTTATAAAATCGCGTTTTATTGTTTTATTCAAATTTTATTATTAGATTTTTCTAACCTCTAAAGCATCGTTAAAGAAACAGATGTTTTAAATAATTTTAAAATTATTGTTTGTTTGTCTAATGGTTCATTTTAAAATCATTTTCCGAGTGGTACCTACTTAGTTTTCTGGTTTTCACTATGAAGTGGAACCAGTCGTTTGATTGCTTGACAAAGGAGTTTAAATCAGTATTCATCTAATTTAAATAGTGACAATATGACAACATTACGTGAACGAGGGGAAAAAGGGTTGTGAACTTTCCCCCCCCCCCCCCAAATGAAAACTCAAATGTATTTAAATTTTAAAATTATTGAAATTTTTGGCTTCAAAATTTTATTATTTTGTTATGGTCTATAATCGGTTCAGTTCAAATCAGTTCAGTGAGTTTAATACAATTGAAAGTTTAGCGTTTTGTTACGGTGGTGTTCTTCTTAACTTTGTCGATTATGCCTCAGTTCAGTTCAGTTATATTTGTTAAAAAATAATAGCGGACGAAATACGCTATAATCCATTTAAAATCACTGTCAATGACATAAAAACTAAATTAAATTATTTTTAATGTAGATTATGAATTGCCACATTAAATACACAAATACGCCAGGTGAATTTCTCCAAGCCAATAATAATAATAAATAGTTAAACCTTTGCAAAGTTAGTTTAAATTTAAACCAAGAGCAAAAAAATAATAATAATTTAATTCGTGAGTTTTTATAAAACTTAATTTTTGAAACGGAACAATCAAATTTCATATATATATATACATTTTTTTACGGTTTAATCGTGTTTTTCGTCAAATACCTTTTAAGTGGAGGGTCGGATACCTACATCCTTAACGAATTTACCGAAAAAAAACCAAGGTATATTTAAATTAGTGGCTTTGTACTACAGTACATACATAAGTCTTAACCGAAAAATTAGTTAAAGATAAAATCTTTTTGGAAACAGGCGTGAATTTTAAGATAACTATAGCATCTCGTGAGAATTACTAGAACGGCGGCCACACGCCATGATTTTCCAAAACATCTTTTTTTTTTTCTCTTACCTGCGAGATATTTAAAACTTTTACTAAGTTCATTATCGGCGGCATTTCGCGCCTTTGATGTTTTTTGGCGATTATTCGATAACTTTTTCTCCGTGGGGCATTTTTTGTTTTAATATACTACGTCTTATGAAGAGGACCGCTTCGGTCTTAATTAATCTCCTGGCTTTAATACAGAGGATTTTCGTGAAGATTTTGATGAACACCGGCGTTGATTTGCCATTCTCGCGAATTAACAGAGCTCTCCAATCTCTACAACAAAATATAATACGTTTGGCTTTTGATATGGTTAGGTTTTGGTATAAAAGATATAATTTTCTGGTCCCATTGGGTTTGATCATAAGTTTATAAGTGATATGTCTCTTCCATAAGTATGACTTCGTAATGCTGCCTCCTAGAGACTTACAGCTCGAGATAACTAGTTCGAGAAGGAGAACGACGGAAGCGAATTCAATTGAAGTACTTACTACACTCGGTGGTGGTTAAATCATTTTGTATCAGGACTTAATTCCATCCAGCTCTCCTATTTAGTCAGCATTACTAATTAGGCCTTTGACAGCAGCGCCTCATGCACCAGGCGTACGTTGCTTTACCTCGAATCTATGACTTACCTAGGCTGTCACTTCAAAATTACAAGCTCCAGTTTCTAAGTTACCAACCAGACTTTACAAACTTATGGATGATGGAACATATCTTATAAACTTATGGTAGAACATTTATATAAGATCTTTTGCTTTGCGCTGTTCACTTGTTAAAATTTAACAAGGCATTAAACAACTGAACGCCTTTAAATCCGTATTACACCTTAAACGAATCAAATGATCCGGTTGGTATTTAATGAAACATTCATTACACGCTTCCTAATTATCATTCCACACTGTACGCGTTATTAAATATTATAAATGCAACGTTAATAATAATCTTACCTGTAAATTGAATACGCGCGGCTTTAAAACCATTTCACCGGAAGGTCCGCGAGCCCCGGGTTGTGGGTTCGACGGACCGTGACTTACGTTTAACGCCCTGGAAGATGAGAGAGCGTATCCCGGGCACCATCCTATCGATGATCCATCGAAAATCTCCATCTCCATCCCTATCTATATCCTATATACTCCCGAATCGGACAAGGATATGTATGGATGTATGTTATTGAAGATTGAAATCTGTATCTATCGTATTGAGATGCAGTGTTCAGCAAGTGTATGCTAACACCGTTTTCAGATGGAGATATTCGCGAGGTTGTCGTGTCAATTGATACGGTTATGTATTTGTACTGTTGTATATTTACGTAAGGCCTTGTTGCGGACACCCTTTTTGCTCAACTATTTAAATGTGAAATCATAAAAAGGGCTTGTGGAATTAGGGGGATTTTGTATTTTCACGAGGTGAAATTAAGGGGAATTTTGTATTTTCGCGAGGTGAAATTAAGGGGAATTTTATATTTTCACGAGGTGATTCACACTCAATTTTATAGTATTTTCACGAGGTGATTCACACTCAATTTTATAGTATTTTCACGAGGTGATTCACACTCAATTTTATAGTATTTTCACGAGGTGATTCACACTCAATTTTATAGTATTTTCACGAGGTGATTCACGCTCAATTTTCTAATATTTTCACGAGGTGATTCACGCTCAATATCTAAATTTAGTATCTGAACCTTAATGATCAAGGAATATTTTTGTTCAGTTTTCCAAAACGTCTCACGGAATAAAGACATATCTGTACTTTTTGAATATATTAGCGAAGGGTAACAGATTTGGTGAAAAACAAGTCAATTAGTTATATCTGGTATTATAAAGAGGACTGAATGGGTTATTCCGTTCGTGTTTTTTGATATAACAAAATTTCCCTGTTCGACAGTTAATATTATTACACGTTTTTAGTGAAGTGCATCGAAACGTGATCTATTGTACTTTTTTCGACCATTTTTCCCAATATAGACAATATAGTGCGCCATTTGAATACTTATTAGAATTATTGAATTCAAATCGTATATATTTAGAACAAGATGTTTTAAAATTGTTACATTATGTAGACAGTAGAATTCATGGATCTTATAAACCCCATATTGGAAGGGTTTCTTTCTTTAAAACTTACCTGTCTTCTTAGTAAATACATTTTCACAGTTTAAACAAATAAGTGAATTAAATACATTACCATCGAAAAAGTTACCTGTGAATTTCTGATTCAACTTGTTTATTACGAGGTACTTACTTAAGCCTTGGTTAGTTGTTTTCCCACTTAAATTTGATAAATAAACAAATATTGAAGTAAATAATCTTCTGAAATATGTCACGGAAAGTCGACTCAGATGTTTACTTAGGTACTTACCCCTTTACTCCCTAAATTAATTAAATAAATAAATAAGCAAACATTGAAATAAATGAGATGGTAAAATCATGAAATAAAATTCACGCATTGTTTCTGCTTTTAATTTTCATCCGTACAATTTTAATTGTTTTTGTTGTTGGAATTTATAATTAGAATGAAAATTAATTAGTTTTTAATTTCACGTTTGTTTGATGAGAATAATAATTATGTACAAGAGCACAGTAGACCCGAGAGAGGAACTTTCTCTAAATATATTATGCTTGTTTTATTTTTAATTATTTTTTAAACACTGAAAATTAGAGAGTACGAAAAATTGCAAAATACCAACTATTTTTTTTATTTTAATTTCAACAATTTTTTTTTTTCAAATTTGATTTTAATGTTGTTTCTGTTTAATTGATTTAATAAAAGTGGTAGTCGTAAATTAGATTGTTGGCGACTACCACTTTTTTTTTCTTCAATAACAAAATCAAATTTGAAAATTTCCAGAGCGCGTGATTCCATGGTTGTTTTTTTAAAACCTTACCTTTTTTAAAAATTAATTTTTTTGTAAATTATTTTTAAAATTGGGGAGGGATGGGTTGAAAATAATTAATTTTTATTAATTTATTTATTTTTCAAACCACTTAATTTTAAGGGGGTATGCAATTAAAAAGGGGGGGGGGAGATAAAAATTTATTTTTCTTAATTTAACTTAAATTTTTTTTTCGATTTATTTTTTTAACTATTCACCACAATTAAACGTTTATAGAATAGATATTTATAATATTTACACCGATTTCATTGTTTGTTTTTTTAAATCCTTTTACGTTTTGTTTTTGTTGATTTTTTCAACTTTTAAAATTTAAATCCCCCATTGTTTTTCATTTTATTTTTTATTTTAATTTAATTCTAATTAGAGATTAGACAGTCTTAATCAAGTCTTTTTATTTAATTTCTCCATTAATTAATTAATTAGGGTTAGTCCGCAATGAACTAAACCCTATAGAGAAAATTAAAATTCGTTTAGGTGGTGGTGGTAAAATCGAAAGAGAGCGTTATCGTTCGGTATTTGTTTTTAAATCGATAATTATCGTCGAGCAAGAAAAATCGATATATTCTGTACATTATTGCTTCGTAATCCACGTACGTATCACGAACTTTTAAGTTCAATTCAGTTCGTAAACAGGAATTAAAACAAAATAACATTTTTTTTTTCATCATAAAAATTCCCAGATGATTCCACGATATTTTTTAATTTAACTTACGCTATCACGATATTTTTTATCTACGATTATTCTTGGATTCTACGATTGTTTTTTTTTTGTTTTTTTTTAATAAAAATTCGCGCACGCGCGCTGGTTTTTAATGTTTTTATTTAAACTTTATATAGGTACTTTTTTTAACCCCATCACGGTTGGTTTGGGGGGATTATTGTAGCTATGCGTTTGTCTGTCTGTATTACGTGAAGGCCTACGATATTGTTTGTTTTATAAGAGTTCAAAGGTCATTTTCAAGGACCTTCGTCGTAGGACCTCCACTCCGGCAGTCAGGCCATCGCCCCAACCATACTGTTAGAGCCACCCAAATGACCCAGGGACCCGGACCCTAGTTGAAGTCCGTGATGACCGCTAGAGGATAGGGTCAAACCGGATAAGCCTCCGTGTCCCGTGGAGCTCATGTGCATTTGGGGTGACGTTACGAATGACCCGGCCATAGATATGGGCATATTACCTTGGTGCATGTAGTGGTTCATTGTCATGGACATTGAGGTCATGTGACCAGCGGGGGAAAAACTGGAGAATGCTTTGTCGTGTAAGGGTTTGATGCATTCTGGGATAGCTATCACCCCCTTTTTCTTCTTGCTTTTCGACGACAGTTTTCGATTGCGGGTTTGAATACCCTCTTTTTTCATCGTAAGCGGTCGGTTCACCTGTAATGAAACGGAAGTGGGTCTTTAGTTAAGCCTTTGTCATTGGTAAAACACTTTTCCAATGTTCAATCGTAACTTCTTACTGGGGCCTAAATTAACTGGTCATATAAGTACATTATCGACAAAAAATTATGGTTTCCCATAGAACCATCCCAATGTATTTAATTATACCCCTTTTTTATAAATACCACCCTGTATAATAATATTTAAACAACCTACTATACAGTTTCAAATTTTAAAAATAAATCTTGGAAATTGGAGCAGTGTCAAAAATTAATTTAAAAAAAAAAACCAAACCGTATTTAAAATTTAATAATATTTAAAAATATATCCCCTTAAAAACGTGTTTAGAATAAAAATAATTTTTAAAAATTAAGTCTCAAATGAGCTCGAAAATGTCCTTAGATTGAAGCATTTTAAGGCTTAATTTAACACGTTAATTACTTTTCTATAAAATGAAGTATAAAAATGGGCGTATTTACTTTATTTTTTATTATCTACTCATTTTAAACCAATATATTTTAATACGGGGGAATATGAGCTAATAGAAAAGATGCCTTAAGGCTTTGAGTATATTGTTTCTATTCCGATGAATATTAAAGTTTCCAATAATGACGGGCCATTTCCGTAAGGGGGATTTTTTTTTTTTGTAGAACTTATTAAGTGTGCGAAAAAAAATTATATGTATTTCCCCAATTAAAACGTTTCGCTGTACATGTACAACCAATTAATTAGATCCTGTTATTGGTGACATGTTTCTATAAGGTTTTTTTTTCTAACTTCTTTTTAACTTGTAATTATATACACTATTATTTAATTGAAGGGTTTTAGTTCCGTCTCACCTTTTTTTTTAAAAAATAATAATAATGGGAATTTTATATTTTATTTTATTGCTATTTAATTGAGATTAAAATTAAATATACGGTCTTAACGGAGGTAGAAACAATATGGTTAATATGGCCTGTTCATATCTGGAATTAATTGGTAATTAATTTTGAAACTAATGGGAATTTTTTTTATGTTCAAATTTAAGAAAAATCCCAAACCCTTGAATTTATTTTAATTTCCGGTGTAATTAAAATAATTTTACGTGATTAAGTTATCAATTAAATTGGTGGTAAATTCGGGATTATATATATATCTTTTAATATTCTAATAAATCGAAGGTTCTTTTAATAACTAAGTCCTTGAAGTTTAAACCCAACTGGTTTTTAAACTATAAATTTATTTTTAATCTCAGTATGACTATGACAAGACCGTTCGGAATTTTAATTATGTTTTGGGGTAAGAAAAAAACCAAAAAACACTGTTTGCATATTTAATTATTCTATTCGGTTACAGTCACGTGACCATGTAAACGATAAAACGTCTACGTCAACGTGTGCCTGAAGGGACGGTAGTTGACGTTAAGTTGAAGTTTCAATTAAATCTTAATCCATTTTAAAAAATAATAATAAATAAAATTATAATAAATATTTAAAATGCACGTGCGATTATTTTTCACGTGCACATTGGCTGCTTACGTTGCAATCTGCCACCATGGAGCAATAATATTAAAGGAGACCAAGCGTTATTGCAAGCATTTTTAATATAAAAATTTCATTATCAATCCATGCATGAAAAAAGCAAGTCTTAGACGTTGACGTACGCGTTCATTTTAAGATCTTAAAACTACCTAGAGCGGTAGACGTTGACGTAGACGTTTTTAAAGATCCTAAAACCTTCTAGTATTAATTTTAAATAAGATAAAAGAAAAAAAAAACGGGCCACGCATTTTAGGATAAATTTTGAATTTGAGTTCAGCCCCAAAAAAGTAGGCGGATTTTTTGACTAGTTAGTAATAAAAACGTGTGGGTAGTCAGTCATTTTCTCTTCATTTTTTTTAACTTGACGTTGCTGGTAAAAGAGGGTCTTGAATTTAAGAAGAAGAGGGCCGGCTGTACATGCTCGTAACTTTTGATTTCCGGCGGCTTCTATCACGTTCAACTATTAATGACTCGCGGGATTGAAAGGTGACTCGAGGGGCGAAATACGGTAGCCCATGCCATGCACCAACCAGCCATCTCTATATACCCCTCTCTAATAAACGTGTGTCTACTGTCTATATATTTTTGCAGTACGCTAAAATATGGTTTAAATTGGAATTTAATACTGTTTTACTGACAGGAAAGATTGACTTTAAAATGTTCAGGGAATTTATAAGAAAATATTGAATTCCCAAATTAAGCGATGGGTTGATACGGGTCAGGGAGAACCTGATATAGTCAGGGAATTTTTAACGCTGTTAAGAAAGTCAGGGAAATTTATTTTATTGGGGAAAATTAATTTCTTGGGTGTTAATTGCAATTGCAATCGAAGCTGTTACAATAAATACGTGCAGTTAAAATTTAATTGCCTAATAATTAAGGGTTGACATGTTTAAATTATAACGCAATCATAATATTTCCCTTAACAAAAATACCTAATTAACATTCACAGCTTTAACTTTCATTTGTTAAAATACAAATATTTGTTAATTTTTTCTTTATTTTAATACTTTTAAGTAAATAAATACTCTAGCAACAAAATAATTTTCCTTAATTACAATTTGACAATTCAATTCTATCTAAAAGATGAAATGAAATATGGCTTCCCTCTTTTGTAATTAAGGGTTTCCCCCCTCTGTACATACATCATTAATAAATGGCAATTAAGAAGCTGTAATTAAAATGCTAATCAAAGTTCAATTTAATATTATCTCCTGAACCGTTGCGAATGAAAATACGTGGAAAAAGAAATAAGGGGAATTGGGGGGCGAAAAGCATCATGGGAGAGAAGAGACAACCTTTTTAATAAAATCCCTTAAGAGTCCATGAAGCTTCCCAGAGAGAAATAGAGAGGTTGGTCACTTGACACAGGACGTATCTCTTATAGAACCAGAGTTAAAAGGTGTCATGTAAATAAACCCATGTTAACCCTATGGAGATAATGTTTATGAACATTTTGCTTAATTACTCGGGCCCTGATTGTCGTAACTCCAAGTACTTAGTACCATAAGAAAGCTAAGAAATAGGGCTATAACATACGCAAAGGACATCCCAATATCTCTTATAGAACCAGAGTTATGCCCCTCCAAAGTTTAAAAAACGTTTTTTAAATTTTATTATTAATTTTCAAATTATTGAGGTTGCATGGCGATTAAACATAAAACGTAACGAAGTACCCTACCCCTTTTTCGGCATATAAAATTACAAGGGAAGCGTCTATAGGTGTAATTCAACGAAGCGTAGAATGAATGAATGCATGCATGGTAGTAGGTAGTACCCACTATATCAGGGTAAACCTTTTCTATATAATTCTATTGCAAGCGGTAATTTAACAAACCGGTGTAAAACAATGTAATGTTTAAAATAAAGAGCGGACAGAGACCCCAACCAAAAACACGTCATTAAGAAAAGACCCCATGCTGTCTCTGTCTCTCTCTCACCCAACACCCCGCACCACCACCACGCATCACCATAAGGGTGCAAAAATTGAAGGTTGTCATCTTTCTAACAGATAAAATAAAATTATGGGTGGTTGATGCTAGCCAATTTGGAAGAGGGGAGGGCCAAAGAGGGGATTACGTCTTTTTACCGTTCTTTTTTTGTGTATTGTAATTACAGTTTAAGTTGAATTGAATATGGAACTTGTATTTTGATTTCAACTATCATCTATTAATTAAATTCAATTAAATTAAATGCCCATTCATACTCGACTAAACGAGGTGAATTCCTTTCCTTGCTTATCTCGACCCACAGCGCCATTATGGTATGTTTTTATTTTTTACAGAATAAAAGCTATTTAAGTCTCTCCTCCTGGTATGTTTTTAGTAATAGTGGAAGCTAGTGTGACGTTGCATGACGTATTACTGCCTAGTCCCTATTAGTAAGACACGTGTCAACGACTACGTAAAAGATAGGCGGCTTTATAGTTTGAAAATTGTTCAATTTCGTCAACGAGTAGCGTCCTCAGATGGCGCCACCTAAGTTACTAACGCCTTTTCTTTAGCCATCCATAGCTCACTCGATCATGCTTTATACTAACGCGTGATCGAGTGAGCCACGCATACGCATTTAGCAGACGATATAATGAAAAGTTTTAGGGGTTCTTGGCGCTGTATTTGTTTTATTTGTTATTTTGGATGAGAAACTATTTTAGTATTCAAAAGTCTTAGCTCGAAAAATCACTGTAGAAGTCGTCTGCTAGAGATTGCGTCTGAACAGATATTCAGGGAAATGAAGGTACGGACCGAAACGAAATTAACGAGACGACCGACGGGAACTAAATATTTTTTTTATATAATTTATTATTATTATAGTCTGAACAGGCCTTAAGGCGTTTTAAACCGTAGCCCTTATTAAAATGCAGTTGTTTCTAACCTCAAAGTAAAGTAAAAAAAATTATGGTTCCTGGCGCGGCCGTTAGCTGTTCCACAACCAAAAAAAGAACAAAAAAAATTATTTCTTTGGTTTTTTAGTGACGTAACAGCGGAAGGGGGAAGGAAATATTTCCTCCCCCTCCGACTTTGGTTTCCCTTTTCCCTGTCTTCCATATTTCCTGGAAAAATTTTCTTTTCTTTTTTTTTCGAAATATATTATTTCTTAATGCACAATTATAAAATATAACGCAAATTCAATTACATTTTTAGGCAGTTAGTGAATTTATGTTGTTATTCCCATCAAGGCCTATGATATGATTTTAAATGGATATTCAATTTAGTAAAAGGCCCTGCAATCATAAAATAACAAAAGAAACATAACTAGACTTGGCCTAATATCAAACTAGAACCATTTTCCATTAGCGCTAAAAAAAAAAAAATAAAAATTAAATGTAAAAATTTGAGATCTCGTTTTGAGTGTTGTCTAATATTAATGCTTTTTAAAAACCTCTCCGTAAATATTAAATCGCGATCGCGCGGGGCTTCTAGTTCTTCTCTGGTATCTTTCACCTGTCAAATGCCAGCCAGCCAAGGCTTAATACCCCCTCCCTCCCTATAAGGGCGAAGGAAGGGAGCTACGTCATTTTCTAATGATTTATCTTTAAATATAATTTTGATCACTTTCTAACTTGTACAGATACGTTATAATAAACTTATGTTTTATTTATGATTGATAAAATGGTCAATAAGTTTCTGTAGCGAAATCAAACCCCTTTAATAATAATTTAGAAAACTTGATTTGACGTAAAATTAGGTATTTTACTAACCACGCCCACAATGACCAACCACATAACACAAAATTTTACCAATTTGTTTTTAAATGCAATGCGTAACCGAATACAGTTTACATTATTGGGGAATTCATACAAAATTAACTCTACTACTTTTATCAGTTTTAATTTAATTAGTGCAGTGTTACCAGGCCCTCTGTTAGTTATAGCCACTCCCATAATAGTCCTCTACATATCATAACATCAACTAAACATCCATTTTATCAATGCAATATCATATTTAAATTAATTTTCTTAAGTTCATAATTTAAAACCCAACTTTGTTAAAAGTCCCTGTAAATAATTTTTCTCTTTAATGTTATTGAACACACTTTAGGGGGATGTATGTTCACGTATACATGCTAGTTGAAAAATTGCTTGTCTGGGCGTCAGAGCCCCCTAACGGTTGGGACAACCTAAAAGAAAATTTGATATATTTTTTTGATGGAAGGGCCACGAGCGCTTCGCCGCTAGGGTTCGTTTCCAACAGTAAGTGACCCGAATAACCCCTCGACCCCCTTACCCCCTCAAAGCCCCCGTAGCGCACCCTATCACCCATTTTTTTAAGGGAGGTACTTGTACATGCCTTTTAAGACAGACACCAGAGCAGCTTCCACAAAGTGTCTTAGTGTAAGAATAAAGAGAGTGTAAAGTGATTTACTAATTATCTACTTGCAAGTTAATTAGAATGGTTAGTGTTTATTTTTTAAATAAATAAATATATAAATAATTATTGGAGGAGTGTTTTATCAATGATCCCCTTAAATTTAACGTAAGAAACTGAACACACAAGGGGGTCATGTGTAAAACACTCCAATCCAATGTTCAAAATCATAACTTAATTGTGTTAGGGGGTACATATATGCATCCCTTACTGTGGTCAAGCAAAATCGGCAGGTCATAGAACAGTATAGACGTTATATTTTAGACTCAAAACTGATCAATCCATAGAACCACGCATACCACTCACAACATTATGATCCAAATCCCAATTTCAAAATAAAAACCCCCAAAATCGGGATAGAGACTATAGGCAAAATATTTCGAATTCATTTTCAATTCCGACGGCGACGTTGAGACGCGGCGCCGTCCGTGGATCAGCGGACGTTGGGCGGCAGCTCGGCTATCGGTTTCGGCTTTCACCGGGCGCCCTAAGTCCGTCCGTCGAGCCTACCCAGTCAAGTCAAACCAAACCCGGTATCGTGGTATCGGACCAAAGAGGAGGTTTTCTTCCCCAAGCAGCTAAAGGGGAATCGCAGTCGGGTGTTCTGGCTGGCACTGTCGGGCGCCGACTTAACGGGCCGGGTAGATTTGCGTCGGTCGGGGTTATAGAGTAATGGCACCTTTCTGCCTTTGACCATGTAACCTTCTATGGGAAGTTAACACGGAATGCCACTACTCTATAGTAGACCTCAAGCTAGCTCTCTATGAGTCTGAGTCTTGACTTTCAAAGGATTCATCACATCATGATCATAGTAGCTACTATCTATTTATCCCCTAGTCATATTGTAAACACATTTTGTGTATTTGTTAGGGTAGTTTTTTTTTTTTTTGAAGACGTATATCCATGTTAAGGGGGATTATATCATAGATAATTATGTTTATTAGATCATAATTTATTAAAAGGTTCTATTTTATGAACCGTTATCTATTTGTATAATAAATTTACGTTGAGTGATACGTTGAAAGCGATTTCATGTATGTTTACTTCGGGTGGGTTTTTGTTTGTTTTACTTATATATATGCCAATTTGTAAATACATAACGTTACGTGTATCATAAGTTTATAAGTGATATGTTCCTTCCATAAGTATGAATGGCACTACCTATACGAGTTCGTAATGCTACCTCCTAGAGAGTTACAGCTAAGAGATAACTAGTTGGAGAAGGAGAACGACGGATTTAAGCGAGTCAATTGAAGTACTTACTACACTCGGTGGGGGTTAATTAATTTTGTATCAGGACTTAAGTTCCATCTAGCTCTCCTATTTAGTCTGCATTACTAATTAGGCCTTTGACAGCAGCGCCTCATTCACCAGGCGTACGTCCCTCGCTTTACCCTGAACCTACCTAGGCTATCACTTCAAAATTACAAGCTCCAGTTTCTAAGTTACCAGATTTTACAAACTTATGGATGGCCAACATATCACTTATGAACTTATGGTACACTGCACTTCGGTCCTGTAATTATACCCTCCCATTTTTGCAATACACCCTGTATAATGTTTTTAATTAATACTTGATGCAAGAACTTTGCAAGTTAACTTATAACTTATATGATGCAGTGTTTTTTAGAAGAAAAGTCCAAGTCTTAACGGCCCAGCTTTCTAAGTTTTCTAAGGTTAACGTTTAGTGGTCCCCCTGAGGCCAATTTTTCACTATAGCGAAAAAAGGCGTTCTTTTTAAAAAAAAAACCAAAATCACTTTTTCATGCCCAAAAAAAAATGGATAGCTAGCTGTCTATATAACATTTTGATCGGAAAGTTAAAAAAAAAAAGGCCCATCGGCCATAAATAGTTCCATCATAAATTGGGCCCCCTCCCCTCCCTTTCTCTGAATATTTAGGACAAAAGATCGACTAAGGGGCCATACCCCCCAACCTTCCCTTGCATTGCATTGCCCCCCAAATCATTAAATTATATACAAAAGTTTTAAATTTCTTAGCTTGAAATTTTTAGTATTTTTTTCATTATTACTAAATATTATTTTTTTTAAAAAAATATATTTTAAATTCATTTTGGGGTCACACTATATAGAAAACTATTTTTCAATTTATCATTTATTTTTTTATTTATTTATTTAATTGTTTGTGAAATACTTTTAAATGGTTGTTATTATTATTTTTATTATGTTATGAAGGTTTAGGCAACATTTTATGAAAAACGTAAAACAAGGTATAGGTTAGAAATAATGTGGTTAACTTACATTGTGCAATTTATAATAGAGGCCACATGCGTTGCAAACGGGTTCACCGTTCTGATTTCTCCTCCATAACGTCGTGGTTGTCGTTTTGCAGTTGGCGCAACTCGTACCAGCTCGTCTTGCCGCTGACTGCAAATTATGCAATAACAATAATTAGATATAATAGTTCATTAAATTTCGAGGGCGGGTTTTAGAAGCTAATATCCTATCACGATAAAAGGCGTTTGAATAATTTTTTAATTTTAATATCTGTGCCTTCAACAACACAATTCGTTAAATTTTAAATTTAATGTTTAATTTTATTCTGTATAATTCAAATAACTATAAAATCACGATGGAATTTTTTAATCTTATCATTTAATAGCCATCCCCCTAATTGATGCTATGACGTCATTTTAGACATGCGGGTTCGTTACGTCATCACTTTCTCATCATTTAGTTTATAGTTTAAAATTAAATATAAATTAACTGAAAATTACCAAAATATCATGTTTTATTTTATAATAAAGGTTAGGAATATATAAGTTAACTTCTTTGTTAATTTACTTTTTAAGTGTAATTGCTAGTTTTTCAGCGTCCGTATTGGGGGGGGGGGGAAGAAAGGTCAACTAGGGGTCAAACATTCACACGATTTTAGGGGTTTTTAACTATTGCAAATTATATACCCATCCCGTTATGGGAATTCTGTATATATACGTAAGTGGCCATTCTTGTGGGTTTTGTTTAAATTCTATGTTTGTAAGCGAGGGGCTATTCACTCTCAGATTACTTGTAATCATTTTAGCACTGTCAAGGGCAGGGCTTCTAAAGATTGATCAAGGGTTATCATTTTGAAAGGTACAGCCATGGACACTTATTACAATGAGTGGCCAACCCCTCGGTTTTAAATTTGCGCGCAATTACTTTCAAAGATTACGCGCCTTTTTTTAGCGATACCCCTATCATATTACCATCAATTTAATCATAGTTTAATTCTAGATATGATGTAATTTAGTTTTAAGGTATAATGCGTTTTTTGTAAACTTTAATTATAGTTATTTTCATTGTAATTGCAGATTAAATTCAAAGAATCAAATCAATGCCGAAATATAAACTCAAGGAAAATTCCCGAATTATCGTCTATTAATTATATTCAATTCATGGAAAATCATACACTGAAAATTTTTAATCGTAAGTACGAACACGGCCCGCGTATTAACCTATACAGGGGGCCCTTGACTAAAATACTTATCATTGGGACCCCAAAATAAATTTATTTTTAACACAGGGTCCCTAAAATATATGGGGCCCTTAAACCAGGCGCTGTAGAATCTTACAATCGGTGGGTACAAACAGGGCCCGCACATGAACTTATTCAGGGGGGCCCTTGGCTAGAAGTAAAATACTTATCATTGGGGGACCCCAAAATAAATTAATTTTTAACACGGGGTCCCTCACTCAGTACCCTTATAAACCAGACCTGAAGCAACGCAATCAATATATGCCCCCAAAAATACAACAAACCAATCTGTAATATGCATGGGATGGGGTCCCTTAACAATTTGGTTAATTTTTGGAAGGCGAAATTCATTCTTTTTTCTTTAAAATGAAATCCCCTGATTTCAAATCACCCTAGTGGGGGATTTGTTAGTTTATCGTAAGTGGTCGAGCCGAATCGCTTTGTAAAAGAGCCCGTTAGGGTCCCTGAGAGCGCCACTATCTGGCTGGCGTTGGTTGCCTTCTCTCAAATGGATTTGTTCCGGATAAATGTTTCTCCCCCTTCTAACTTACTCAGTAGCATCCAGAACACCCCTGTAATAGATTTCATAAAACTAGAACCAATATCAAATAAACCCTGGTAAAGGTTTTAATTTTGTTCAATCTCTACCCTTCCTTTTATTATTTCTAATTCAATGAACGCTAAACCAGAAGACCGTTCCGTTGGTTCCATACCATGAAAGTCAATTTAACTTGGGTATGATTGCACTCTCTTTATAAGGCCACTTTAAACATAGCTTTTATTGCCAAGATAACTTGTCGCAGGGGGGTTCAAACTAAACCCCTAAACGATATGGTACGGTTGCAATTTTCTTGGTTGGGGGACGGACCCCTCGCTTAAATCGGATTAAGTTCGAGGGCGCCTTCTCGCTTTGATTTAATAGAATTGCTAGACGATTTGAGGGGGGGCCAAAATGGGAAGGTTTATATAATTATATTATATCAACCGAGATATCATTTGGCCAATTATATGATACGCGTCATTATCTACACTACAGATTGCCTGCCCATGAAGTTAGGGGGTACTGTCAGGCTCAGCCATCGTTTTCGGGCTCTATTTGTTGGTGGTACGATTGAATTTAATGTATTTGGCGGGAAACACGTGGTGGATTTTTAAGAAAAATCGCATGCGCATTTATTTATGGCGGGAAAGACAATTCACGTGCCGAAACTTTGCGCGTGATTTTATATATGGCGGGAAAGACGGCGCACGTGTTTAAAAGGCACGAGAATTTTGGCGCAAAAATCTATAATTACGCTTTAGGCTTACATACAGGCAATAAAATAAGCCAAAAACGTTACCCACTTCATCTTCGATTGAAAATGCGTATCAATGCGCGTATAAAGTGTGTAATTCGTCCATTTTTCAGAGCCAACCTCCTTGACAATGAACGCTGTATCCCAACTTAACAATACCGTTTAAATGGAGTCCAAAAAAAGGGTCCCAAAAAATTTCATACACATTTTTGATAGAGTCCTTAAAAGTATATACAACATAAAACTCCCCAAAACCCAAAAAGTCTAGAGGAATTTTGGCAAATAACATTTGTTACTTATCAAATCAACAAAGGGCTTTTGAAATTGGTTTCATGTACAGTGAAAGGGCCCCAAATAATGCCCCATCCATCCATGGACCATGGTAGGGTATCCAAATACCATACCATACCATGAATCAAAAGTGAACTCTAGACACGTTTCTCGCTTACTTCGGAAGTTAAGTCCCGATCTTCGGGTTGTTCGGAACGGCGGACACGAGGGCGCCAAAAAGCTCGCGCTCGAAGGATAGAAAAGGCGGGAAAAGCAGCATGGGGTCTCGCGCTCGATCTTTTCCCGCTATTTCTCTAGCGCGCTGTTGAATGATCACAATAGGTAAGGTATATAGTAAGGTAACTCGACGGGGTGTCCGAGCTATGCACCCTAAAATTCGATCACCCCAATGGGCCCTTCGGAAATAATCCATTCTGTACCCTTAAATCCACATTGGCCCCTGTTCCAGTATATAAAAGACGTACATGAATGATCGTATATTGATCATATTGAACTCGGTTTATCCTACCTTTTTTTAAAGGCTTGAAATGAATTTATTCGTGTTTCCCTTGAATGCCCAAACTAATTTATTTTATCAACGTAATAAAATTAAATCAAGTGGGAATAATTTGGCGCCAAAATTTCGCGCGCGCTTAAAACTGACATACTCCACGTGTTAGTTCAAATTCACGTGCACGTAAAACACGAGACCCAAAAAACCATACCCTAAATAAACGAATGGGCCCCTTACTAAATGAATAAATAGTTATTCACGAAACATGGATATTCAATTTACAAAATACCACCAAAGTTACTATGAAAAATTTAAAGTAAATAAACGTAAATTTACAAATTAACTTTGTAGTGTAGGCTAATGTAAAAGTGTCTATGTAGGGTTGGGTATTTTCTTCTTTTTTTTTAAATTCCCATTGGCATCCGTAACCAATTTGAAACAGAAAACTCCGCCCATCTATTTTTTATTTAAACCGTCGAGAGGTAATTTACTGAATTTAATTTATTTCGTATTTAAGTTGCGTTTGGTTTATTTTTTAAATGAGTTGATAGCCCCTTGACGTCGCTCCCCTAAATCTTTAGTGTTTATAGTTAAGCCTTGTTTGAACAAGAGGTTTTTTTTTGGGGGGATGTTTTCCGGCTGCTATAAAATTCATTTAAAAATAAAAAGAAGAGAAAATAAACACAAGACAAGACTGTCTTTGTTACGTAATACGGATGTTATAACCATTCCCGCGCTTATTTTTTTGGGGTTTTTTCTTCTTATGGGACCCCAGATTATTTTAAGAATTTTTCAAGCTCGAATAGAGCTCTGAAAAGAATGAGGTCTAGGACTCTGGGCTAATATGGAACACCTACTTTTAATCAAGCACGACATACTTTAAAAAATTTGGGATCCATAGGGGACCCATGTTTCATCTTTTTTACACGTGGTCATCTTATGCCACCAAATATAACATATTTTTTAAACTTAAAATTCATAAAACCCTGCATTATTTTTGCTTATTTATAGTTATTCTCGCCTCTATTGTTTAAATTAAACATTATTTACTTAAATTTAATCGAAAAACGTTGCTTTGTTAGGGCTAATAGTTTCGAATTAGCTTAGAGATATTTTTAGGCGGGAAAATGTATTGTTTCCCGCCTTAAAGTTTTAAATTAGGCTTAGAGATTTTTTAGGCGGGAAAAATGTATTGTTTCCCGCGTTTTGTGCAAAATGAAAGCACGATGTAAGAATGAATTTTCGCGCGCGCGCGTTTTATAAAAGCACGTGCAATGTAAGTTGCACGCGCTGTACTAACATTTAACTCCAAGTGTTTCTATGTGAAAATATTGACCTATTAGTGCCTTGTGACGTCACATTTTGTGTGAAAATGGTTTCCCATTAACGGTGTTGAACCTAAATTAAGCCGAGTGTCCTAAATTCCCCGCGATCTTCTTCAATTATGACAATTGTGTCAGTCAATCTTCCGCGTTAGATGACAACTTCAGACAAGCAAACCTTAATCCCATTGAAACAAAGACATTAACTATAGGAAGACAACGTCACTTGACAGCGTTATTAAAGGCGGGGAATCAGTCATGCGTGAATAATTAAACCCATCCCATTGTCTTAGATTTACCCAAAAGCTTATTCGTAATAAAGGACCACCCCGCACCTTTTAAAGAGTTTTGAATTCCATGGTTTCTGGTTTATAAACATTTCTTTTATTTCAAGATGTATTTCTTTTTCTCTTAAACAAAGGCTTAAGAGGGCCCAAACTCGGATACGTTTTATTTTCACGCGACAATTCTAAGCCTAGGTGTTTCACTTTTATAATTGGACCGCGTGGCACAAATTTTTTAATTGTTCTTTGAAAGCGCGCGCTTTTTGGAGATCCTGATAATTTAGAGGTCACGAGGTTCATTGTCAAAAATTCATACATAAACCTAGCAGTTTCTATTCCTTACTGAAATTTTCTGTGTTTTAAAACAGAGGGGCAAACCACTCTCGTAATTTTAAATATAAATACTTGAGTAATATTAATTAAAATAAAAATCCTAATTTCTTTTTGCACACAAGGCTTAGCGAATATATATAATTAAATAAATATTGTCTGTATGCCAGTGACGTGCCCCTCGATTGATACCACATCAATTACCGAGGGGTACGTCACTCTTAAAATTAGCTTTGGTTTAAGCTACACTACTAGGGAATATAACCAGAATTTTATTTATATTAATTATATTTTTGTTTAAAATACAAAATGAGTGGCGTACCCCTCGACTAATAGCCTGTTAATAATAATACACCCTCCTTAAAAAGTGAGAGTAAAAGGTGCTAAGGTACACCTGAAAGGTCTATAACACCACACGGCGCTGCCAAGGTGGTAATTTTCTAGTTGAGGGTTGAAATACAAAACAAAATAATAAGCCAATAATTTTAACTTTCTCTTCGTTGAAAGCTAAAATTACAGCTTTAAACATTTTCTTGTAATCATTTCTTCTCGAAATTACGTGACACGATGCCCGGATGTGTGTGTATGTGTATGCCTTCTCTAGTAATTCCCTCCTCTACAAGCCGCTTAAATACTATACTCCCTCAGTGGGTTTAAAATTCAGATTTAATTTTGAAATATTTAAAAAAAATAATTATAAGTATTGTAAATAAAATACTTAAAAAATAATAATATTAAATAAAAATGAAATAAAATATTAAATAAAAATGAAATAAAATATTAAATAACAATATTAAAAAATTATTAAATAAAAAATTAAAAAAATATTAAATAAAAAATTAAAAAATATTAAATAAAAATATTAAAAAAATATTAAATAAAAATATTAAATAAAAATTAAATAAAAATATTAAAAAAAAATTTAAAATGTTAATAATAAAATATGAAATAAATATTATTAAAAATAAATTAATAAAAAATCACATATTAAAATAAATAATTAAAAAATTAATAATTCACTACCAAATTCCACTAGCCAATTAAATTAATTATAATTAGTTTAAAACATTATTCCTTAACAAAAAAACCAATACACTGTATAAAATCTGCCAAGGCCTAACTGCAATCTTTTACATTAAAAAAAAAACCGAACAATTAAACTCCCGTTTAAGGTACACGGAGGGGGGATTGTAATTCCAATTTGGCCCAGGGATAAAAATAAATTAAATAAAGAAAAAAAAAATGTTCCAGATGATATCTTTTAAATGTATCTCCAATTAAGGTATTTAAAAACCATCTGTCCTTTCTATGTGTTTTTACAAATCAAATAAATCCAAAGGCGTCAAACCCAGACGCGGAACAAAAAAATCCCCCTAAATTAACTACGGATCCCCCTGGCATCATAGACCTTTTCAATATCAACCCCGAGCTACCTTCATCCCTGCCTTTACCCTCATTAAATTATTACAATTTCAAAGGCAATAATAATTATCGTTGAAAAACCCTATATAGACTTTATCGGGGATAAAATCTTACTACCTTTCGTATTATTAAATTAATTAATACGGCTAAAGGCGGTAATGTGATGGCACGAGCGTATAATTGGACAAGTCTATCAAATCTCTCTAGAGATATAGGAAATTAGGGTGGGTCCGGACAAATGGGGGTCCAATTGATGAAATAAAAATGGTCTATCATTAAGGATGTCCCCCGGGCCAATTCGTAAAATTGTATGTGGTGTTTTTTTGTGTCCGCAATCACGCGGTTAATGAGGAAAAATGCCACCAAAGTAGGTAGTTATTTTAACGTGTATTTTAAGTGTAACCCACTTAAAATATCATTACCTGTTAAACCGCGAATATACTTTATAGATTCGTTTCATGTTGTTAAAAGATCATTACACTAAAAAAATGTGCATTTATATACAATGTTCTGCTAATAAAGGGAGTGATGATGGTTCGATGGGAAATCATCAATTTTGAGTGGAAAAAGTAACTACTATACTGTTCTATGACCAATTGACCAGCCGATTTTGCTTGACCCTAGTAAGGTATGCTTGCACCCCCTAACACAAGTTATTATTATGAACATTGGAGGAGTGTTTTACCAATGACCATCTTAATTAAATTAGAAATCATTCATTATGTGTTAAGTTAATTACTTCAGGCTAACTAGACCTATACTTTAGAAATATAAATATATAAAATTTGTTACAGTCGTTTTCAATTGGACCCCAAAATTTATTTGTGTGGTCCTTTTTTTTCATCTGACTTAAATGATCGATTAGGAAGTATTTTTTACTAAATCGATTCTGGTATCGATGTATTAATCATTTAATCAATTGTAAATGTCAAAAAACCTTAGTAAGATTTGTATATTTGCGTAACCCCAAATTATATTTATATTGGCGTTGTGTGGGGTCAATTTTTTATTTACAGGGGTCATGACACCCGTTTGCCTTTCCATGTATTAATCTCAAAGGGAACTTATAATAGAGCGCCATTTCACTAACTACCAAAATATTAAATAATAAATATTAATTTTACAACCTTGGAAGGGGTACAATTTAACATAGAAATAACATGGTATCTAAGTTAATATTTACCCTTTCTAAGATTGAATTTATAATATTGTTGAACCAATCTTGGTTTGAGTAGAATTTAGTATAGAAAATTACGATAAAAATAACCCCTTTTAAGATTGTATCTTTTATATAGGATATTTTAGTTCTGGGTCAAAACGTTCATATGCCCTTAGAAACTTCCCAAGGTAGACCAAAAAAATTATATATAAATATAATTTTTTTCCTTTTTAAAATTGTCACGATTTCTTTGGGCTTAGTTCAATAATAACGCCTCATTTAAACGTTAAATGATTAATGACTTAATTAATAGGACCACCCTAATTAAAGGTCTTCTATACCATAACCTTATTTTATTTTTTTTTATACAATAATTTTTTCGGATATTATTTTATAAAATAAGAAAATTATTATAAAAACTCAATGAACCGAAATTAAAAGAATTAAAAGATATCCAATCCTTAAAGCACGTTTCCTAAAATTTAAACAATTAAATATCTCTCCGCGTTTAAAAGAAATTCGACCCAATTTTATGAATAATATCATTTTTTCTTTTAGTAAAAAAAAAAAATGAAATAATAATAAAGAAAAAATCGCAATTTTTGCGCCATTTTTCACATTCTCGCGCTGCTCCGGGTCAATCACGTGACGGTGCTGCTGTTTAAAGAAAAAATCTCGCGCCAAAAGCAAAATAGGCGCGAAATTCTCACGTGCAAAGAAAAATATATTTTTGCGCCATTTGTACGTACAATCTCGCGCGATTTGGCGGGAAATTTCGGCACGTGATTGACTACGTTCATATTATAAATAATTTAAGCAGAACTCAAAATTTTTAATTACTTTTCTTAATTACGTAATATTATTTAGTCACTCGTGTCATATCATAATAGACAGTTCCAATTTTTGAAAGAAACTGAAAAACGTTTTTATTATTTTCTTGTTAATTAGTAATTAAGATCACGTACAGAATTTTTGAACGAGTTTCCCCGAAATTTCCCTGACACCGAAGTTAGCTAGCTAGCTATAGGCCTTGGCTGAATTTTTTTTAATGTGTTGTACACATTGATTTATGTGATATTTCCACCCAAGGCTAAAGTTAAAAGTCTAGTGTCGGAAGAAAAATATATTTTCAACGTGCTCAAATTAAAACACGTGTTATTCATTCTCTAAGCCCTTGTAAGAATCGGCTATCAAGAGTTGATAAATTAAGAGTACTTAATTCTTCCATGAATTGATAATTTTAGTGTATTTCTTCATTAATTACCTAAAGGTTAATTAAGTCCGTGAAATTTATTAATTTTTGAACATAAATATTCTTTAATTAAAAAGTAATATTTTGTTTTAAACGATTATAAATTACCACCTGCTGCATTTATGAATCTATAAATACAGCTGGTATTTAAGCAAAAACATAAGTAAATTTTAATCCCATAAAGAATATATTAAAGTTAGCTTTAATCGTGGAATTAACTCCAATTGAAAGTAATAATTTTCACCTTAAAAATACACCAAGAACAAGCCTAAAATGAACCCTATTCAATTTAGGTATTTCCCTGCCTTTAACTCTCATTATAAACTCTAACTAAAAAAATAATACCTTTCAAATCTCGTGCATAAACAAAAGATTCACGCGCTATAAAAAAAAATTAAAAAAAAATTATTTTCACGCGCCAGAAAATACTATAAATCAAACCTATTTCCCATGGATTTTAAATATAATTAAAATTACACGTTTCCCCCGCCTTGGGGTTTAGTAAACTTTCATGGTTAAAATACTACAGAAACGGCGGATATGACGTTTCACATATTATAAGCGAGGGGGACACCATTTTCGCGCGCGGAACGCTGGGAAATAAAATTCATGTACCTGGCCGATAAATAATAAGAAAAGAAAAAAATTCCTACAGCCTGCTAAAGAATCAACTCATTATTAATTCCAATCACGAAATTAAGAAGGGAACCTTCCCCCCCCTTCTTGTATAGAGAAAAATATTTGCAAAAAAAATTATATAGAAAAGTCTCTGAAGTTTTCTGTCCGTATTTAATGGTCACGTGACCCCCTTGATTGTTCCTCCTGCCCCCTTCCCCCCTCTCCTGGTGTCACTTATTTCCGGCTAATGCTTCCTCGGGCGAGAAACTGACTGCGTGTCTACAACGATGTCTTTAAGAGTTAAAAGATTTGCCAAACAGAAAGTTTTCCTGAGTTGAAAATATATTTTTAATATTGTTAATTGTTAATTAAATTAATGGACAATTTTAGAATATTATATTATAAGATCCATGCTGCAATGCAACTTAAGTCCTTTGCTTATTGAAACTCAATTTTTGAAGGGCCTCTTTCTCTAACTAAACTAAACTCAAAAAATAATTAAAAATTTACGATTTTTCTTCAGAAAGTCTCAAACAAAACCCAAAGGAACAAAAAAAAAACCTGAGGTCAATTAAAAACTTATCCTAAAACTCATTCAAAAACCAAATACGCGGTGACAATTTTAGTTATGGTAGCTTCTTTAACAATCAAAGCTCGTCGACTCTTCCTTCATTCAAAGGAAGCGTTAGCCTTTTTTACCGCTCTAGATTTAAGTTGAAATTATCACTAATATTTAAGGAAATTAACAACGAAAGCGTGATAGATAAACTTCCGCCTTTAAAATGAATTATATTTCTCGTGTTCGACTTTGAATTGTTAATGAGGAGAATACTAAGCAAGGGAGTAAAGTGTTAAGCCTAATATTTTAATAGACCAGGCTTACGTTTATTGTTTAGAAGCACGCGAATGAATTATGGCGCGAACAATAGCGCGCGCTTTCACCCGAAGAAACCAAACTCAAAACGTCGTTTAATTGGACAAGTCCAAGGACTTCCACTAATGATCTTACACACTGTATATTTACGAGTTTTGCAAAGAGTAAGGGCACCATACCGCCTCTAGACTGCGTGGGTTTAATGTAAAGTGCCATTAGTATGTACGGATTTACAGCTAAGATTTATTTTTAACTATAATATAGAAAAGTACGTAGAAATTTTGAATTTTCTTTAAGCCTTGGTTGATTTTTTTCTTTCTTTTTAATTTCACGTGCTTTTAAAATTCGTGAATACGTTAATATTTAATAATCGTTAAGCCTTGTTTGAATATTGAAATAAATTCGCACGTGCTTTTACATATAATTCGTAATTTCATGTGATTTTTGTAAATACATTAATTTTCGTTAAGCCTTGTTTGAATTTTAAAATAAATTTCACGCGCTTTTAAAAATAATTCGTAATATCACGTGCCTTTTTCGCGCGCACTTTATTGTCACGTGATTCGTATTTGCGCCTTTTATCGTTACCAATCTCATCAGAGTAAAGCTTCTACAATTTGATTTTTAAAAGTATTTCACAAACTAATTTGGGGAAATTAAAAACAAATGAATACGGTCAGCTCTAAGTATCAAATTGCGTCTGATGAAATGGGGGTTTATAAATATCTAAACGGGACTTGACCAATGACACGTCGTAACGGCATCTATTCGATGGACTATAGGCTATAGCAGACGACGGTTAGAACGTGTTAATGGTGTTTGTTGTTTAAAAATTGATACAAAAATGATATTTACACTGACCAGTCTCCTCTTCGGCTTGATAAGCGGTCTGTTTTGTCCGTTCATTTTGTGGTACAGACCGCAGGCGTTGCATAAGTAGTGACCCGTGCCGTCTCGCCGCCATAAGGGTGTCGATGTTGCGCCGCAATTAACGCATTCTCGACCCTCTAAACCAATCAGAATAAAGAGAGAAAACATATCGAGAAATAATTAGAAATCTTAACCATTGTAAATATTTTTATATTTCAAAATATATTTGAAAATAAATAAATAAATTATTAAGCTACGTGTTTGAGGTTGCCATTGCAATGTTGGCACGGATTAATATTGAATAGGTAAAGCGGGGATGTTAGGTTCCTTTTAAGGTTGCAACGAATACCAAAGCTTAGAGGTTTTTTATTTATTAATACCATGAATTTATTTAATGTGAAATTTTAAACAGTGAAATTATTATTATTATTATAGAAATTATGGTTCCTTCCGTCCTTTTTACCCTCAAAATGGCGGATAATTTTACACACAAAGTATAAAACTTAGTGGTGGTCTTATGGGAGATTTAACCAATTTTTTTTAATCAAGGATAAGAAAAAATAGACAATTAAACAAATTCATGATATTAATTAAATTGAACAAATATGTTGGTACATATGCAAATACCACAGGTTGTTTTTCAATTATGCGAAAAAAACCTCTATAAAGTATACATGTTTATTAAAATTACCCTAAAAGCGTTATTTGAACATTTCCAAAATACAACGAAAACAAAATTTTCCCAAGGTTTCATTTATAGCAAAACTGTTCATCGGTTAACGAACCATACACACAGGAGTCGATATTCGATTGGTTGTTGATATTAACACATTTACAATCATGTACGTGTAAAAATACATAGCAGTTGATATAGTACGTGCTTTGGATATGTATTTAGTATTTTCGATACTAAAATTGACAAACTTATCATGGGGTGGAAAATAAGATTGACCTTACTGTCTGTCAAGCTGGCAAATAAAATAACTAACAAACACACATGTGTGTTTTAATTTTAATTCAATTCGATGTATTTGACAAAAATACATTGAACCTGCCAGCTTGGGTAATAAATAACATAATAATAATTTTTAAGTTAACGTATTTAATTTAAAAACGTGTTTAAAATTAAATAACTTCCATATCCTCGAGGTTTCCGGTTCAAAATTTTGTTTTCGTAATTTTCCCATCCCATACATAAAAGCATAAGTTTATAAGTGATGTTCCTTCCATAAGTATGACGCTACCTATACGAGTTCGTAATGCTTCGTAGAGACTTACAGTTCTCGAGATAACTAGTTCGAGAAGGAGAACGACTGAAGCGAGTCAATTGAAGTACTTACTACACTCGGTGGTGGTTAATTAATTTTGTATCAGGACTTAAGTTCCATCTAGCTCCTATTTAGTCTGCATTACTAATTAGGCCTTTGACAGCAGCGTACGTCAGTCGCTGTACCTCGAATCTATGACCTACCTAGGCTGTCACTTCAAAATTACAAGCTCCAGTTTCTAAGTTACCAGACTTTACAAACTTATATGGAACATATCTTATAAACTTATGATAAAATAAATATATAGTTATATTTTTATTAATTAAAAATTAACGGATATCGATAATTAAAAACACGTTGACGTACGCGTTCTTTATCAAATTCTTCGCCTAAAATTACGTCATCACATTGCTACCCCCCTCCCCCCTCCCAAATAAAAAAACCCAAATTTAAGACGTTAACATTTTTAACGATTATTTGTATAGACGGATATATATATATAATGATAATAATACCTTTTACGTAAAAAAGTAACCATCCATCGCGGTAATGGCAGCCTCTGTTAAATACTTAACCTCCCTATCAGGGTCTAAGCCCGGATTACTGCCATTACTCGGTCCACCCCCGTTCTAAAATTCATATCACGAATCAAACACTGATTTTCCCGTCCTTATATATTTCTCAATAAGAAAACGATTCCCGCTTTGTTTTAAAATCAAGAAAGGGGTCGGATACTTCAAGGTTTTGAATTGTAATATTAGTGATAACTATTATGAATTGCAAATATAATTTTACAGAAAGTGAGCGCTAAGTTCCAAGGTTCGGACGAAATTAAAAATTTTTTTCCATGCAGCTTATCCCTGATGAAATTTTGCCAATATCCCTGGGAACATTTTAAGGTGTTTTACCTGTAGAGCCCACTTCATAACTACACCTCCCAAATGAAATCCCTGACATATCCCTGGGTTTTTAGATAAAAGCTTTAAATCCCTGACTTTTTTTCCTAAATCCCTGAATTATCCCTGACTATTTTCCCCATTTTCCAAATCCCTGAATTATCCCAGACTTTTTTCCCATTTTCCAAATCCCTGAATTATCCCAGACTTTTTTCCCCATTTTCCAAATCCCTGAATTATCCCAGACTTTTTTCCCCATTTTCCAAATCCCTGAATTATCCCAGACTTTTTTCCCCATTTTCCAAATCCCTGAATTATCCCAGACTTTTTTCCCCATTTTCCAAATCCCTGAATTATCCCAAACTTTTTTCCCCATTTTCCAAATCCCTGAATTATCCCAGACTTTTTTCCCATTTTCCAAATCCCTGAATTATCCCAGATTTTTTTCCCCATTTTCCAAATCCCTGAATTATCCCAGACTTTTTTCCCCATTTTCCAAATCCCTGAATTATCCCAGACTTTTTTCCCCATTTTCCAAATCCCTGAATTATCCCAGACTTTTTTCCCCATTTTCCAAATCCCTGAATTATCCCAGACTTTTTTCCCCATTTTCCAAATCCCTGAATTATCCCAGACTTTTTTCCCCATTTTCCAAATCCCTGAATTATCCCAGACTTTTTTCCCCATTTTCCAAATCCCTGAATTATCCAGGTTTCCCAAGTTATATATAAATAAATATAAACCATTTCTTGGCGAAGTGTTCGATCCCTTGTTAGGTAACTGCACCTATAGGGTCGGAGCTAGAAGCGCGTATACACACAGCGGCATGCACGACTATACGAAGGGGAATTTAGTTGGTGAGCGGGAGCGGGCCGGGTTCCTCGGCGCTGTGGTATGGGCCCATTTGAGTGATGAAGGGCCCTGGGGTTAGACGTGACCTAGCTGAATAGTGGCCCCTTGTCCAAATAACGTTTAATGACACCAATTAGCATTCAAGAAATGATTCCCCATTCGCCAGCTATAAAAATGGCGGCCCATACACACTCAAATATACACGAGAACCGGTATTAAATGAAAACGCCGTGCGGTGTCTTAATGTTATTCGAAACCGAGTGTATATTTCTTTCTTTCTTTAGATTTCAATGTAATCCTACGTGCCAAGGACTATAGCTTTGAAATGCCAGTGATATGAATGTGTTTTAATGTTGTAGAAATATTTGGAGGCTATCAGCTAGCTCAAGTCGCGTTTCATTTTCTATTCTCGTTAAAACTTTGATTTCTAGCCCTAATTGGTGTAGTATCGTTGTTGGATACGGGACAGTTTGGTTTGGGCTATCACAACCTCAAGGGATTTTCCAGGAGTGTTGATAGGTCAAGAGTTATGACCTCTCAAAGTGTTTTGATTTTAAAAGCTGGTTATCTCTAGCTCTAATTGACTTGGAGTTACGGTTTTAGTATCATTAGGTATAGGAAAATCTGGGCTATCATATTCTCAAGGGATTTTCCAGGAGTGTTGATAGGTCAAGAGTTATGACCTCTCGAAGTTTGGGGGTCCTCAGTGTTGGAGTCTTGCTAGGTTTAAAAATGATTTTAAAAGTTGATTTACCTGACTTAGATTTAAGTATTTAATATCATTGTATAGGGGGAAATCTGGGCTATCATATCCTCAATGGATTTTCCATGAGTATTCGATAGGTCAAGAGTTATGACCCCTCGGAATTTGGGAGTCAAGTGTTGGAGTGGCGCTATGTTTAAAAATTATTTTAAAACCAAATCTGGGCTATTATATCCTGGACCTGGAGGGAATTTCTTTGTTCTAATATTTCTAAACTAGACTTAACTTACACCGCAAACAGTTATTCATTCCAAAAACTTTATTTCCTATCAAGGGCTCCGATAAATTTATATTATCGATTTTATTTTATAGCTCAAAGGCTGCTTTAGTTCATTTGGTATTCGGAATTCGTTCAAGTTCTAGGTTATATCTCACTCCAAAATATAAATTTCGCAATTTATAAAAATCCTTGAAACAGACAAAATTTGGCGCGATCAAATTGTACAAAAAATATTATTTTTTTAAAATTGGTGCCTAGGACATTTTTAATTGTATTAGACCGTAAGATAAAATAATGTACGGCTATACGCGGGGTCAGACTGTGGTCTTTTTTGGTAAAGGTCTCTATGCAATATCAAATTTGAGATCAATTAAAATTCATTCTACATTTGTGCCAAAAAATATAATTTTATTATTAGGTAGAATTTTTTTTAATTATTTTTAATATATAAATTTTATTTTTTAAAATATCCTTGGCGCGTGAATTTATATTATGGTGCACGTGAATTTGAGTTTCAATTTATCGTTGCCACGTGACAAATAAAATGGCGCGAAATCCGCACGTGGAGTCAGAATATTTATTTCCAACAGAAAAGGCGCGAAATCCGCACGTGGCGTCAGTATATTTATTTCCAACAGAAAAGGCGCGAAACTAAATAAACTATAAGCAACGATAATAACATTTAAAAGGGTTGTTTACCCATTAAAGAAAGCATTTGAAGTATGCTTAAAATCGCCTCAAACTGGACAGACAGACTGGCAGCTCGTTCAAAGTCGTCACTCTTATTTTCTCGCGTTTTGAAAAGTGATTGGCGTAACTTTAACTAAAAGTATTTAAACAAATAACTCTGGGGACAAGTCAACAAATGCTTTTTAAGCCTATTTTAATGTGCAGTTCCCGGGTATCCCGTCAGTAAGGGTAACTTCTAGAGTTACGTCGGCGAATATGGTGGGCCATACCCTAAAAATGGGGTTAAAATTGGCGGCTTTTTAAATGTATTGGAATGTTTGGAAGGGGGAAAAACTTATACGTAATGAGGCTAAAATAGGAGGGGCGGGCTTGTACGTCGTCGTCTGGAATTTGGGAGTTTTAAAATCAACATTAAGATGATTTGGTGACAGGATTTAAGTCTAGAATGAAGTAAGCTTTACTTGAATGACAACTGGGTGACATTTGTGGACAGTTAGGGGAATGGGGAGGGGAACTTCAAAACTGAGTTTTCCGTATACAGCAATCATTTTCCCTAGCCCATTTACTCAAAAAACAAAGTCCCTTGAAGTAGTAACTAGTTTTCGTTGCTATAAGAGTGTGTTGTTCCTCACCAGTCACCACCGACAGACCATATTTACCACGTGGCATTTCTTAAGCGCGCTTAAAACAGCATACAGTAAACTTTTTCCGAGCCTATTTACTACAAAAACATAGTCACATAAAGTAGTTTTCTTTGTTATACGAGTGTTCTTCCTCACGAATAGTCACGTGACATTAATTGCGTCTAGTAACCATATACCACGTGACATTTCTAAAGGGCGCTTGAAACAGCATACAGAAATCTTTTTCCGAGCCTATTTACTCCAAAAACATAGTCCCAAAAAGTAGTTTTCGTTGTTATAAGAGTGTTCTGGACATTAATTGCGTCTTGTGACCATATACCACGTGATATTTCTAAAGCGAGCTTAAAACAGCATACAGAAATCTTTTTCCGAGCCTATTTACTCCAAAAACATAGTCCCATAAAGTAGTTTTCGCTGTTGTAAGAGAGTTCTTCCTCACCAATAGTCACATGATATTAATCGCGTCTAGTAAATTTTTAAAATGGCGCGAAACTTAATCCAAGGCTTAAGTAATAGGGCGTATATAAACCAAACCGCGATTGCCGCTGTACTACAACTACTACACTTTCTTCTAATCGAGTTATCAAAAGATGCAGGCTTCCGTAAAGATATCCATCCACACTTGAATTCTATATAGGGCCTCCAAGCTAAAGAACCCGACACTCCGTGTTTTAAAAACCTATAGGCGTGAAATTCATCTGATTAGAAAAACTAACCCCCCTTCCTTATACTCTCTTTCCCGCCATTCCTGGTGCGCAATAAAACAGATAAAAACCACCATTAGATCTAACTCTAAGCATGCAGCTAACACTAACGGATACGTAATATTGTTTTATCTTAATAATCGTCGTCTCGTGCGGCGGCGCAAAAGTATTTTAGGCTTAGCGCAAACTCTAAATACCGTTGTCCAAATCTTGATCGTATGGCTCCTTCAACCCCCCTCCCTCCCTCCCCCTTTTTTCTCGTGCGGGTCTTGATATCTCGCGCCAAAAACATCCCGTGCCTTTTCTTTATAACCGCATCCGCATGTAGCGCGCGCGCGAGCACGCGGATTTTCCCGCCAGATTGTTCAAATATTTCGCGCCTTTTTTCTTTACTTCAATCGTGATAATCAATGTTAATAATCAGAAGATTACTGACACTTTTGTCGTCGCCGATAAGGCTATACTAGGCCTATCATCAGATACTGGGTTACGGATTGGGGATTGGGTTAACGTGGTGGATCTCTGCTATCATGCTATGGGATTAATTTTATTTTAGAGATTACGTAAGTGTGACCGTGCACGGTAACTTAGGTTACAATTGGTGGGCTTTTCAACTGACTGAGTGAGACTTAGATGGCTCGAGAATGTAAAATTCTTAGCCAATGAAGTTAAGGCATTTTAATTGGATGCCGAAATCTAATTTTAACACAATCTACTTTATTTTATTTTTATTTTTTTAAAGGGATGGTGTGTGAAATTAAATATGGGTTTTTCTCTCAAGAACTATTTGGTGTATACCCCGAGTTTTTAGTATCATTGGATAGGGGACAGTTTGGTCTATCTTACCATAAAAGGGTTTCTACCTGCTATCTGAAATTTCAAAGTTGGTTACATGAATTTAGTTTCAAACTCAATTTTCTCAGGCTGTGATTGGTCTAACCCAAAGTTTTTTGTACCGTTGGATAGAGAACAATTTGGTCTATAACTCCTGAAAAGGATTTAATTAAATCTCTTTTGAAACCAGAGTTACAGCAGTTCAAAGTTGGTTACATGAATTTAGTTTCAAACTTAATTTTCTCGGGCTGTGATTGGTCTAACCCTACGTTTTAAGTACCGTTAAATAGAGAACAATTTGGTCTATAACCCCTGAAAATGATTTAATTAAATATCGTTTAAAACCAGAGTTACAACGCTTCAAAATCGCCGAAGTCGGAGCTAAAAAGTAAATTTTGCAACTTGCACTTTAAAGACGATCTAGCGAGAACCAAGCTAGCTATAGCGCTACCGCAATGCGGACGATTTAGGTATTTTATCAGATAGTTAGCATCAAAAAGCATTTTCTTTCTGGAAATAACTCAACTCGCAACGTAGATTAAGATGTCTGTCACTAATTATACCAATTGCATCGGGATCTTTGTTTTCAACTCCTCAAATGATTCAGAAATGGTTTCCCTTCTCTCTCTCGAAGCCCCAGTACCACCACCGTCACCAGTCACAGTCGGAACCCTTGTAGAGGACCCCGAAATAGTAACGTGGATTCCATCGTCCCTATCGAATCTAGCTAAGTAGCTCTTCATTCAAGTCTTATCCAATCAGATAAGACCTGTATTTAAGAAATCTATGTCCTCCCCTTGATGTTCCCGTTATAAGGACTCTCCTGCTGCATGCACAAAGAGTATTTTAAGTATTTTTGGGTTGGGTTTTGATGATAGTCATCAAAGAGTAAGTAAACCTACGCTATATGGTCCCCTCAAGAGTCATCCTTCATGAGACGAGCTCATTAAGACCATAGAAGCATTTATTAAACTTTATACTTATGTGTCCAGACATATCAGACAGCAATAAACCTCAATGTGTAAGTCCGGACATATCAGACAGCAATAATCCTCAATGTATAAGAAAGTAATTGAACCTTTATCGAGCTGCCTGCCTGCAGAAGTGTGCCAATACTATTAAATTAAAGGTTCAGGTAGTGGCGTCTGCTAGCCAGAACCTCATACCCCAACGGAATTTCTTAAATTCTCACAGTCTGAGACTCTGAGAGAGGTAAGGTCATGGTTCTGGCTAGCATACGCCTGCACTAAAGCAATGGCGGATGGCGCAATAGTCCTTGATCATTTTTAACTTGACTAATTAAATGCACTGATTATCATATTGTAATAAGAGATCATTTATTTTAATTTTAATATTTAATTACTCTTAAATATCTAGGCGCAATTAGTAATATTTGCAATAATAACCTAACATAACAATATTGCTAATATGAACGAACTGCAATATAATTACGCTTAGAAATCGTTTTACAAATGTAATATACTATAGAGAAGGCGGCGTGGAAACCCAGTGTGTGTAAATAAACTATAGTAAATAGATTTTTATCGTGTAAAAGTCAGTGTACATAACCCTAGAGCATCAATCCTTTCCTTTAGTTTAGCTCAAGCGAGTAGTACTTTTGGCAATGACTGGGCTTCTTCATTTTAACTCCGCGCAGCGTCCCATAGTCCCAACCCTACCTTCCAAACGTTAAACAACACTTTCAAGTTAAGTTGACACGTTGTATTTTAGATATAATCGACATTTTTGCACTGCCAACAATAATCTTAACTGGCGATCGCGAAATATTCAACTTTAACTTGTCACTAGGTATTTTAAGCTGTTACTCGTTTTCATATACTTAACACTTACGTTGTTTCAATAATGTTAATTCTATGGAAAGTGTCAAGTTAACTTGGTAGTGTAGGGAAGAATGGGGATTATCATAATCTATACTAAATCTAAGGGAGACAAGATTAAAGGTTGGTTTCTTCCCGAAGACGACCCGTCATCAGCCAACCGTGTCGTTAGCGGCTAAAAAGATCTTATACCCAAAGACTGATTTTTAGGAGATAGTAACTTCAAGAAATTCTTAAGGGGTTACCGACAATTTTACTTGAAAGTACGGTGTAAGTTAGGCATAGGTGTTATTCGGTTGTACGTTTAGTTTCACGTTAAATTGACGCAGCTTTTAAATTATGGTGGCGTGGTACACCATCCGACACCTTTAAAAGTTTTAGTGTTGTTTTAGGGGAAAGAAGTAAATTGAATTAAAAATTTGATTGGAGAGAAACTTTTAAACATAAATTTTGTTTTAAAGAACTAATTTTATATTTAAGTTTTAATTTTAATTGCGTATTTATTATTGGGGGGTATCATATACTCATGGGATTTTCCAGGAAACATGGGTAAAGCTAGAGTTATGACCTTTCAAAGCTGAGGTCAAATTGGGACCTAGCAGACTGTTTATATTCCCTTTAAAATTGGCATATTGTCAAATCAATTAACTTGCCATATATGGTAAAAAAAGAACAATATAATTAAAGTTTAAAGTTTAAGAAAACTGACACCACGTGGGCTCTCACGTGACATTTCAGTCGAGAGAGCCAGGGACCGTCTTATAGTCGCGTTAATTTAATCCCACTTTACAAAGCAATTAACTTATAAATTGTCGTTTAATTTAATTAGATAACGAACTGGAGGTTAAATAAACTCATTAAGATTGGTAAGAACTATAATTAATATTCGTTAATTAAAAAATTTTTAGCTAGACTAGGAAAGTTTATTTTTAATTATCTAGGTAAGTAATTAAGGGATTTTCAACCCAGACAAACAAACACCTGGTTAGGCTGCAATTACAGGTGCGTAGTTTTAAATTAATTAAGTCTGACATAAGATTAATTACTTTATTAAATAGGGATTAAACTTAAACGCTAAAAGGGGGGGGGTCTAATTATTTTTAATTATACGCAAAATTCGGGGATAGGACAATGTATCGATGTTTCGAGTAAATTAACATTAATGAGATTCATAATTAGGCTTAGCTAAAAAAATGCAAAAATTTAAATCACGTGCGGCATTGTTACACGCGAGTTTTTCGCGCCAATTTTCACGCGGGATTCTATGTGATACAAAATAATCTCGCGCCATTTTAAATGGTTTATAGCACGTGACCCGAGAAATAATTAAAAGTTCAAATACTAATTAACCCTGGTCTGATCCTTTGACGTCATGGAACGCTGTATGCAAATTAGCTATCAAGCGTATTTCAAGTACCGTTTAATTAAATAATTTAAAATAAAATCATGTACTATTTTCCTTTTATTAAAAAATGCTTGTTTAAAATAGCTAAGATGAAAAACATGCTGTCAAATTAATATTCATATAGTGTATGTATGTTTTTTATCGTTGCTTCGATTAATAGCGGTTACCTGAGTCCAACACAATGGGAACAACGCAAATATTTTTAAATTTATGCATCAATGATAATGGCCCCAATTAATGAGTCTACGTGAGGTCCCACAGTCTAAGACAAAAAACCCAAAATAATTTTCCTACTTCTGGCCTAGCTAGTAGACCTAAGTTTATTTTGGTTCTAACAAATATTTTTAAATAAACTAAATATTTTGAATATTTTAAGTTTTCTTTTGGAGATGTTCAAATATAATCAACCAGTATTAAACTAAACCAATTAATTATAATTAATGTTAATTATATTATACCATATATGCCTAATATTAAATTAAATATATATATGCGTATTTAAAAAGCACTGTTTTGAATATGGTTTAATTAAACGTAAAAATTAAGATTAAGATTAAGCTTGAACAATTATTTTACTAAAATTTTGTGTATGTTTTAAGGTCTTAATATAATTAATCAAACCATATTCATTAGAAAAAACATTAATCAATGAAATTTAAAGATAATTAAGCCATAATTAGTACCGGTGTTAATTGAAAAATCAAAAGTGCACCACTCTAAATTTGCCCAAAAATATAAAAAAGATAATGTTAGTTAATCTTTGTGTTTAAAAACATACTGTCTCATAATTCTCTCAACCTTATAATGGCAGTTGATATTAAAACTCCATAGACTATAACATTATCAACGGCTTAATAATGCCATTACCCATTACTACCAAATATAATTTAACATAAAGGGACAATGAAATGTTTTTCTTTAATTTTTTTTTTAACAGATCTAAAAGAAAATTGGAGACAGTACGATCTCAAGAAATAGCACCACATCACCGAAAGAGACAAGACAAGACACGACACTCAAAACAGCTATAGACAATCATAGGATGGAATTTGGTGATAGAGGAAAGGTAAGGTCAAAAGGTCAAAGGAGAACCACGTGGTGACCTGTGCATCATCACCATCAGTTCATTGAGCGATTGATTTTTCAAAATCCAGTCCAAGTAGGTAAGTGTTAATGTCTCGCATCCTTTTTTTTATTTCTCTCTGGGGTCACGGGGTCATCGCGTAATAACTATATATATATTTTTATGGGGGTCAAACTTTGACCCCTGACGATGTCCATAAAATTAATTTAGCGCGCGCACTGAGTGTATAAGGATGGGAGTTACTTTAAATCACGTAATTTCCTAGGGGGATGTCTTTAATGATCCATTGTTTAACTAAATAAGACTTCGCTAATTGCGTTTAATAAAGGTTGTTAATTTAATTTTTTCAAACCTTACCCTAGCTTGGTTATGCAGCTATTGTTTGATTATTATTTTTATATAGCGTTATATACATTTTTAATCTATTATCCGGATGAATTTTGACCCATATCTATTTATATTTGGTGCTAGGTTTAATAAATTGGCTGCATATCCGTTTAAATGAGGACAATTTTTTAATATAATCACATATAGTTAGCTAAGCCTTGGTAAATTTAATTCTACGCTACAAGTATTAAATAGTAAAACCAGAAGTGGTATGAGACTAGAAGTGAAGGGCCCTAGCATTGGTAATAGATCCTGGCACTAGTGAACAAATTTGAGGATTTTATGCCGCTTCCATCGCGCCTACACTACTGAGAAAAAAATTGGTCGAGTTCCAAAAACATTTCCTACCCCCTTCCCCTCAACCTAAAGCGGCCGAACACCGGCGCGGCTCCTTGAATCTAGTTCGGCCGTCTACCACCGCGAGCGTCTCACGTTTTGGAGGGGAAAATTCTGAAACCGCCACTAGAGGGCCAAGCGTTTGTGTTTTATCAAGTCTTTTCACTAATGCCGAGTGAAGAATTTGGTTAGCTCAATACTTCTAGTATCATACCACTTCTGGTAAAACCTAACTCTACTAAACACCGTATTGATTCAATTACAATCATAGAAGGGACTTAAAATCCTATAGGGGAACCCTTAAAATAACCATATTCTAAGATTGTGACTGCATTTATAACTAACTTTACACCGCACTGACTGAATTGCAATCATGGAAGGGGCTTAAAATCCGATGGGGAAACCCTTAAAATAACCATATTCTAAGATTGTGACTATACACCGCACTGACTGAATTGCAATCATGGAAGGGGGCTTAAACCCTATAGGGAACCATTAAAATAACCATATTCTAAGATTGCGACTGCAATTAAGAGTTACTCGAATCTATTACCGAAACCAAGCAAACCCGAAACCAAGAAAGTTAATGAAGGAAAAAACAACGTGTGATGCACACAGCACAAAAAGCACTTGTTAGTTATTGTGAGAGGCCTGCACGCACGCCCAGAAATGATTAGTATATAAACAAGTAGAGTATTAGCTTGATTAGTTTTAGTCCAATCCGTATTTTTGTTTTTCAATTTTGCCCTTACCGGCACTGGAACGGCCTTTACTTCTTGATTTACCACCACTCGACTGTCCTCCATGATGTCCGTTCGCGTTACTACCACCACCATGATGGTGGTTACCGTGATGACCGGAATTATTGTTCTGGTAGGTCTTACCGAGGAGGGACGTGGCGGCCGCGTGAAACGAACTGTAATCGGCCGAAGAAGCGCCTTGTCCGACGCTTAAACCGGAAGTAGCCGATGACGCGTACGCGGCGGCGGCGGTGTAATGGTGGTGCGCGGCGTGATGGTTCAAATGGTGTAAATGAGAGGAGGATTGGTGCGGGTGATTATGGGATAGGTGGTGAACGGGACTTAGGGAAGAGGCGGGTGGCGAAGTACAATACGCGGTACTACCTTCACGTGGCTTGCTACCGGAACAGTTCGACAGGGCGCTACTTAGCGTCGTAATCATGTTTCCCTTTTCGTCCGACACTGAGACCAAACCTCCGCCGCAGTAATCCGACGTCGAGGACCCTTGTTGTCCACCGTTATTGTTATTACTACCGTTCCCCGATGCGTTGCCGCCACCGTTCCCGCCACTACCTCCACCACTGATCCCGGAAACGGGGTCCGGCGTGGCGTCTTTGGGCGGTGTTGGCGGGAAGCTGAAGAGATGAGGACTAGAATGGCTCGAGATGGACCCTTGTCCCGGTCCACCGTGATGCGACGCGGAAGGGTGATGGACGCCCAGATGGGAACTCGCGCTACCGTGATGGTGCGAGGGCTTGCTGGCGAAGGGCGAACACCAGGCTGAACCGTGAGCCGGGTGCGGTACCATTGGTTTCGTGTCCGATATCCACGGATGTAATGGCGCGTGGAAGTGAGGTCGGCATACTTGGCTACTGGACATACGGCCTGCGAATTTAAAATACAAACTCAATTAGTCTTAACCAAAAAAAAATTTAATTAGTATGTCCCCTTAACCCGCAGTCATCTTAGGTTCTTAAGGTGCCTCCAAGACGCTGAGATAGTGTTGTAATTAAAAGGGGGCTACAGAAATTGATTTCCCCCCTTCCGTTTCTTAACATTAACTGCGCATCTCGCTGCGCATGCGCTTCAGGGTTGTTATTAATTAGTTATTAGAGCATCTCCTGCAAGTAATTGGACACTGAATGATAATTACTGAATCCAACAGAATACTACAAGCTTCTAATTAAGGACTTCTGTTGTAGAAAGCAGTTTAATTGCGCATGTCACAACACTATATCTATTTCATAACATTAATGATTTTTCTCAAATTTTATTGAAAGTGTTTTTGAAGGAAATCAATTTTTTATTCCATATATAAAAATCACGTAGCCTATAATTCGCTTGTACTTCCAAATATACAAAGTTAATCACGCCACACAAGGATTTCCCCTTTCAAATATAATGCTGTAAAATATACACTTTCACTCGGTATTGAGAAAACAGCCCAAAAAAAGTAACAAAAAACCTCAAGAAAACGCCATAAATCGATAAAGGAAAATATTTGAATTATTTCTCCGGAATACAGAAATTCATACCCAAAGAAAATATATTTATTTTTCCGATTGTTCGATGAAATTGAACTCTAAAATACCATGGAAATGCAATAAACAAAAAGAATTCAAACCCCAACACGCGAGCTCTTGGTCAATATTGTATGGCTTGTTTCTACAGATGGGGAAATATAGACTTAAATTTAATGTTTTTTAAACCTATTTTCTTTGCCTTAAAAGTCGAGAATTTAACCAAAATTTTCATAGACGTCCCCTCCATAGGATTAACACCTTGTAACTCTGGTTCTATAAGAGATACAGGCAAGTCCTTTGAGTATGTCATAGCCCTATTTCTTAGCTTTCCAACGATACTAAAAAGTTGGGGTTACGACAATCAGGGTCCGAGTAATTAAGCAAAATGTCCATAAACGTAAAATCTCCATAGCGTAAACATGGACTTATTTACACTACTACACCTTATAACTCTGGTTCTATAAGAGATACAGGGAAGTCCTTCGAGTATGTCATAGCCCTATCTCTCCACTTTCCAACGATACTAAACTCTTGCACAGACAACATATTGGACTAGAAATAATCCCATATACTGGTAAGTCAGTTAGTTAGTCGCGTCTAGACATATTGAACTTGTTATAAAAACATTAAAAACACTTTGCAGTTGGTTGGTATTTCCTTTTACTGTTTATACTCTCTCTCTGGTAACAAGGGGCTAGCGTGCGAGCGAGTTAGGCTTAATAATATAATGCCAAGGCCCATTTTAGGCTAAAGCTACAAAGGATAATATACAGTCTCATGGGATAATTGATAGTTTTGAATGAAAAAGAAAAAAGAAATGACCCAGCACGCGATATTCAAAGCACGTGCTCTCTGGCGTAGTTTTAAACGGTAGCGCGTGAAGAATTTAAACGGACTAATGGCATCCCTGTACGATTAACAGTGTTAAACGCCTAAGAAGAGTTATAATTAGCTGCCCTATCTCTTTAAAGCAATGTATACAAGTTTCCATTTTAACTTGTCGAATTAATAATAGATTTCCATAGGGATTTTTTAGAGTTAACAACAGTGTCACGCGACATATGTAATGGAGCTATAAACGAACAAACTCGTTAATAATGAAACGATATTCAAGTTCTGTGTATAAACATATATTTGTTTTAGCGCGTGATCAATACTTCCAACCGGAGTATGCTCTTTCAACAAAGCTAGCTTGACCCTTTAATATGAATGGCTTTATGATAAATATTTTATTGCATACTTGGAATGAAATTACTTATTGTTTTAATCGCTACTTGAATACCTAATTAGAGTATTTCGTCTATAGATCGCGGTTTTAATTGAAAAATACGCCTTGTTTGGGGTGTAATATATCTTAGTATTAAATTAATTAAATCTGTTTGAATATGCATGGTAATGGCATTGTGTATTAAAAATACCGTAATTCAAGGGTAAATTCTGCCATACCATTTCTGAGAATTTTTATAGTTGTTATTCAGTTTTGTTTCTTAGACAGACAGACAGACACACACGCTATTCTATGGGGAAATTAATATTGGTTGGAAATTTAATTGCTTTGTTAATTAGAATCTACTCTGATAAAAACTAGTGTCTTTAATTGAATAAATAATTATAAAAAGAAAAAAATAATTCTATAGCTCTATTCAAACGTCTCTTCGAAATTGATTATTTTGTAGTAGACAGAAAGGGTCAAATGATTGACCCCTCTACTATAGTCTATGAGTGACTTAGAGGGTTCTAATAAATCTACAGGTTTTTATCAATGGATATATTAATTGCGGTTTCAAGGAGAGATAGAGAGAGAGAAAAAACTGTCTGTAATTGTTCTTTAAGTTGTTGTCGGAAGACCTTGTCTGGAACTATGAGTTGGTAATTATTTTATAATGTTATGCAAATTATATGCTATTAGAAATATTATCATAGCTTTTGAAAAATACATAAGAACATCTGCGGAGTTGGGTTATGGTTTATAGAAAGGTATTTTATTTTTATTTTTATTTTTAAAGTTTTTTTCTGTAACTACTAATTTGGGGAAATTAGTTTTAATTAATAGAAATAATAAGGAAGGAGGTTGTGGTTTTAAATGCCTGTTTTAAAATTGATTCAATGTTTAAATAAGTGAAACTCTTTTAAAAAGTTAAGATTAAATATTTGCCTAAATTTTAATTTAGCTTTTCGAGGAGAGGTTATAGTAGTATGTAGTGTGGTTTTCCCTATCCTGAACACTCATAGTTTCTTGTTGAATATAGTATTGTAGTATTAATCATACTATAATGTAGTGGTTTCCTCCTACACATCTATTCAATTGATGATCTGTAGAATTATCACATTGAGCTACACTTCCATCTTTAAAAATAATTTGTTAAATATTTTTTTCGTATCATATGCGAACTGATAGGGGGAAAACCCCTGTTATAGTAGGAAAATATTATAACTATAGTGGTTTCCCCCTACACAACTGTTCAACTGATAATATGTAATTTCCAGACCATATTCAGCTAAGTCCACGGTATATTAAATATTCTTGATGTACAGTATCATACGTGAACTATAGGGGGAAAACCACTGTTATAGTAGGAAAATACTATAAATGTAGTAGTTTTTCCCCTTTCTTGTCGTATCGTACACATACTGATAGGGGGGAAACCACTATTATAGTATGAAAACTACTACACTATAGAATAACACTCATCACTTAAACTGAGTGTTCTCATCGGAATGATTAGTTTGTCTTTCATTGGCTCGTCTATTGAATGCTGTTTTTTTAAGGGTTCTTTTCCTTCTGTATACATTCTAGGGTTTGTTTAACAGCTAATGCTCTCATAAAAGTATAAGGGTACATATTAAATTTGGCAATCTTTCAATGAAGCGCGCTATTTGACAAGGTGTTTCTTTGGAAACCGTCCAACCCCACGTTGGGCTGTTTTTTCCCTTCTCTTCGTTTTCTTTAAATCTTAACTTTATTTCTTCTTGTAGTCTGCATCTTGAGTTAACTCGGCGATTGTATGTAGGAATTAGCTCAAATATTTTACACCCATGGGTAGCTTCTAGAGAAAATATATCTTAAGTGACGTAATGGCACCTCACGCTTAGTTTCCACATATTCCTACCATGGCAAAGCGGTGCAACTACAAGTTGCCATTACAATGTGTTCTTCCAAAAAGGCCGAGGGTTTAATTATAGGAGCCCGAAGTACAGGGAGTGGGATAACATTGTTCTATGGGAAATTATTCAATTTTGAGAATGAAAAATGTAACTCTATACTTCTTTCTATGAGCAGCCGATTTTGCTTGACCACAGTAAGGGATGCATGCAACAACTAACACAAGTTATGAACATTGAACATTGGATTGAAGTGTTTTATCAATGCCCCCTTTAAATTTAATATAAGAAACTAATTAACACAATTATTTCTAATTTAATTCAGGGGTCATTGGTAAAACACTCCAGTTCAATGTTCATAACTTAATTGTGTTAGGGAGTTTACATCCCTTACAGTGGTCAAGCAAAATCGACTGGTCATACAATGAAGTAAAGTTACATTTTCCATTCTCAAAATTCAGTTGATTTCCCATGGAACAATATTATCCCAATTCTTTTAACACTGCTTAATCTTCTTAACAATTTCATTTAAGAAAATATAATATTAATGTAGTTGTAAAATTAATTTTGCTAAATCTATTTGATAACGTAACGTGTTTTCAGTTAGCAAGCAAGTTTTAAAAGAACGGAAACCCCAAAAACGGAAAAGCTTATAAAAAAATATACAACATCCTAAGAACTAGCTGTAGAATCAAAATTTCCCAGAATTATATTGAAACTATAGCTTAAGTAGTGTTTAAACTTTACATCTAAAATCCAGAACGGACGTGGTTGTGGCTGGCAAATGTAAAAATGTTTGGCATCGTTATATAACCATGCAGAGAGCTAGCTATAGGGGGGCCACCTTATAACGGATACCTATAAATATCTTTCTTTTTCAATTTTATACGCGGGCCGTTCTATTAATGCGCCCATTTCTTTTATTTAAGAAGAAACAATGGGCAATTACTCTATACCACCAAAGTTATACGGTGTCCTAGCATTATTAAGTCGTAAAAACGTCTTTAACTTCCTCGCGGGGACAACTCTGTCTGTGTGTGTATACATTTTTATAAACACCGTACGTACATACACGTGTTGAGTTGAATAAAAAGTTTGGCGGGAAATAAATGCGCGAAATTACTTACTCGCAAATATTATAAGCGTACGGAAAATATTTTTTTCTGTATAGTTTCCCTTCCCATTTGGAAGTTGGAAGTTTGGAACTAGCTATTCGCGCGAATTTGAACCTTTTAAAAGGATATGGGAAGTTCTATTTCACGCGCTTATATTTGGCGGGAAGTTTCTCGTGATTCTGCAGCGATTTGGCGGGAATTAATTGTATCTCGTGCTATAGAATTTGGCGGGAATTAAATGTCTGGAGAAGCGCTAATCTTCTTTCATTATGAAATAATTATCTCGTGCTAAACTTTGGAGGGAATTATCTCGTGCAGAATGTCACGTGTGAAACTTTATATTTTCTACATCATATCTCCCGCTAAATAACGACGTTACTTTATAGAATTCAGTTAAAAATAACTGCGCGGCGCGCGGGAAATGACCCTCCCGGAAAACGTGTCGGGACTAATTTTCCTTTTGGTTAAAAACTATACGACGCGTATAACATTAACATTTTGGCGCGAAGGGGTCTGTATATATATTATTGAAAAGCGGGAAGAAGCTGTGCGGCCCTATGGCTCAAAATAAAGAAATTATATCTCATTGTTTTAAATCATTATACGACTCTTTACACCCGATGACTTTTGAAACTGTTCCTCCTAGCCTCAATACCTATTCATTGACAGTTGTATTTGACAGTCCTAATAGTAATAGGTCTTCAATTAAAGACGTCACCATGGCGGAACTCGGAATTAAATTTTCGATGGAGTCTCGGCTCGGTTGACCCGTGCTCGCGCTATACACGATAATGTTTATAGCGCCTTTTCACGTTGACTTGTAATAATCATTTCTTCAATAATGCCTATGTTATTATACTGTCACCATAAGTTTATAAGATATGTTTCGTGATAAGTCTGACACTACCTATACTATTCGTAATGCTACCTCCTAGAGACTTACAGCTCGAGATATTAGTTCGAGGGAGAATTGAAGTACTTACTACACTCGGTGGTGGTTAATTAATTTTGTATCAGGACTTAAGTTCCATCTAGCTCTCCTATTTAGTCTGCAATCATTACTAATTAGGCCTTTGACAGCATCACCTCATGCACCAGACGCACGCCGCTTTACCCTGAATCTATGACCTACCTAGGCTATCACTTCAAAATTACAAGCTCCAGTTTCTAAGTTACCATGCAGAATTTACAAACTTATGAACATATCTTATGCTGTCACTTATGGGATGTCACTTATGGCCAGTTTTTATGTATCCGTGCACAGTTGTTTAGCTTCTGGCGGTACCGGTTCATACAACATACATACACGGTATTGTGTTTAAATTATAGCCGTCAATACCGATATCGTGAAAGTTACGTGTAATTTTATATTATTGAATTATTATATAGTCGCGGCGCGGTGCCGTGCGTTTCGGAACAACAACACAATGGGTTTGATTTTCTATATAGGGTCAAAGGTTATCCTCACTCTGAATACCCGGGGTTATCAGGGTTTCAAATTTATTTCTAAATCAAACTAGTTTAACGTATATTTAATTCTAATTAATGTAATCTAACTTAATTGGTACATTGATTAAGTTGTGGACGAAGTTTTATTTAAATCAATGGGGATTAATTTAAATATGTTAAAATTAAATTAAACCCATTAGTTAGATTTAAATCTAGCGTAATTGCACAAACTACCTTTATTACTAAGTTCTAGAATTGATCTTGCTCTTTACCGTTATTGCACTTACAAACTAAACCGCCTTAGCGCAATTTCCACAAATGACCTTTATCACGAGGTTTTGTAATATTTCTTTGCCGTTGTTGCATTTGCAAACTAAACCTTTTTAGCGCAATTGCCACAAAGGAGCTTTATCACTAGGTTTTTTAAATTTCTTTGCCGTTGTTGCATTTGCAAACTAAACCTTTTTAGTGCAATTGCCACAAAGGAGCTTTATCACTAGGTTTTTTAAATTTCTCTGCCATTGTTGCATTTGCAAACTAAACCATCTTAACCCAATTGTTTGAAATCTAACACAAAAGAACTTTATTACTAGGTTCTTAAATTTCTCTTTGCAGTTATTGCACTTTAAAACAATAAACCTTAGCGCAATTCCACGACAATCTTGTCGTTACAACATTCTAACAAACTATACAGTAACAAATTCCCTTTCTCAAACCCAAACGCAAACGGGGAACGTCAAACGCCGGCGTAACTCAAGATACAATTTCTTTGACCCCTAAATTCATCCGTGATAAACTCCCTGACCTTTGCCCTCTTCCCAATCCCCGCGCGCCCTCTTAAAAGACACTGATCTTAAAAGGCCCTTCTCATCTCATCTCTCTGAACACTGAAAAGGGGGCCATCCCTAAAATAAGATAAGCCCGGGCTACGCGTGGAGGTCCCTTAAGTAAACAAAAGCGAATGAATCTTGGGAGTGTATGTATGCGGCGGTACTTACTATGAGGTGTCCGGTATCCGTGCACGGCTCTAGCGGCGGCGGCGGGACTGGCGTAATAACTGGCCGGGTTTACGGGATTCCCGTTGCTGTCGAGCGAGTGAAAGAAGACGTCGACATCGTCGGGGGCTAGGATGTTACCGGAGGTTTCGATACCTCTGTGGCCGTCGTATGGCCATCGATGCGCGGCGGCGTGGGCCCCTTGACCCCCTTCCGCCGCTGCCACTGCCAATTCCATCGCCGAAAACGCCGTGACCGAAGGACGGTGGTGGTGCTGGTGGTACTCGCCACCCGCGAGATCTTTCGACTCCAAATAATAAATCGCGCTTGTCGACGTTAAAACGATCTCCGAATCCTTCTTTCACTTCTTTTAAAACCCAACAACAGTTTCGGGTCGACACTTTTATTCAATGGCTTCTGTCAAAGAAAAAGTAAACAAACGTTGATTGTACTTTAGTTAATCCAAATTGTCGGTCACACAACGTGCAATGCAATTGCGCCTTTTTTCACGCGCGTTTAGTCTCGCGCTAAAATTGAACAACTTCACGCGCTGTTTTCATTTAAAACTTCACGCGCAGCGCGAGATTTCGGTAAAATCTCCACGCGACGTTTTGCAACAATTTTATCTTTCGTTGACTTTATCATATTGTTTTAATTTTAAAATTAAATTAATCAATTAATCCGTTTTCGATTAGGATTAATGTCCTCGCTATTGTTATAATTCACGATGGATGATGCACTGTCTTGAGTACGCACGAGGGGCGATGTACTCTAAGATGGTTCAAATGGGTTGAAAGTTGTTTTGTTTTGATTTTTTATTACACCGAAAAACCAAAACCGAATTATTATCGTAACTTTAAATCGACATTCCGTTTTTACTGTACACCGCGTGATATTATGGTATGGTTATATATTTTTGTCGGCCCCTTAAAACCTTCCCGACAGCAATCTCGAGCGGCGTACACTCCGTTATCGACTGTATGGTATGTACTGAGAGCTCTCTCTAGAATCGCGTCAAGCCAAACCTAACCCAAAACGAAAGTCGAAACGCTACGAAAACGCTTTTAGCAATTTCTCCCCCTAAAATCCCCCCCTTATTTTTCCTCTCCCGTCGTTGTTATAAAAATACAAAAATGGCGGCGACCGGAGTCGTTAAAAGACGACACCCACGGATAGAAACCTTTAGCCAATCGGAAGCCGAGTTCTCCCAGATGCAACGTTAACTCCCACTGAAATCACGCCACTCCTTGAATAGCGGAGAGACGCGGAATTTAAACGAAACTCCCGTCTCTCCTCTCTCGACGACGGTTAGAGAAGAGGGAGAAAAAGTGTGTCTAAAGTTGCCAAGGCTTAACCAAAAGTCCTCTACCCGTACCCCCTTTAGTAGGCGGGAAAATCGGATTTTTAGTACGGGTTTTATCCGCTAGAGGCGAGGGTGTGTTGCTGCTGCTGCCAAACAGTCCGTCTCCAATCCTAAAGTTCTCTGAATGAACATTCATTGCGCTTTAACTTTTTTAGGAAATGATCCTGGTTTCGTTGGGATCATACAATAAGGAAATGTTTCCCGAGAGACAAATCACTCTGTAACGCCCTGTACATTTACATCGCATTTTTAAAATTACCCCCAGAGTCACTACATCAGTTAGGAAATGACCGTCCCCTCGATTTTTACTTCTTTCCCGAGGTTTTTTACCCCTTGCCGTGATTGACTTCTGATTTCTTTTTTTATTATTGATTTTTAAACTTAGAGTTGAAATTTATTGCAGTTGAACTTTAAATTTAATTTGAAGGCCCGTTCACACATGCCTTTGTGAATATCTGAGGTCCTCTATATATTTGTTTAAGGAACATTTGTGAAAGCGTCTTTATAGATCTTTACAATGTTTTTCTTATCAAATGGGGATTCTGTATTTTTGTATCACTATTGGGGGATACTTCCCTTAAGTTGTTATTGCAGATTCGAAATGAGACGGACTTTGTAAGCTTAGGGTTTAGGAAAGTTTCAGATAGGCACTTGGATTTAGTTGCCTGATAGTCGGTCAAAACGTTTAATCTTTATTCTTACCCGGAGTAGAATAAAAAAAAATTGTGGAATTTAAACTCCCTTTATTTTGAGGATCAAATATAATCCCTCCTTCCTTCTTTCTTTCTTTCTTTCTTTATTTTTTTCTTTCCTAATTTTCTTTTAAAGAATTTTAAATTTTTTACCCTAAAACAAATTATGTCTGAGTTGTGTGTGATCTCTTTCGAGGTAACGCTTTGTTTGGCAAATTACGCTTATTTATTTATTTCCCGCCTTTTTGAAATATCAGCACGTGCGTTTGGATGGAAAAACGCGCGTGAAAAATGGGAAGGGTTTAATTTTGGCGCAATTTCGGTTTAATTCCCGCCTTTTTGAAATATTAGCACGTGCACTGCTTGGAATAGCGCGCGAGACAATAATGATGATAAAAAGGGGACGGACAGTTGTTTGCATTTGAAAAAATGTACGCGTGCCAAAGAATAATGGGTAAGAATGGTCTGTTTGAATCTAGACTAGTCGCGGTGGTGATCATTTCATTTGAGGGAAGCGCTTTCTGGTTTTGCGTACGTCGCGCGGCTCGATTAAAATCAGTATGATTAAAAATGAGATTAAAGTCCTCTCGTGGTTGCTTGGCTGCGTTTTAGATTAATCCCCTAATCTTAGAGGAAGGATCGAACTTGAAATATAAACGGGACATGATACTTTATAACCCGAAGACTGACTATCAGACGATTCTGATCTCTTTCTTCGCCGCTTAGACACTATTTTTAGTAGGATGGGTAAGATTATTATTATGTATTATGATGTAGAGCGTTCAATTGTTTACTTCACTGAATGGTCATGAAGTTATTTATCTTCTTGTTTTGTTTTTATTTTTATAAATTCATATTATTATTTATTTTTTTACCGAGGGGACACTCACTAAGACAACACCCCTGAAGCGCATGCGCAGTTAAAGTTAAGAAACGGGTGGGGGAAGGGATTTCTCTAGCCCCTTTACTTTGTACACTTTCTATTGAGTATGGATGGGATTCTATAGTATTTGGGAATCGGATTAAAAGGTGGTTACTCCCTCGTAATTTCCCAGAATGCATTCGTTCAATCAATTTGCTGTAACCTTCACGGTTTTCCAACACGCCCTAGTATTGAATGAAAATTCTTTAACTCCAAAGGAATTCTGGGTAAAGGAACTACTTTCAACTAAAGAAAAACTTTATAGTTTACAAAGTCAACACCTGCATTGGTAGAGATGTAAAGACATGTCCAAATGAAAACCACACAATTTGTCATTTCTAACCTATAATTACTTTTTAGACACGTGTCCAGTATTAAGTACATTCTACACTTCAATAGAACATGGCTTTTTGTATACCCAGTCCATTGAACTGATCTGATCTGCCCACAACCTTAATGTACTCTACCCTGCTGCGTAATCCTTCTTTAGTGTTACTAAAGTAATCGATTTTCTAAAAAGACCCATTCACATGACCAGGAATTCATACAGCTACTAGGAATAATTGTTTCCCCATGTTAATTTATGTGATTTCGAGTTTTGTGGGTATACCGGGCTTGAGAACTTACTACACGTCAAGTGTCTTTCTTTCTAACTGATTTCAAATGTTACAGTTGGTAGCAACGCGAGTCCCTAAGGTGCAACTCGTAGTGAGATAGGTTATATTATTCGCTTTTTGTAAAATTCGTCATAGATAATGATAAGTCCACAAAAAATCTGCATAGATACGTTGAAAAAAGAAAAAGGGCACGTACACAATAATTCCTATAAAGGCTGTATGCATTCCTTACATCCGCACTGAAAGGGTTGGGTTTTTAGTTTGACAGTTGTCAAAAAAGAAGCCCTGGTTTGTTATTGACGGTTAAGACAACCTTATTGTATTGTGTACTGAAATAGCAAGAAAAGGAAAGGTATGTACATAGCCCATAGAGAGAGTGGGTTCAAGGTTATAACTTCAAGAACAGTTAACATATACAAGGGTTTAATTTAGTGGTCCTTTTGCAAACTGCAGCTATTTATATCGTGGACATTGCTGCTTTCTGAATACTATCTTTACCAAAGACTAGTTTGCTTCACCATCACCAACAGTCAAGATAGATCTGTGGTCCACAAAAAAAGGACGACATGCACAGGCGCCATGAAATTTCAAACTTCAACCCCAAAAACCCCAAAAAATTCTGTAAAAATCCATTCATTGTTCAATCCATAGTCTCCCGGTGGCGTACCATTGGCACCAGTGTCTCGGTGTTTTGGCGTCCACGGGTCCGGGGTCTAGCTGAGTACAGTAGGAACTGCCCTGGGGTTTTAGGGGGACCGGTGGGGGGGACCCCGTAGCTGTCAAAGTTGAAGAACTGCACCGCTCTGAGCAGACCGGACATCATTGGGGGAGGGTACGGGCAGGTCTTTGAGGATTCGGTTGGCAAACTGGAGCTAAGACTAGGTTTGCAGTCACCACCAGACCAGAGTGTCGCCGTTCTTTTCAAACTTCGACGCCGTCAAGTCGGCGACATGTTTCTAGTTTTCTACTACTTCTTCTGAACAACGTTTCTAAGGAGGACCAAGTTTCTTCCTTCAGTTTTTTGGGGATTTTTCAACAGAAAATCGCCCTTTTTTATAATATAGTTTTTTATTCTGTCTTATTTTGGGGGGAGGGGGGCTGAAGGGGGGTTCCTTTTGAAACAACACCGACGACCGCGACTCAGGATGGACGGACACTTTGGGTGGGTGGGGGGCCGACTTCGAGGCGACTTGTACTCGTTGACATTTAAATGTCATTTGAATTTTTCATTTCTTAAATTGTTTATAAGGGAACGTACTTGAATTTATGGAATATAGTTTATTAATTTCATATTTATTTTTGGGTTTAATCGTAAGTAGTTTAATTAATTATTGATTGTTGTGGTATAGTTAGTGTCTAGAGAAATAAATTTCCTCAATACGTAGTGTTTGAGTGCCTTGGACTTGACCTTAAGGTCTCAGATCAAAAGCTATATAATAATCCTAAAAATAAAATTAAATAAAAATATGTATTACTTAAATTTATCGAAAATATGTTTTAATTTAATTATTAAATTGTTAATTGTAGCGATGACATGTTCCAAATTAAACCCCCAAAAAAATTAGTAGACCATCCCACCCAATTAAGGAACTAAATTTGGAGTTAAATTAATATGCGATGCGCAAATTTTCATGCGGGTTTTCAATTTTCAGCGACTTGTAACTAGAAAACCGTTTTTAAAAAAAGGATAAATTTAGGAATTAGGTTCCCAATAAACCGCAAAATATATTGAATCTAGATCTTATCCCACCTAAATGGCGATATTTCATTTTAAAATTTAATGCCACCGATGATGTCTCCAAATTATATATGTATACATATACGCTTCGGGGTATTAACATATTACTTAAATAAATTTTAAAATATTTCAGGGAAAAAAGTTCATAAAAAAATTAAAGTTTACTAAAATTAATAAATTTTTTAATTGCATGGGATGTTCTCAATTTAAGTGCTTAAGGCCCATTCAAGAAAATATTTCTAAAAATGCTAAACCTATATTTGGTCTAGAGAAAACAGTAAACGTCTAGAACAATATGAGGCATTAAACGACTCTGTACGTTCAATTTTATGAGGTTATATTCATTTTTTGGCGGTAGATCGATTCTTCAAAACCCGCGTGTTCTCCGTAGCGCGCGCGCGGGAACAGATCCCGGAGCTGTGGCGCGTGGGAGCTGAGAAATTGGCGCGAAGTAGCGCGAGAGAAAAACGCGTCATCACCCTATAATAATCCGGGAAAAATCCCATGGAAGAAATTAGAAATCTCGTGCTCCCTCGCGAGCTGGAGAAAAACCGTCATATAATCTCCCGCCAAATACTTCAGTCAGTGTTTTCCCGCCAAAGTTTCATGGGCCCCCTAAATTTATCCACATAATCAAGATTAGCCTTCTGATTAGGGGCTTGCCCAAATTATACGCCAAAAAAAAACTGTATAAGGGGCATCCATATCTAAACGGCTGGGACCAATTAATTAGCCACACCACGTAAATGCCACCCTGACCCCCATCCCCTCTTTCCCAAATGGGCAGACAAAATGGCCCATAGATAAGAACATAATTAAGTTTACATGTACCGTATCTATTAGATTGGTGAACTCGCCGTTTATTTATTTATTTATTTATTAGCTCGTTAAAATGTAATTATGACGTAATTATGTGGTTATTTTTGATTGGACACCGCTAATTAATTTTCAAGGACATTGTCGCCCTAATATTTTGATATTGATTTATTAATAATTTTGTTGTTTACAATTTTATATCGTTTTTTTTTTTTATTTGACCAAAGTTGAGGCGAATTTCATAAAAACTACTACAATATAGTTGAAAAACACTCTATTGTAGTGGGATAATACTATCTCAAAGAAAAGAAGTTGTTTATACTTTCTAGTTAGTATTATCCTACTACAATCTAGGGGGTTTTTCTTTTATAATTACTAATATAGGAAGATATGTATAAAAACCTCTACAATATAGTGGAAAAACACTATTATAGTGGGATAAGACGATCACAAATAAAAAGAAACAGTGGCTTTTACTTTTGAGTTAGTATTATCCTACTACAATCTAGGAGTTTTTCTCCTATTATTAGTAGGAAACTGTGTATAAAAACCACTATATTACAGTAGTATAATACTATATATATCAGTTTCACTTCAATAGTGCTACTAAAATCCCCCAGCTATTTTACATCATCCCAATAACTACTGAGGCACTTAGGGGGAAACCACTACATTATATGGGGATAATACTATACGCATGTATTCTAATATTTTAATAGTGGCGTTTAATCACTAAATTATATGACCACACGCATTGAGAAAGCGGCGTTAAATTGATTGGCCTTAGGGTTAAATCTGCCGCGACTTAAGTGATAATAATGATATGATTACGACGAAATGATAATCTTCAAACAAACAAGATCTTTGATGCATGCATGCTTAGGACCTGGAATGATATCTACTGTATAAGATGCTCGTCAAGATGTCTTCCATCGATTGCTCGGGTGGGATGGGGAGATGCAGGGGGGGGGGAACGTCTATAGATTGAAGATGTCGATGTGTAAGATATTTGAGAAGGGAGGATTGGGATTAAATGCCCCAGGGCCCCCCACCGAAAATTATCCCGAGATAAAATTTACTATATATTATGAATACACGAAAGAAAATTATTTAATTTTTAATAATTTACTTTTTTTTAATATATAATCGTAGAATGTAATTATTTTTATTAAAAATTATGTTCTACGATTTTTATTAAAAATTAAATTATGTTCCACGATTTTATTATTAAATATTGATATTCTACGATTTTATTAAAAAAATTTAATTATATTCTACGATTTTATTAAAAAATTTAATTATATTCTAGGATTTTATTAAAAAAATTAATTATATTCTAGCATTTTATTAAAAAATTAATTATATTCTAGGATTTTATTAAAATATTTAATTATATTCTAGGATTTTATTAAAATATTTAATTATATTCTAGGATTTTATTAAAAAATTTAATTATATTCTAGGATTTTATAAAAAATTAAAAGCCATATTCTACGATTTTATAAAAAATTAAAAGTAATATTCTACGATTTTATAAAAATTTAAAAGTAATATTCTACGATTTTATAAAAAATTAAAAGTAATATTCTACGATTTTATAAAAAATTAAAAGTAATATTCTACGATTTTACAAAAAATTAAAAGTAATATTCTACGATTTTATAAAAAATTAAAAGTAATATTCTACGATTTTATTAAAAATTTAACGATATTCTACTAAAATTCTATAAAATCGTAGAATTATTTAATAATTTTATCGAATAAACACCACAAACTTTTACCCAAATATACATTATATTAATTTAATTTCACCACGTTTAAATCTAATTTACATTAAAACAGAACGCAACGGCACTTAAGGAAATTATAGCAATAAATATAGGAATTATCCTCTTTTAAGAGATGTGTCCAACCAAGCACCAAAAATGTAATAATATATAATATAACAGTTAACATTCACATCACGTCACCAGTTTGATTATTTTTACATTGTTTCCAATATATAATAACACCCCCTCAGAAGTTAAATAAGTAACAACTTTAGTAAAACTATAGAGAGGTTAGTCAATCGAATCGCAAAAAAAAACCGAAAGAAATCAAAACACCACGTATAATTCCAAAGGAATAATCTTCATTCAAACTCAGGCACGTATTTAGGAAAATTGTAACATTAAATATGATAAATTATTTAGTGGTAAAATACATTTTACCACCATAAGTTCATAAGATATGTTGGCCATCCATAAGTTTGTAATGTCTGGTAACTTAGAAACTGGAGCTTGTAATTTTGAAGTGACAGCCTAGGTAGGTCATAGATTCAGGGTAAAGCGACGTACGCCTGGTGGTGCATGAGGCGCTGCTGTCAAAGGCCTAATTAGTAATGCAGACTAAATAGGAGAGCTAGATGGAACTTAGAAGTCCTGATACAAAATTAATTAACCACCACCGAGTGTAGTAAGTACTTCAATTGACTCGCTTCCGTCGTTCTCCTTCTCGAACTAGTTATCTCGAGAACTGTAAGTCTCTAGGAGGTAGCATTACGAATAGTATAGGTAGTGTCATACTTATCATGTAACATATCTTATAAACTTATGATTTTATGTAAGAAGTGGTGAAATACGGTAGCTTGTGTTTTAATTCAAAGGTTTTTGACATAGTTTATAATTCTTTTCCGGTGGACGTGACCAAGTGTTAACTTTCTTTTATGCTTAGTATTTATTTTTGGAAATGTGAGAAGTATTAGCCCATGTTAATCCTATGGAGTGAATGTTTATTAGCATTTTGCTTAATTACTTGGGCTCTGATTGAGGTAACCCAAGGTACTTAGTACCGTTGAAAAGCTTATAGGTCTATAACATACTCAAAGGAATTTCCTGTATCTCTTATAGAACTAGAGTTAAAAGGTGTTATGTAAATAAGCCCCACGTTAATCCTATGGAGACTACTACGTCTATGAACATTTTGCTTAATTACTCGGGCCCTGATTGTTGTAATCCCAAGTATTAGTATCATTGGAAAGCTTAGAAGTAGGGCTATAACATACTCAAAGGGCACCCCCGTATCTCTTATATAACCAGAGTTAAAAGGTGTTATGTAAATAAGCCCCATATGGAGACTACTACGTTTATGAACATTTTGCTTAATTACTCGGGCCCTGATTGTTCTAACCCTAGAGTATTTAGTATCGTTGAAAAGCTAAGAAATAGGACTATAACATACTCAAAGGACATCCTTGTAATTGTAATATAACCAGAGTTCTGCCTTAATTGTCATACATGTAACCAACTCACTCACTTATGTAATATTTGGGCTTAAAAATTCAGAATCCTCGCGTAGGTTTTTATTTTTACTCCAATCAACTTTTGAGGCCAAAATTTATAACTTTGATTTTTAAAGAAAATTTTTTAAACTTTTTTAAAAAAGGAGAAAATCTTAAGGAAAGCTTACTATATACTTGGGACTTGGTCATATGCCAAAATGTCTCGATGTAGAAATAAACTTTACGAATCAGGATCGTAAATTATACCGTTGCCCTGATAAAAAATACCCCCAACTATATAACTTTTAGGTTTTTTTTTTTTCAAACTTTTTTTACATAAAAGTAAAAATTTATATATATATTTTCTTGGATTCGTTATACCCTGCCCGACTCGAGTCTAGTTAGTATCTACCCCTGTTAGTACTGGGTATTTTGCGCCGATCAAAATTCACCACAAAATCCCACGCTGTAAATTCCATGCCAAAATAAAATTAAAAAAAAAAAAAAATAGATCAAAGTGTAGAGATTTTAAATAACCAAAAAAATGTTTCAAATGTTTTTTTTCTTTCTTTTTGGCTTTTTAAGATTAATTACAGGAAATGCTTTTTAAGATATTTATTACGTAATAAATTATATTTAAACGAGTTAAATTAATTTAACTCGTTTTAATTTAATTTAATGCAGATGTCATTTTAAAAAATCTTAATACTTTGTATCTACTTTGGGTTGGTTCTATATGGGGGGAATAAGTTTTGAGTCTAAAATGTAACACACCCTGTATTAAAATTATATAATAAGTAATTAATTCCCAGTACCAAATTAAAAATATTTAAAATAAAAAAATAAAAATTAAAAAACATACATTACTTTTAATTATAAATTCATTTAATCCCATTGGCACATGATCACTTCCTTATAACTGTCAAAAAATCCGGTAGCAACATCAAGTCAAACAAATATTTCAATAATAACATTATTATTTTGTCCTTGAAATATCCATTTTCCAAAATAACATACACATGCAGACACACTAATTAGCATAAATGCGTCTCGAATCTATTTAACCCTAGGCTATGGTGCATTTATAATTATAATTAAACGACCCGCTATTAGACACCGCTTATCTCGTCTTACCGAGATAACGATCTCTAATCAACTGATAAAAGTAAACTTTATAAAGATTGTAATCTTTCTCCTCTCAATTTAAACCTTTACGGGAAAGTCGTAGTTAAAATGTCTTCTCGCCCGGTTCGACACACGAAAGTTTGTTGTTAAGTTTTAACTGGGTAAATTTTGTAACTGAAGCCATAGGGGAAGAAGTGGTTCTCTGTCTGTTTTAAGTTCTTTTTTTTCTTTCTATTTAATTTCTTTTTCATTACAATATTATGTTTTGGCCTTCAAGAGCAACTTCTTAAATATATATAATGAAAATATAGTCGGTTAGAGGCGCAATTATCTGTAGAGAGAAAGGTTAGCTCGTGGTTTTTATGATTTTGAGGCACGTGAGAAGTTTTAGATTATATAGTTTTATAATTTAAGCGCGTGAATTTTGAGAAATTTCAATTTATTTTTTAATAATTTTTCACGTGAATTTTTTTTCGTTTTTCTACGTGGAATTTTGTTCAATTTCGTCCAGAATAATTTTTTTAACGTGAAATTTTGACCAATTTCGTTCAGAATAATATTTTTAGCGTGAAATTTCCACCAATTTCGTTCAGAATAATATTTTTAGCGTGAAATTTCCACCAATTTCGTTCAGAATAAATTTTTTAACGTGAAATTTCGACCAGTTTCGTCCAGAATAAATATTTCCGCGTGAAATTTTGACCAGTTTCGTTAAAAATTAAATTATTTCGCCTGTTTTAATCCCATAACAGAGATTTTGGAGTCAAAAAAGTTCTCTAGAAAATTATAAATCTAGAATTGGCGCTTGGCGGGTTCTCTCTGTGTTGAGTCATATTATTTTTTGAAAGAAATCGGAGGAGAACTTTTATAAATAATACGTGTTAGTTTTACTAAAATTCATTAAAGAAAAAAGAGAGCTAACCTGATTTTATTGAAACCTTGGCTCGCTTTTTTAAAAAAATCGTGCCGAAGGTAAAAAGACATTTTTCTTCTACTAATGGCGATACTTCACCTTACACTCTATAAAATACCGTATTAAATAACCACACTCTGCCATTAATTAAACTATCTTGAATTTAGCAATAAGAAAAAGTCCTTTAACAAATTTTATCCTTTTGATATCCGGTTTTCTTTTTCTTGAAATTTAACAAAAAAACTGTCTTTTTTTTCCCCAGATTTTAAAATTTATGAGGGTGGGCCCCTTGGTGTTTTTTTTTAGGAGAGGGTCATATAGATTATAATAGACCGATATTGCCGCCATTAATGAAAACTTAATCTGAAATTTGAAGATTTTAAATGGTATATTTTAATTTTTTAATCAAATAATTTTTAATTTGAATAATTTATTTGTAGAACTATTTTAGAAGATAATTTTGCACTAAAATAATTTATTTGTAGAATTATTTTAGAAGATAATTTTGCACTAAAATAATTTATTTGTAGAATTATTTTAGATAATTTTGCACTAAAATAATTTATTTGTCGAATTATTTTAGATAGTTTTGCACTAGAGTAATTAATTTGTCGAATTATTTTAGATAATTTTGCACTAAAATAATTTATTTGTAGAATTATTTTAGAAGATAATTTTACACTAAAATAATGTATTGGAATATAGTAAAAACATTAAAACCTTTCTTTTAAACTATTATTTTATAAAACATTAAGTAGTATTTTTATTCTAAAAAATAAATGATAAACTTAATTTATGATTATATTTACCTTAAAAAATAAAATAATGCCTTAGAATAAAAACGCCTAAATAAGAATAATGATTACATATACCTACATTAAAAAAATATAAAATATTAAACGTCCAAAAAATAAAAAACATAATCAGGAAATAGGTATAGTAGTTACAAAATATTATATTATATTTTATGAAAACAGGTATATTACACGATAGAAGATTTTGAAATAAGAGATATTATTTATAGGGGGAATTTTTTAAAAATAAAAAAAAATTCACATAAGCCATTAAACCGTGTAAAACACGAAGAAAATATTATACTACAATAGATTAGGGTCTCGATTTAATCCCTTTGTAAAATCTCCAATCAATATATTTCAAAAATATATATCGGAGGAAAATAAACGTATTTTTATGGTCAAATAAATATTAGGGGTTAATTCTGTATCAACCATCCATAAGTTAATAATAATTTATCATAAAAGTCTACAAATGTTGTAAAAAGGGAGGGTATAATTATAGGACCGAAGTGCAGTGAGTGGGATGGTCAACTTATTACCCTATACTTATGTCATAAGATTCTTAAAACTTATATTTAACTAAATAATTTAAAATTTTTAAACCAATTTAATGAAATATTAAGAATTAAATATCATTTATTTCTGGATAACATTACACGATATTAGTTTAAATTCGTTAAACACCAAAAATAAATAAACTGGCAATAATGCGAAACGACTTTCAGAGACCCTTATATAAACGTTTCCTTTTAAATTAATGAAGTAACAGCAGTTAACGTTACCGTTCAATCAGATATTAATATACAGATGCCTTTACCGTATTTTATACCAGAAAAATAACGTAATATTAAGGAAAATAATTAAGAATTCAATACCATACTCATCTTTTAATACGGTTCAATACATTTAGGGACCCTTTTTTATTGAGATTCAATATATATGAGAATAAAAATTATTTTATTTTTAAATCACCTATTCTTAAAAATATAAAATAAAATGGGAAACTAATATAGTACATAATATTATATTATATTATATTATATTAATTTAAATTCTATTATTAATTAAAGATATATATTTAACGTTATTTTCCTATATACCGTCCGTTTATCCAGTAAAACACGTTGTACATTATATTTTAAATAAATATACTTATTAGTTAAGCCTTTCTTTCCCCAAACGAGTGCTAGTTAATAATACAAGACACGGTTTAGAGAATAGAATAGATCTTATATTCACAATTTCACACGGGAATGGTTATATATATTTATTTATAGGAAGGGTTTTTCTAAGACTTCCTGTATCGTTTTCTTATGCTAGAATTAATCCACCGATGTCATTGATATCTTAAGTCTATTTAAGCGTATCTTTAATAGCTCGATTAGGTTTGTATAACTCAATGAACTAAATAATGGTTTTTCTCAAAAGATAAACCATTATCTTATTTTGTGTCTGTCTGTAAAAGTTTAATTTTCAATTGTCATCGTAGTTTTAAAGTAGATATGTCACCCTCCCTTTAAAAATTGGCAATTTCACGTGTTTTGTTAATAAGTTAATATTCGTTTAATCCTTTCATTTTTAATTTTTAATTTAAAAAATCCACGTGCTTTAAAAATTAATAGAGGAATTAATTTCACGTGATTTGTGAATGGTTATGTAACGTCTAAAATAAAAGTTTATTTCTTGAACCCTAAGAAAGATATAAAGTTAGCTATTTAGGTCTGGGACATCTGAATCCTCAAATATTACACACATCCTCCTTGATACGGCGAACCCACGTGTTTAGTAATACTCTTTGATTAGAAACAAGCGAAGGGGTCCTCCAGATATTGCATGAAAGAGGACTACCGGTTCTCACATAATTAAAGTGCGTAAGAAATATTATTAGGAAAATACTTCCAAAGTGTCTCGCTATATAGGGGTCGCTATTAAGGCAACTCGACACATACACAGTGCACACTCACATATTTGTAAGAAAACACGATTCTACTTTCACATCACGTAACTCCTCAACTCGGCTTGCCTCGACGACCTCAAGGCGATTACGTGCCGCCGCCGCCGCTTCCCAACTGAACCAACTTTGTTATAACAGAGTGAGAAATTCTCTAGCCGTGTCCTTAAATCTTCAAAGTTACAGAGTTTATTTCTGCGCGTGCTTTTAGTCGCTATTTATTTTTTCCTGCACTAGATTGTATAGGTAAGGGATTTTTCTGCGCGCGCCAGTAGATGTAAGAGATTTTCCTGCGCGCGCTGTTAGATGTAAGGGATTTTTCTGCGCGAGCTAGTAGACGTAAGAGATTTTACCGCGCGCGCTAGTAGACGCAAGAGATTTTCCTGCGCGCGCTAGTAGCTACGAGATTTAAGCCCGCTCTCTCCACCGAATAAACTGTCAGTTTTAAAAAAACATATTACATATTTTTGTGACATTTCTTTCGTAATATTTTAAGGGGAAAAAATTAAAGATTAATGAATTTCTTTCATGGTATATATATATTGAAGGTCGTTGTATTATGTGTTTATATTCAATTAATTAATATATAGTATAGAGGTTGAAGTCTTTAAGCTAAAAACCCGTTCTTCAATTACATAAAACCAGAAACTATATTAATCATTTGTATATAAATAAATTAATTACTTTTAGTAGAAAAAAAAACCATCATTGCGGTTACCAAACCATCAATACAACATTAAAACACCTCATCAAAAATATTTAAAAAATAAATTTAACAAGTCGGGAAAACCAAAATATTACCTCTCCGTGTCGAGAAGATTATATAAACTTAAGTAACCAATGAAAACGTCGACCTTTTTGCCCTCATCTTTTCCCGCGCTTTGCGCTTCCGCATTTCATCCTTACTCTCAACATTATCTTCCTCCATTTTACATACAAAAATCGAATACTCACAAAAAGAAGCGGCAAAAACCTGCTGGCTCTTTACAACCACTTAATTTGACTTAATATCCAACTTCCAAACACAAATATTTACTGGTAGATAAATTGACAACCTACAAGCAAAGAAAAATTCTCACGAATGGCTCCCGCAAATTTAAAAGGTCTATTTTCAACTAGGTTTTTTTTAAATTTTTGGTCTAACTGTTATCTACACCTAGATGGTTTTCAGTGAAACAAACAAGGAGCATAAACACAATAATGGAAGCTTCAGTTTTATTTAAAACATGTAAAACAATTATCATCTCTGCAAATAGCTTACACATGTCTTTTTTACCAATGCCTAACCGTTTGGATTTTTCTAAAGCAATCTCAGCACCAAAAAATATTTTTTGATACAAAATAAATGTTTTATATTCTTATTAAGAATAAAACAAGAGGATAAAAAAGATCTGTCCTCTCGTAATTTTTTAAGCTTTTATCAAGATTACTCTATACAACAGTAACAAGGAGTATAAACCCATTAGTGGAAGCAGTATTTTTTTTCCGAAACAATCTCGCTTATGTTTATCCTCTCTAGGCTTCGCTAAATACGTATTTCTCTTACGTAAAATATTAATAGACAGGCAAGGATTCATACCATTAAAGAAGGAGAGCAATATTATCCATATTTTCATTTCATATACAGAGAAAAGAAATTATTATGTTTCTGAGAGGAGCTTCCCATTTTTGTTGTTGTTTTGAAAAATATATCGCAATGCACGGGCCTTAATAGATATAGGAGGCAATGAAGGAAATATATCGCATGCACGGGCCTTGGTAGATGTAGGAGGCAATGATAATCTCTCTCTTTGCACGAGAGGTTTATCTTTAATATTTAAATAAATATAATTATTTTTAATTATTTTAATCTTCAATAATTAACATTAATAATAGTTAAATCGTTTAAAATAAAGTTATACCTATTATCATCTCAAACTTTGCTAATATTGACGTTTAAAGTGAAGGGTACCCCTCTTGCCCGCTTTTTTCAAATTTGGGGTATATATACGATTCGTTTCCATTATAATAGTAAGGAAAAAGCGCAATTGCGAAAACCTTTGGTGGAGATCCCACCTTAGGGAGGCTAGACGTTTCTCGTAACCCTAGCTGATCGCCGCGTATATCCTAAAACCAAACGATGATAATGGAGTAGAAGCCAATGATATAGATTGGTGTCTATGTGGAATAGACTTTGTGGATGGTGGTGTTAGAAGCCAGTGTAAGTGCAGACTGGTGTCAATGTGGGATTGACAAAGAATAGAAGATGGTGGTGGTGGAAGCCAGAAAAGTACCAGACCGGTGTTCATATGGGATGGACGAAGACCAAACATGGTGGTGTGAGAACTCAAGTATAGAATAGCCAAAGGAGAGAAATACAATTTTCCAAATTTCTGTGAACTGTCAATGCGGTCCGGAAATTGGGAACACGTTTGCTCCGATACGCAAACTGCGAACGCGGTCACGTGGGTGTAACAACGGACAGACAGACACACACACACACACAGACAGACACGGCCGTTACAGAACCTCTCCTGGACTACGTCACACGGAGAGGTAAAAAGTTCTTTTCAAACCAAAGACAATCGAATCTATTAATTTGATAATTAAATATATTTAAAGTAAACTTTTGTGACAATCAAATGGGAGGAGTTACGTCAGATTTAATTGGGTATTTCACCCCTAGGGGAGGAATAATTTCTAGAGGAGTGGGTAGTAGTAGTAGTAAGTCGAAAGTTCAGTCAGTGTTAAAAAAAATATAAAGTAGAATTGTTCGGAACGTGATTTGAACAATGGATTGTGAACACCTTTTCCCACCATGCACCGGGGCATACTCGAAAATTTCCCCCTTCCCTCTGCATACCCCCCCCCCCCTTGGCGACAATTTGACAAAAGATGTTGAAAAGATCAGCAGAAAAGCTACCATACCCCATCCCTCTTTAGGAAGGGAGCACAAAGAACGCGAGGGGGCGCTTCCAAGTACTTCTCCGGCGCATCCAATAAAATTGATTTCCGATAATTTTCCTAACTAAACTAAATCAAATACCAAAAAGTAATTTACCATATACTTCACCGTCACATCTTTCTTGTTTATGAGCTGATAAATACGGGGAAATAATTTAATGTTACGGTGAATTAAACCATTTTATTATTTTTAATTTTTAATTTGGCACGTGCATTTTTTTTAAAGTATACAGTCACGTGATATGATTTTTAACATCATGCGCGTGAGATTAAAAATTTGAAACAATGTTTAATAAAAGGAAGATTAATTTAAAGTTACCACAAAGCACGTGAAATAATTTAAAGATTCAATCACAAATTGAATTGAATTGAATAAATTATATTTTTTCAATTTTTAATTTGTTCGTGTCTGTCGCGGAGGTTGGTTTAATTTGGGATGATACTGATCTGGTGACATATTTAAAAGATATGGGGTACAAGTTATTAAAGAGGCTCATTAAATTTTATCCCTTGAAGACTAATTGGGATGTAATTAAATACATTTCAGTTTTTTAAGAGATTTTAAGGAAAAAAATATCAAAATATGAAATATTTTTCTTTTTCATTGGATCGATTGAAGGCCCTTAAGCTAATAAAATCATCCATCATTTCTTAATAGACCCTTTTAAGATAGATTAGCCAAAATAAAACAAGGGGTAAGTTACTAAAAATTAAAAAGTTTAAAAACCAAGGGGTAAATCACTAAAGTTTAAAAGGTCGAAAATAATAATAATAATAATATTTTACGTTACCAAATTTGCATAAATTATGATTGGCGAGCCCACCTTTAAACATAGATTATACTTTGAAAATAATTAATTAATTTCTTGATTGAAAGTGACCTTGATATACCATATCCCGTCCCTCCTTACGCGTACAGTCCATGTTTTAATACGTTTATTTTTATCCAACAATTATTTTTTTTTATCAAAGGTTATTTAAATTAAATCGCCCACGGTAAGAAATGACGTGAGTCGCCTGTCACTTAGAAAATATTAAATACTAAAATAAAATTTTTAAGTCGAAAAGTATAAAAATGTAATAAAAATTATCAAATAATATTTTTTATAAAAAGAGTAATTACAGTTAACTGAAATGACTTTGACCTAATTTACATTGAGAATTTCTTGTTTTCGTTTTAATTAAATTCGCTCGTAGCATTTAATGTACGTGCTCCGCCATTTTAAACGCGCCTTTTTTAGAGATCACATTAACACAAAGCTGTACCGTGTTATTAACCACTAAAGAAAAAAAAATTAAAACCCCAAAGGGGGATTTCATTAAAATTGTCAAATATTTAATTCATACCTTAAATATATAAAGAAAAAAATTCTTCAGGCGTATTTTTAAATATTGTATTTAAAATTCCTTTAAAATTTAAAAAGGGGTGTGTTTTTAAAAGGAATTTAATTAATTAATTGGATTGATACTTATTATTCTTTTAGGCATTCAAGGAAATTAATGTTTTGAATATTTACGATAGATAACCTCATGCACCAGGCGTACGTCAGTCGCTTTACCCTGAATCTATGACCTACCCCACTCACTTCAAAATTGCAAGGTCCGGTTTCTAAGTTACCAGACTTTACAAACTTATGGATGGCCAACATATCTTATAAACTTATGATAATACTTTTAAAGACTAAGCTTATTATTTAATTATTCGTATATATAATAGAAATTAAAATCAGTGCAATTAAATTAATAATAAAACAAACTAATAAATTTAAACCTCGCAGTTGCAGTTGCAATTGACTGTGTTGTCACCTACTCGAGGTTCGAGTTATCTTGATTTAGTCTTCGTTAACGATCTTCGTTTCGTGGATGCAACTTCTGTCCGAGATAATATTCCTGGGTGTGATCACTTGGCTGTGTATGGTACTTTGGTTCTACCACGCAACTTTCGCCAACGTTCAGCGCGCTCTATCCTCAATTACCGAAATATCGTCGTTGAAGAACTGCTCAACTCTGTTTCCTACGCTCCTTGGGAGATAGTGTTCTCTATGGACATTGAGAGTACTTGGGAAAACTTTTTGGACGTGTTTTGGGCCTGCGTTAAGGACAACATTCCGCGCACGACTCTAAAGGGCAAAAAACGATCCCCTTGGATTACCGCTGACCTTGTCCACCAAAGTCATGTGAAGCACTCGCTCTTCAATAAGGCAAAGAAGAGGCAACGTGAAGCTGACTGGAACGCTTATAAGAGGTTCAGCAATATTTTGCGGCGTCAAACTCGTATAGCCTACGACGATTTTGTCTCGGGCCTTCATGATACGCTCGCAACTTATCCAAAGCGCTTCTGGTCTTTCATTCGTTCGAAGAGTAAATTGCCGCCACCTTCTTCGTTCAAGGGTGATTTCGGGGAGATATCCGATCCATTAGCAGTGGCACGTACGTTTGGGGATTTCTTCTACAAGAGCTTCAGCCTCCCTGATCCTAATTTGACTCTACCAACTTTGGGGACGTCTGGACCTGAATTCGTTTTGGAGTCCATCTCACCTTCGGATGTAGCAGCTGCTTTGAAGCGTCTAAAGCCTGGGTCGGCGTGTGGACCAGACGGTATTACACCTAGATTACTTTTGACGATGGCGCCGGCAATAATAGGTCCTTTAGTTCGGCTATTCAACCTTTCGCTCACTACATCGACTGTACCGTCGGCTTGGAAACTGGCGAACGTCGTACCTATTTATAAGAATGGTGGAAAGAGGAACGACATATCTAACTATCGTCCAATTTCCCTTACTTCGGTTGTTGGGAAACTATTAGAGTCCATCATCTCTGAGAAGCTAACCACTTTCTTTGAAGAAAACGACATAATACCGCCATCACAATTCGGTTTTCGACGCCACCGTTCTTGCACCCACCAACTTCTGCGATCCTTTAACAATTGGGCGCGCGTTCTTGATGAACGCAATCCACCAGATATCCATGTAGTCAGCTTTGATTGGTCTAAGGCATTTGATTCTGTCTGCCACAAGAGACTACTTTACAAATTAAGAAGATCTGGAATTTCTGGGACCATCCTGCTGTGGCTTGAAAGTTTCTTAGCAAATCGCTACCAACGAGTTCTTTACCGTGGAGAGTGTAGCAGTTATCTTCCGGTACGGTCCGGAGTACCCCAAGGTTCAATTTTGGGTCCTTTGTTATTCAATATTTTCGTTGCTGACCTTCCAACTGTGATTACTGATGACTGTTCCGTATATCAATACGCGGATGATTCCTATATCTCCCAGCCTATACGGTCTGCTTCTGATCGATCTTCACTACAAGCCAACATAACCCGTGTTTTCGAATGGGGAGTTAATAACAACATCGCCCTCAACGTCAAGAAATGCAACTTCATGGTGCTGTCTCGCCGTAGAGGTACTGATGACACCTTCTACCACTTACACACAACACCTTTAACCAGGGTATACACTATGCGCCTACTAGGAGTCATTTTTGCGTGTGATCTGACTTGGACCTCGCAGGTTAGAACGGTCACTAACAAGGCTAAGCGCATTTGTGGTTTGATTCGTCGTACGACAAACCATACCCGTGGTTCGTTGACCCTGTACCGGTCTCTGTGTCTACCTATTCTCGAATATGCTTCTCCAGTATGGAACCCTAACCTTACCAAAGATGTTGCCTTGCTGGAGTCGGTACAGAAGGGGTTTACGCGGTTTTATCTACGGTCTCCTCGCCCACATTTCCCTGGACATATTTCCTATGATATGCGCCTCCAGGCCTTGGGGTTTCAACCGCTCTGTGTTCGTCGAGCTGTGTCTGATGTCCTCACCCTATTACGACTACGCGACTGCCATTACTTTCAATTGGACGATATACTGACGGAGAATCCCAGACACTCCGTACTAACGTATTCCTTACAGTACGCCAGATGCCTCGCGTTAAAGGAGTCATTTTTCTTTCGGTCTGTACGGTTATGGAATAATCTTCCCGTATGTCTTAGGGAAATGGCAAACGACCTTTCTCTACCCGTATTTAAAACTAATCTCTCAAAATTTTTCTTTGAAACTTGGCTTTCTAAAAATTGTTAAAATTTCCATTATTTTTTTTTTTTTTTTTTTTTATATATTTTTGTATACTTGATATTTATTGTTTTCTTTATTTGTATTGTACGTCCGGGTAACCACCTTAAATAGGCTCTTCTGCCTCTGTGGTTGCCAGTAACTTTGGTTGCGAAATAAATAATAATAATAATAATAATAATATGATTTTACAGCAAGTATTTATTTAAATACCAAATAATATGCTAGGCGCTAATGACTTTAAGTATATATATATATATATATAATTGTAATGGGCCTAGGCTTGGAGTTAGTTAACTGCTAGGGTCTTTTGAAGGGATACGATATTACTGTAGTTTAATTTTATCTTTGATCTGAACAAACAAGGGGTTGAAGGGGGAGAGAGAGGGGGGAATTACCCCCTCCTTCCCTTTACCCTAAGTATAGAGGAAGTTGATCCTATATTTAATACGACGGTAATTCTCTTTAAATACGGACGGCGTAGCTACCACCTTCTAGGTAAGAGCATAAGTTCATAAGATAAGTTGGCCATCCATAAGTTTGTAAATTCTGGTAACTTAGAAACTGGAGCTTGTAATTTTGAAGTGAAAGCCTAGGTAGGTCATAGATTCAGGGTAAAGCGACATACGCCTGGTGCATGAGGCGCTGCTGTCAAAGGCCTAATTAGTAATGCAGACTTAATAGGAGCTAGATGGAAGAAGCCCTGCAAAATTAATTAACCACCGAGTGTAGTAAGTACTTCAATTGACTCGCTTCCGTCGTTCTCCTTCTCGAACTACTTATCTAGAGCTGTAACTCTCTAGGTAGCATTACTAGTGTCATACTTATGGAAGTATAAACTTATGGTAAGAGCTGCAAGAACACGGGGGGGGGGAGCTTGATTGTCCTAGCTATTATTCTCGTCACGCGTCGGACTCTGTTTCCCGCCCCCTCCCCTCTTCTCCCACCCCCATACCGGAACAAACGTAAGGAAAATGGCGCGGGGTTCACTTCCTCACTTCCTTCTGTTCGACAAAATTTAATCCCCCGAAAACTAACTTTACCCCTTCAACATTTCGCTAATTAATAGCGAGGACACCCCCCTCCCTCCCTCTCTTGTCATCTCTTTTGGATACTGTGGTGTGTGTATGTTAAGAAGTTTTAGCCTTTCAGGTATCGATTGGACAGGGAACTTGTATATTGCAAAAAGGTATATTACTGTAGTTGTATGTATAAGAAAATAATTGAAGGAGTTTAAGAAGATGCGTATTTTTTATACAAATGAACGGATAATATGCGTTTAAAATGGGTAGATTAATTTTTCGCGTATTTTTAAAGGGGGTGGACGTATTTTAGGAGCTCCTCGCGCGCATTTAAAGGGGGGTAGACGTACTTCAGGAGCTCCTCGCGCGCATTAGAAGGGTGTAGACGTACTTCAGGAGCTCCTCGCGCGCACATTAAAAGGGGGTAGACGTATTTTAGGAGCTCCTCGCGCGCACATAAAGGGGGTAGACGTACTTAGGAGCTCCTCGCGCGCATTTAAAGGGGGTAGACGAATTTCAGGAGCTCCTCGCGCGCATTTAAAGGGGGTAGACGTACTTCAGGAGCTCCTTACGCGCAATAAAAGGGTGGGTAGACGTACTTCACGAGCTCCTCGCGCGCATTTAAAGGGGGTAGACGTTTTCTCTATTTCAGGAGCTCTCTTAAAGCTGCTTAAAGGTAGTAGACTTGTTTCTAGCGCGATTTTAAAAGAAGTAGAGGTATTTTGAACGCGTTTCAAGACCTCGTAGAGTACGCTACATTAATTTTACGAGCTTCTCAATAGTTAAGAACAGCCTAGCCTAGATGCCACGGAAAATTTAAAATCAATAATCGTATGTTACCCTACCCAAGTCACTTGTTGACTTAAAAATAAATTCCCTTACTTACAATAAAGTATGATATAAACCTAAAAGTTCTAGGCCTGCATGTTTAAGGCTAATAAGGCTTCGTGACAAGGCTATTTAAGCCTTAAAATTAATAGTGGCAATATTAAGCGCTCTATTAAATAGAATACGGTCGTGTTTTTTGGGGGGGGATGGGAAATACGTTAAAATAATAATAATAGCTAATTATTAATAGTGTTTTAACTAGACACGTCTTGCGAAGAAAATATACAGAGCAGAAGGCCTTCCTAACAGTTAATGATGCTCTCAGTTTTTTGGGGGACGGAGGGGGGGGGGAGTGCTACGCTACGTGAGTTTTGTTTTTAAGAGTACAGTTATGTGCATACATACTTCTTTGGTATGCATTGAAGAACCCCCAACAACCAACCCCTTATCGGAAACTACAATTTAGCAACTATGGACTGCGGTTATTTATATTTTCAGGGGAGTCTGAAACTCGGTTCAGTCGGAGTTTGCATTGGGTAATAGAGTACGGTTTCATAAGGTTTCTATGGGGTATTTTATAACGGTAATCATACTTTAATTTCTATTGTAAGCTAGGAATATGTTGCCAGAACATGTCAGACGTTGGCTGTATTGCTAAACTGTTCAAGGGTTTTATTTGAAAAATAAAATATGATTAAATAACCAGCATTTAATTAAGTTTAGGCGTAGTAATTAATTCGAAGTTATGCATCACAAAGTGTAACTTAATGTTATCCAGACCTGGATAATATATAATTAATAACTTCAATTATAATATACTTTAGTAAATCCACGAAAAATGATTTTTCCACTGTACATATGCCTTACGAGTTTTTGGGGTTGAATTAGATAATGGCGCCGTATCTGGTTTTAACCTATCTCACCATGAAATTGCAACGCATTCGAAATTACAACCCTTTCGGAAGAAGTTCCCATGGTGTATTGAATTCTGTAAGTGAGATGAATTATTGAAATTTCGATATCAAAATCGGGGGATCAGGTCTGGGGTATCAGCCCCCGTTCTACCTGTACCTCTTTTTTGTACCGTTTATTACCTGGATAACTTAATAGGGGGGAATTACCCAGATATAGTTGCGAGCCTAATCTCCAATTTTGAGAATGAGCGGTTTTTGGAATTTTTCTGATGTCAAGACGAATTACTTGTTAACTCAAAGATAATGGAATGAGAATCGTCAGATCGCGCTTAACCACGCTAAAATCGAAAGTATATCTTTTGTTCTTCGCGAGAAACTTTCTGATTTAATCATAAATTTACTTAAATGCATCGTAGTTATTTTTAATTCGGGTTAAATTACGCATTATGTTAAAATGTTGTATTGCGTTGATTTTTAATTTCTAGACAAGGAGGATTTATGCCATTTACACAAGGAGTCCTAACTGGCTTTTGACTCCACTGTGACCAGTTAGTCCAGCCTTCTTGGTTGGGTAACACCCGAAGCTTGGCCTCCTTGTGTAAATGGTATGAATCCTTCTAGTTTGAAAACTACGTTATACAAGGTTAAATTTTAATGGCTTTTATTTAGTTTATTACGCTTAACGAATTAAGTTTTAAATCTTCCACCCTGAATTCCTTTTCTACATATATTATCAGCCCAGAATTCCTTTCGACATTTATGTATATAAATACCGCAATAGTTTTCATGGCGCTTCAGGACCAATCGAGATCGAGTCACGGATCTGAATTCGATTTAAGCCTTTTTACAAATACAGTATGCCTGGTCACCAAAACCAATCTCAGGCCTAAGTTAGACCCAATGGAGGGAATTGCGATTATAACAGCAGCGTACGCGCGGCGCCCAAAATCTTGTGAGAAAACTCCCCTCGGTCCATATAATCCCCCTAAACTCCATGGAATCCCCATTTAAGCCTAATTATAGCGTAGCTAAACTGTTCTGTTTCCCCATCACCACCACCCACCATAGAAGAAACTACAGTATACCCAAGGAAGTTTATCCAAAGATTCGATCTTCCTCTTTTTCTTCTTATCTTAACGCCGGGGCGAATATTTCAACCCCTGCCGTTTTCCCAAAGGTCAAAAGGTTAAAAAAAGGGGTCCCGGGTGAAAGACGGGGGTCAGTCTCGTAGACGGGCGCCACGTGACCCCTCCACCGTGGCAAAAACCATTCACAAAAAGAGAAACCCACGTCAAATAGCCCCAACGACGCGCCACTCGGACGCGGACTTCTAGAATTCCGAGGAGGACATTGGAGAAGCCAGGCGCCATTTTGGCCCGGCCGCCGGCGTTCATGCCGCAATGCATTGTTGTTCTTTTTAGTGTCGTCCCTATCCCTTATAAGCGTCAACTAGGCGGGATTAGTTCGAACTCGTGTGCAGAAGATAATCACACGAAGTTAGGTTAGAATTTTGCCACTTATAAGGCAACTAGTTAATTGTTACTTCTCTAAAGGGATGCTGGGTAAATCCGTAACTCAGGCACCGAGAACGTGGAGCCCACGAGAAACGAACTAAGGTAAGTCATTTCAAAATAGGCTTAACAGTAGTTTTCTAAAGTGCTCCCTACAGTTTGAAATTTAGGCTAAACAATGATTATTTGAACCCGAGCTCGTGAGAAATTAACTTAGCTAAGCCTAATATTATTTAACCATTTCATAAAAGGCTTAACAATATGTTTTCCTGTGTTCCCTGTTTGAAATTTAGGCTTAACAATGATTATTTGAACCCGAGCTCGTGAATTGCGCACGAGACATGAGCTGAGCTAAGCCTGATGTTATCTAACCATTTCAAAAATTATTATTTAGTGCACTTTCATGTTGAAATACTTCAAGTAATTTACTTCTAAACACATTGATATAGGGGCCATGAGCGCGACGTCAGTTTTGAACGTTCGGAAATGGACCTTTTTTTGGGGGTCCCGTTATCGAAGCCCATGATCTAACCATTTCCCCGCCTAAGTTATCGGGGGCCGTAGATAGAGATTGGGTATCTTTAGCTAGTTCGCGGTCTAAACTATGGAGTAATGGCAGATATCCTGTATATTCAACGTATTCTTCACCGAAGAGTGCCATTTCTTCATTTCCAAGAAACTACTTTTAAGAAGTACATATTCTTTTGCGAGATCTTAACGATATCTTTGGTTTGTTGCCATCCCAAGAACGTTGTTGGGACTTTTTAAATATACCATTCGGAATATGCGGTAGGGGTTAGGTTAAGACGCGATGATTCCAGTTGATTATTAAGTATTGTTTAGCTTTGATTGTATTGCAAATTGGGGGTGAAATACAAATACGGTGGTTTAATAACTGGCGACACGCATTGACGATTTTTTAGGCTTATACCAACCGTTCCGTTATGTTTTCTAAAAAAAAACATCTGCCAAAATTTTTGCGTTCCAAAAATGCACTTAAATATAAATGTTTTTAAGTTAAATCTTGAATTTTTTAAATGTTCCCTATAGGGGATGGATTTTAAAACTGAACTGAACTGAACTTTCTTCGTCCACGTGCAAAAATATTTAATAACGGATTAACGGTACGCGTTAGATCAGAAAGGCGGGAACTCGCACGTGCTACTAGCGCGCCAAATTTTAACCGCACGAGCTTCCTCGGATCTTATGTTAAATAAACACGTGTTTTAATTGTTAGGATTAGATTAAGAAAAGGCGGGAAATCGCACGTGCAATAGCTATACGTAAAAACACGATTATCCAATCGGAAAACAAGAAGTTAAAACACAAGTCGTATCATCAAAACTAACTACGTATTATTCTAATCTAATCTGAAACAGAAACAGAATATCCTATCCCCAAACTAGGCAGTAATCCCCACAAGGGGAAAGAGAAATTCTGGAACTAACAAAATATCCTCTAGGGTCTTGTGGGGGGATATAATATACTAAACAATAATAATCTTATCAGTTAAGAACCCCAGTCGCGTATAAGAAGTCGCAAACATGTTTACAAAATAGCTAAAGAAAATTCATTTCTTTCTGCCGCGGAGGAAGTCTACATTGCAAGCTTGGTTGACAAGGTTCAAAAATAATTTGGTTTTTTCTAACTGCAATTACAAGAGCTCTAATTGCTTAATTAAAACGATATTAATTTAGATTTGTAGATACGAATGTCTTCTTTAAGAATATCACCTCAAATTAGACGTAACTTCAAAATTGATTAAGTTAATCCAATTAATAGAAAAGTTGAAAATAAAAATCCCATTTAATTTAATTTCAAAGTTATTCTATATTACAAGTGCAATTAAAAATAGTTCTAATTACACAATTGAAACGAAACTAACTTAGATTTGTAGCTATGAATGGCTACTTTCAGAATATCACCTTGAATTTATCGTAATTTTAAATGAAGTTAATTAAATTAAACCCAAAATTAAATTTAGAAGAAAAAAAACTAAAAAATTTGAATTTTGTCTATGCACTTACAAGTACAATTAAAAACAGTTCTAATTACCCAAATAAAACGAGACTAACTTAGATTTGTAGCTCTGAATGTCTACTTTCAGAATATCTCCCTTGAATTTATCGTAAGTTTAAATTTAAGTAAGTTAAATTAAACCCAAACTAAAAATTAGAAAAAACAATTAAATAAATAAAACTTAAAAAATCAGAAATCTTACAGCAGAAATGGCAAATAAGCATCCCTTATAAAAAAGGGTAGATTTTATTTCTCTTTTTTTCTCCCAATTCTCTTATTGAGAGGGATAGATTTTTTTCTTACTTCAGCTTGATCTCCCTCTTGAAGAGGGGGGAGGGGGAGGGATACTCCCCCCCCCGGGAGTGAGAGAGGATGGGAGGGGGTTATATGGTTGCATAGTCAAAGTAGCGTAAGCGGAACTACTTTGAGAGCTAAGGGAACATCATCCGGACTAACGAGATGCCGGAGAAAGATTAGTTTCTTCTCCTCGAGAGAGAGAGAGAGACTCAGAGAGAGGACGCCGCTCGCTATCCGCATCACGGCTATGCTAGAGTACACCAAACCAAAGACAGCAGAATGATCACATATAGAAAAGAAGAAAAGGGGCCCAATATACTATAGATGGCGCTGCTCTTTTTTTTCACCTCACTACTTCTTCTCTACTCTTTATAGGCTCCCCCCATAGCTGTCATCGAACGCTATCTGACCCTGAATTATTGCTCGATGCTTGTACCATAGACTTTTAAGTTTAGTTTAGTTAATTTACATTTAAGTCCTCTGAGAATTGAACGGCATACTTTCTTAAGTGTGTATTACTATTAATAAATGTGTGGTTTTAATTCAAGTGACTAACAATGCAGGCATAAGTATGTGAGATATGTTCCTTCCATAAGTATGAATGGCACTACCTATACGAGTTCGTAATGCTACCTCCTAGAGACTTACAGTTCTCGAGATAACTAGTTCGAGAAGGAGAACGACGGAAGCGAGAATTCAATTGAAGTGCTAACTACACTCGGTGGTGGTTAATTAATTTTGTATCAGGACTTAAGTTCCATCTAGCTCTCCTATTTAGTCTGCAATCATTACTAATTAGGCCTTTGACAGCAGCGCCTCATGCACCAGGCGTACGTCGCTTTACCCTTTGAATCTATGACCTAACTAGGCTATCACTTCAAAATTACAAAATCCAGTTTCTAAGTTACCAGATTTTACAAACTTATGGAAGGAACATATCTTATGATATTGTTTCTTCAAACTTGCACACCGCGAGGAATTATGGTTAATTCTACGCGCGAGGAATTGTTCTTGGATAAAATTTGAGTTGCTTGCTCATCAAATGATGCATGATTATTAGAAATAAATAAATAAAATTGGTTGGACAAGTTGAAGTGTAAGTAAGGATACAAAATGTTTAAAATTTCTTAGAAAAGAAATATACTCGCTGATATAGGCATGCAACTTTCTTCTTTCTGTTCTGTTCTGTCAGACGAACAGATGATCTTTTAAAAGCATGTATGGACATGCAGCTCTTAAATCCAACAACAAAACCAAAGAAACATCTCTTATTTTTTTGAAATGCATGGCGCCTTTAATACTAGCAACAGTCTGGGCTCCTTTTTCTTATTATAACCTTTCTTTTTCAAGTTTAACACTGCCATGATTTTGGATAGGTGTCAAATAATTCTACCCATTAGAGGATTATAAACTAATTTTTTAAAAAAATATAGGCCTATATTTTAGATGGGGGAAAAAAGCAACGCAACGCGTACGTCAACGTATAGGGAGGTACGGCGCTCGAGACGTGAAAATCTTTCAAATTTGGCGCCACGAGAACTAAAAAGCGCGTGCAGTTTCCATTTTTTTATTGTTTTTTATTTAAGCCTAGGCCTAAGTCTATTTATTTTTAAATTAGGCTTAACAGTGAACGCATTGTATCATGCCTATAGGTTCATATTAAATTTATATCTTTCAAGTTTGGGGTCACGAGAATTAAAACGCACGTGCAGTTTCAATTTTTTTATTATTATTATTTAAGCCTAGGGTCAGTATGCATAACTTTGGACACTTTTTGCATAACCTTGAATAACTTCCGTTGCTTATATGTTAGACTCAAAATTAAAAAAGCAATGGAGAGAAGCATTCTTAAGACACATTCTCACAAGTTTTCAACTTTTTAAATGGAATACATTTTTCACAAAGTAGAGTTCCCCAAAGGCCGAATTCGTGCTCAACTTTGGACACTTCTATGTAACTTTGGACGCCCCCTTCCTAACTTTGGACACCCCTTCCTAACTTTGGACAGCGAAAAAAGGGTGACTTGGGGACGCATTAGGCGAATCACAATTTCAAAAGTTAAAATATAGGCTTAGGCCGACCTAGACGTAGGCCTAAAATAGGCCTATAGGCCTATAAAAAATCAGAAATTTCTTTAAAACAAACTTTATTAAATATGGGGCTACTTATGTAGGTTTTTAGGTATATAGGGCCTAGGCCTATTTTGGCGCGCTGTTTGCCGCGGAACAATTTTAACAAACTGAGGACGTGTCCCTTATTGTTTTAAACTCTAAAAAAGGCTAATATCGCGAGTTAATTAGTGTTAACAAACGGAGAAATCGGCCAGCATGAAAGTGTCCAAAGTTAGAAATTTGCCCAGGTGTTTTTAAAGCTGAATATTTCGTCGAATTTCCCGCGTAAGACAGTGTTTAAAATACGGATTATGAAGCCAAAAAGTTGCTCTTTCGAATGGTTTCTAGTTTGTTCAGGTATGATTTCTCTAATTTTCGTCAAACCTTATTTCCCGGGACCAAAGGGTTGACCCCCGTCAAATTTGGCCGTAATTTAAATGGACGAGTTTGGGGAGTGGGCTAATTTGGCTCGTAACGTAGTCGGATGTTATTCTACGACTTTGAAGTATTTTTTTCTAAATTCCTCACATTCTAAGCTTTAAAATAAGCTATTTCATTATCAATTTGATGCATCCAGTAATTAAATATGATTTTTATAATAAAAGTGTCTAAAGTTGGAGCTGTCCAAAGTTAGGCACACTGACCCTAGGCCTATTTATTTTTAAACTAGGCTTAACACTTACGATACCAATAGGTTTAAATTAAATTTATATATTTCAAGTTTTGGGGCACGAGAATTAAAAAAGCGCGTGCAGTTTCCATTTTTTTGTTATTATTATTTATTTAGGCATATTTATTTTTAATTTAGGCTTAATTAAACGCATTGTATCATGCCTAAGGTTCAAATTAAATTTAAGAAACTTAACCAATGCGATTAAATGAATGAATGAATGAATTAAAGAGGTTATGAATATGAATACGAAGCCGCGTTCGTTTGGTTCATTAAAAATGCGTACAAAGTATATGTACCCCTAATTTTTTACTCGCTCTGACATTATGGGTTGGCTTCCGTTCAACCCCCAAAAACTTAAATGAAAAAGAAAAAAACATCTTAAAAAGAAAAATGAGTTAGGCCTATATAGGGCCTAAAAAAATAAAAGAGAGACTTCTGCCTCCCACTCGTTTTGTAAGACCGTGCACTCTTTGAATAGCAAATTAGCTAAAAGGAAATTGCTTGCCACCATAATATCAACGGCCTTAACCAAAACTCCTTCCTCCATGGCGTCTAAAACTCAAGCCTATATACACCTCCCTCTCTTCGAAATTACTACAACAGTATATACGTCAAGTCACTCAGTCTTTCTTACTTTCTTTCTTTCAACTTCTAGCTTATGTTTTTAATATTTTTTCTTAATTCTTCTTTGAAATATGGACTGTACTAAGTTTCTAATTCAGTGTAAAGAACGTCAACTATTTTAAAATTTACACAAGTTTTCTTTTATTAATTAATTGTGAGTTCGTGAATAACTGCCAGAAAATTTGGTTTCAAAAATTGTTCATAATATAATTTTGAAGGAGAAATTTTGTGATAATTGTAGAATGAGGGACTCTTATTGCGGTGTCTCTTTTGGGACCTCGTAATTCTGGTTCTACAAGAGATACGGGGATGTCATTTGAGTATGTTATAGTTCTATTTTTCCCCCATCCAGCGATACTAAAAACATACGGCTACGACAAACAGGGGCCAAGTAATTAAGCAAAACGTAAACAAACAACCCCGTCCATAGGAATAGCATTAGACCCAACTTTGGAGGCTCGTAACTCTGGTTCTACTAGAGGTACGGGGATGTCCTTTGAGTATGTTATAGTCCTATTTGCTCCCCATCCAACCATACTAAAAATTTGGAGTTCGAGTAAACAGGGGCCAAGTAACCATACCCTATATAGGAATAGCAGTAGACCCGACTTTGAAGGCTCGTAACTCTGGTTCTACTAGAGATACAGGTACGTCCTTTGAGTATGTTATAGTCCTATTTCTGCTCTTTCCATCGATACTAAATACATGGGGTTTACCAACAATCTGCGTCTAAATTTGCACGTGATTAAAGAATTACCAAAATTGTTAATTCAGTTTATAAACATTATGAAATTAAGAAAGGTATATTAGTTAAAAACCCAGATATAATAATAATAATAATAATAATAATAATAATATAAATTAAGATATAATTAAAATTCATTGCACGCTTTAACGATTGACGGGAGAGATCCTAGACCACCTCAACCTCCTCCTCATCTTCATTATCATCCGCCTTCTCTTAAAAACCAAAAACCATGCATCACTTTATACCCTAGTGTTCTAACACTAAAAGAAAATAAAAAAAAAATAAAAAATATGATTTATAAGTAATGTAAGAGAATAGAAATTAACCTAAGATAAAAATTTATGGGAGGCAAAATTAGCCCGTAATTATTCTTCCCACTGTGCCGAGGGGTATAACACTTCACGCGTGAGGGAACTAACTAGCCCTTGAATTAATGTAATGGATTTGTAAATTTAGACCTATAATTTTAGTTAATTACCCCTCGTTATAAAACAAATAATTTTAAATCCGCCCCGAACGCGTATATATAGGGGCTTCACTGACCAGTCAAAAAAATTATGAATTTCCATAAATTACGGATGCCCAGAGTCCAAATCTAATTTAGCAAATTGCCGAATATTTTAGAGGCCGGACCTATACCTACTAATATATTTCATTTATTTTTTTAAAACTTATTTCTTTAAAGGGAGGGTGAAATGGAAAATCTAATATTTTTTCTTCTTCTATTGATTCTACTAATTATAAGACCAATCCAGGAAATACCTCGATCCGAATGATTTTAAAATTCAAATTATTTTCAGATTTCATAAATAATTTGAAATTTGCACCTCCGACCAATCACGAAGCGCTATTTCTTCTTATTAACAAAATTCACGTGACGCGCGTGCGCCATGTCGAATGAAATTTATAGCACGCGCGAGATTTGATAATAAATATTGCACGTGATGTGACGTACAATCTTGACACGAGATATATAATAGAGCGTGTCACGTGAATTTTATTAAACAAAGAAGGAAGGCAGCTATAGGCGTTACGTGATTGGTCGAAGGTGCAAATTTCAAAATATTACCCATGAAAACTAATTTCCGAGATGGTATAATAGTAATACCCTCTCTAAAATTTAAAATTCAGTAGCGTCTAATTCTATACTTTTTCGTTTCCCAAAGTCATTGCAAAATCCGTATGTCCCTAATGAGTACCCGCGCTGTCGAAATAACAAGAGTTCCTTTCATAAGATGCATGCATGCAATTCCCCCGAAAACTAAACCAATTTGACCAAATTACGTATACCCTATACGCCGCGGGTAAAATTGTTTGTAGCTTTAATAATAAACAATGCAACTCATTCATTCTTTTATTACTACCTGAGAGGGGATATTCATATATCTACTAATTCGTGAGAATTATAAATTTATAAATTTTCATAAAACACAACCGGGAGTTAATATTACTAAGAGGATACATGGAATTCATGGAAAAGTCCCGCTGAAGGGTCGAATTTTTAAAATTGGTAATATTAAAAGTCATGAAGTGATTTTCATATTGTTTTGGGGTAATTTTCTTCTTAAGTAATAGTAACATGGCGTGAAGTAATTTAAGATGTATTTCCAAGTTAAATTTGGTACTAGTCATTTGTTATTTAACTGACTTAACTATACTAACTAATTAATAAAAGTGACCTCATTAAAATTGGTCTGCGAAAACTAATTAATTATTTAATGACTTAGACGGTACCTAATTTAATTTGTAAAAAAACTTATCTTAAGTATTATTAAAGTCAATTTCAATTTTTGAAATGAAAAATCCCACTGCCGATTTTAAACTTGAATTTCTTTACTACACAATTAAGGTATAACCAATTCAAAGTACTTCATCACAAAACTAGGCTTATCTCTTTATAAAATAGACAAAACTAATCGATTAACCTTACCGTATCTTAATGCAATTGATGCAATCAATCAGATCACAAAAATATAAAAAAATAAAGATAAGTTCCCCTGAATTGTTATCAAATCATCAGATTGTAGTCTAATTCATTTCGACGCCTATCCTAAAATCTATCACTATAGAAAAACGGTTTTTTATAATAATAATAATTTTTATTGCGGAATGCAATTTGATAAAAGGCCCAAAGGCTAGGACACTATGGTACCTAGTAGTACCTCAACCCTGGTCCTTCTAGCCCTATCCTCTTACAGTCCCTTTTCTGAACGGGGATTCGAAGGGAATCTCCCCATCCTTGCATGGATTTGCGAATAACGCCGGCCGGAGATTCGGTCGTCAGATGCGGCGACGGATTCCGCAATCTTATCGCTTTGCTACGATCGAAGATTTTAACGGTTATGTTCTAAAGTTCCCGGCGGCATTCGTTCAGTCACCATGCGGGTTCTTTGTTCGACTAACTTCCGTACCCTAAGTAAGCCCTTTTTAAAAAAACCCAAAACCTTTTTGTATACATACATCTTTCAGGGACCCCAAGTGCTGCTTGGTTGGGTTTTTTTTTATTCCAATGGCATAAGTTTATAAGAGATGCTACATGATAAGTATGACACTAGGTATACAAGTTCGTAATGCTACCTCCTAGAGAATTACAGTTCTCGAGATAACTAGTTGGAGAAGGAGAACGACGGAAGCGAGTCAATTGAAGTCCTAACTACACTCGGTGGGGGTTAATTAATTTTGTATCAGGACTTAAGTTCCATCTAGCTCTCCTATTTAGTCAGCATTACTAATTAGGCCTTTGACAGCAGCGCCTCATGCACCAGGCGTACGTCGCTTTACCTCGAATCTATGACCTACCTAGGCTGTCACTTCAAAATTACAAGCTCCAAACAAACTTATGGATGGCCAACATATCTTATAAACTTATGGTTTGGGTCCATACAAGTTGGTGGGGTATTTGGGTTGGGTTGGGGATACGCGGCCATTAAGAGCTAGCTAGACGACATGTATTTTCTATTCTTTATAAAATCTGATGGTGGTGCTGATTGCTATCACACAAGGTGATGATATCTGATACCCGGTTTTAAATTGTATAGATGATAATGTATATTTCAAGGTGATTTGATATATCGACGGAATGGTGACGGAATAAATGGGTATGATATATTGCAGACAACTTAAACGAAACTGCAGCCCGAGTATCAACCGATTTTTACCGATTATTATAACATATTATCAACCGATTTGTAGTTGTACCGATTATGCAATTTAGTAGATTTAGATTTTAGATTATGCATTGCAATCTGCAAGTAGAATGCAATTTACTGAATTCAAGTTTGTGTCGTTTTGAAAAAGTCAAATTTGAAATTTTACGAGTTGAAACTAACTAATTAGATGTCAAGGAATTTATAGAATAAATCGCGTGGTCGAGGGAAAACTCCCCACTATAAATTTAATCATTTATATCTAATTATAATTAAATTAAATTAAATTGAAAGCAAATTAATATAAATTTATAAATATTAATAAAACAAAATCATACTCGGGGGAAAAAAGTTAAACTTAATTTAAAAGGTACGCTAAAATAATAAATAAATTATTTCAATTAACTAACATAATTAATTAATAACCATGCAATTAAATTCTTACCTTAAAAATTCGGCAACGAAATTAAATATAATAATATTTTTCTTTGAAATAATTATAACGAGATTTGCAACTTCTGAGAAATAGAAGTGTGGTCGGTCGATTCGCTAAGTTTCACTAGAGAGCAACTGCTAAAAGCTAACAAACATCCTTCAAACTAAAATTGAGTCTCCATCATCATCTCAGGCATCCAAATGTTAGTTCATCTTTCCACCACCAGGGAGCGTAACCTCCTGGGACGGAATCTCTACTCTACCCAAAAGCTACTCGAGCTGCTGGTAAGGTTTTGCGCGGCCGGTAACCATGGGAACGGATAATCATTATCTATTTATAAAATATCATGCTCTTTAAATCCAATCCATTAATAGGAAGGAACCTTGGTTATTCGTAGTATAATTTATTTTTGAACTTCTCAATCTTAGCCTTAAGCCTAATGATGTTATTTTCCGATGTTTATTTATAGAAATTCATTGTAAGTAATTTAAGGGTTCGTATAATTAACTTAGGTTGGAAAACAGATTTCACGGATTTTTCCAGGTGTTTTTTTTTTCGCGGATAGTTCAATGATAATTACCTGTTTAAATGGAGTCTCACAAATTCCATTGATTTTCAAATTTATTCAATTTATATCTTTGAAATTTCCTCGATTTTCACTAAAGAAATATATTTATCCCTGAATTTTTCTTAGAAGAAAAATATTTATCCCTGAATTTTTCTTACAAGAAAATAAGTATCCCTGAAGTTTCCATGAGTTTTACTAATGAAATTATAAAATCGATGACATTTTCATGAATTTTACTAAAATATTTAATTATCCCTGAAAATTTCTTTATTTTTACTAAAATATTTAATTATCCCTGAAAATTCCTCGATTTTTACTAAAGAAAATAAAATATCAAGAAAATTCCCATGAATTTTAATTTAAAATATATAAATAACCCTGTAATTTTCATGAATTTTACTTTAGAAATTCAAATATCCCTGAAATTTCCACGAATTTTACTTAAAAGTTTAAAATTCAAAGAAATTCTTTGGTGTAACCGTGTTAATTCCACGTTTATGCGAACCCCGCTTTAATTATCCATCAGATAATTAGACTATTTCTCCCTAAGAACTTCCAGTTCACAGTAAAATTCCTCGATTCTATATATAAACACTGCATTTAAAATATTCCACGTCACAATGACGTCATAACTTGTGATACTTAATTTAACCTTTGTCAGAGTCACCATCCTAAGAAGTTAGAATACAGAAGAACCAACCAAATTGTTATCAGTGCTCAAATAGTTATATAATACATATATTGACTTTTATTCGAAGGGTGACCAGTGGAGCGAAACCATTTTAAATTGGGGGGATGCCCCTCTCTACCCCCCCTCCCCTTTTTGGGAAATATATTGGCCCCCTATTTTAGGATCACGATAAAATCTCGGTTCCTTCTTCCTTCCCTGAAGTTTCCCATTATTTTTAGAAGACCCTTATGTAAACTTATATATTTGGAAATTTAAACTGTTGCCTATGTTCTGATCTACAGATTAATTTAAGGATAGCATTTTTCTCCTTACCAATATTATTGTTATTGGTTTAGTATCACTTTACTTAACGCCTTATCATTATGATCTTATGATATCAAATTTTTACGCAAAGGCCTAGGTATATATTGGTTGTATCGTTTGTTTTGTAGAATTTAGCTATCAACGCCAGTTCAAGATGAAATTTACCAAATACCTGAATATAAGAATGATAGTCTAGTTATCTCTTTTTGCATAAATTCCGCAGCCTATTCGTTTAGAAAATGGATACGTAATAATTCCAAGTAGCTGTATGTATTCCTTATAAAACTAGTGAAAACCATACAATTATAATAGCATCTTTAATTTTTATTTTTTTTTTAAATTTTTTAAAGTCAAATTTTTAAGTTTAACCATTTGATAAAGGGTCCCATTTGTAGTAGTTCCGGAAAATTTATTTATTTATTAAAAACAGTAAAAGCATTACGAAAAATGGTATATCCAATCAAATATAATAATTAAACAACAACTAAATATACAATTTGGTAATCACAAATGAAATTTTACAAGTTAATTCACTTTGATCTAATGCGACAATCAACTTTACAATGTGGTGGGTCCCATTGAGACTCTTATACGTTAATTTCAGTTGTTAAATCTTTATAAACTTTTAAATAACTAATGAAGAAAATGTATAAATTTCTTTTGAAACTGCTCGGACTAAAACTAAAACCTCTTTTATAATATAAAACAAGGGAAATGTTTAAAACAATGAAGTCATTAATAACCTTTTTTAAAGTTTTCTTTTTAAGCAATCTTTCTTGCACGCGCTTCTAAACATTGTATAAGAGAGATCAAGTCATAAAAAAAAATCTCCGATATAAACAACCTCTGATATATTAATTTGATAAGAATGTCAAGCCATTACGTTTATTGCACGGGTGGTCCCCAATCCCTTGGTTTTAGTTTTTTTACCTGCTGCATTCTTATTTTCTTTTTATCAAGTCTCAATCCTTTTGCGAGGGAGTTTGAACAACTATAGGCTTAACCATTCGAAACATTTATAATAATATCTTGGATTTTATAGAGAAGTGAGTTGATGGAGTAGAATTGTTGGTATGGGTATGGGCATGGGCCATGAAAGTCTGCTAGAGTATGTCCGTGCGCATGCCCAGGGCTACCTTTTTGGTATGAGGGGATTGTTAAGTGCTGCCTTCTAGTGCCATTTAAGATAAGAATACTATAGTAAGTAGTTCTAACGAATTAGCTTCTGTTTTTAAGACATAGGGGGCGTTGTGGACGTTACAGTACAACAATAACTGTACCGAAACGGAAAATGATACTGAGGATGCTGGGAAGACTTCATTGCCATTCATAAGATATTTTGGTCATCCATAAGTTTGTAAATTCTAGTAACTTAGAAACTGGAGCTTATCATGGAGTGAGTGAGGTAGGTCATAAGACTCCTGGTGAGTGAGGCACTGCTGACAAAGACTAAATAGGAAGATGGAAGTCCTGCAATTTTTAGGTATGTAGATTTCTACTCCATCTCGGCTCTTTCCTCCAAGTTTATCCCACCACCACCTCAATAAATTTAACGAGTGGTTTAACAGCGTGGTTTTTTAAGCGATAGTTTTCCCTATTGTTTTTTTAGTTAGTTCAACTAAAGGAATAAGCCAATTAAAAGTTAAGACTTTGCTATTGAGAATCTAGGGTAATACCTAACTGCTTTGATGTAGAGTCATTTTTATGGGTTTTTATTATTTTAGCTTAAAAACAATGGACGAATACCAAAGACTCAGGTGACTTTTGGGTATGTACTATAACAAATAATGGAAGACATGTACTGTAAGTTTTAAATGAAATAACTTTGATCAATTTTGACCTGTAAGACTTGGGACTCTTACAATAGACCATTTCCATGTAACCATAAGTTCATAAGATATCTTCCCCATAAGTTTGTCAATAATTACTAAATACTTGACGCTGTAGATCAAATAGGTCCCGAATATCGAATATATTTGAAACAGAAATAATTATTTTAGATATAAGAGAACTTAATAGCTAGACAAAATTAATGTTTTTTTTATAAAAAAATCCGGGGGGATGGTTTGTTCTGAACGACTTGCGTGCGTTTGAAATTTTCTTTTTTTTTCTTGTAAATTTTCGTCCAATAGAAAATGGCCGTTTCAACCCTAAAACTGCATGAGATTAATATCGTATAAGAAACTTAGGTGGCTGTTGTATATGGGGCTAAAAGTGAACAGTGATTACTCCAACCTTTCAACACGATTTTTAAAAATTCGGCGAGAATTGCTTTTCATATCTATTGTAGTTTTTTTGGCGGCAAATCTCTTCAAGATTTTAGACAAAGATTTATGCTTATTGCATGTCAAAAGTAAATCAACCCAAAGAAATTATTAAAACCCCTTAAGTCCCATTCAGACTACAGTAAAAAAATTCTAACGTTCCCTTCGGTCGCCTCGTTGGCGATCTCAAGCAGACGACTTATTCGGTGATATTTTGAGCGCCAAGACTTTTGAACACGTGACTTCATCGGGCGTGAAGTTTTTAGTCTGAAAGGGTTTTTAAATTAAATTATGTATGACCTTTATTTATATTTAAAAATATATACTTCGTATTAATATACTTCTGATGGCATATTACAAATACTATATCTTCAGTTCACGCCCCTTAAGTTAGGGCCCAAATCGTTGGGAGCGCGGCCGGGCCAAGCGGCTGAAATTGGTTTTTCTTGATTTTTAATCTTGTTGAAATAAGAAATTTACTCTTTTAAAATTGGACTGCAGTTACCCTAGGACTTGGTTAGTTAGTTTTAGAATTTCTTCTTGTAGAGGGGAAACAAACCTTGCTTTCGATAGACTATTCCATTAATACCATTGGAGAAGCAACTACACCACAGGGGCTAGGGGAAGGTCACCTTCTTGGGTTATTTCCCAGAAACACCGCTAGAGGCAGCGCGATTGGGACCTATGTTGCCTTTTATCGCCATGGAAATCACCTCGCCCCTGTGGTTTGTGCTTCTCTACAAGGATTTAATGTAATAGTCTATAACAATGTTGTTTTAGGGTAATACTAAGATGTGAACGATAAGGTAATACATTTTTCAAACACGAGTGAAATATATATATAAAGAACAGTTTCTTTTTATCAATCATCAATATGGCGTAATCCGCATTCTTTCTTATGTTAGGACATAACGTCCTTTTGTTATTACGAACTTTCTTCCTTTTCGTTAAGCCTTGTTTGAAATTTTTACGTTTTGTTTTATTGCGCGCGCGCTTTAGTGTCACGTGCTGCATTGCTTTGTCGATATGTTTGAATTTCTTAAGCCTTGTTTGAAATTTTTACGTTTTTATAGCGCGTGCTTTAACGTCACGTGATGCTTTGTTGATTTGTTTAAATTCCTTAAGCCTTTGACTTTAAAATTTTCAAATTCCGCGCTCACGCATTCAATCGGCTCTAGCTCGTAGTCTAATTGGTCTATTTTCAAAAGGTCAAGTTCATTTTGTAGGCCGGAATGTCTACTTTAAGTAGGTATCCTCAAATTTTAAATCCGTTTAAAATTGTGTTAATTAGAGGGAATCTAATTCTTCAATCAAATATGTCTATTTTGAGTATCTTTTTTTTTTTCTTTTTTCCCCTTAAAAGACAAATTACGGTCTTAGCCTTATTCCCATGCTTTTCTCAATAGATCTTCGCGATACCTAAAGAGTTCTCGGGTTGTTGTAATAAACTAGCTGTTAGAAATGTTAAGAGAGGTTAGTGCACTTTAAGCGGGAGGTGAATTTCTCAGGTATAATAAGGTAAGAGAGAGGTGTTTTGAGCGTGCAGTGGAAGAAAAAAAATGTTCTTTTATCGACCTGTTTTCAAATGGGAACCTTTCGCCATCTTTTAACTCTTACCTGGACTTTAATATCTAACGAAAATTAAATTAATTAACCCCTTTTAAATTAGTAATTAATTTAAAATGATTGCATTTATCATTATTAATATTATAAAAAAAATATTTTAAAGGTTGTCCGTTGTTGTTTATTTTTTGTATCGATTTAAAGTTAATTATTTAAAACTAATTATGAATAATTTTTATTATAGTTAATAGTCAATGGATGACGTCATCATAATTCATAGATAGTACCCATGAGTCATGAGAATTCATGGTAAGTCAAAACATTTTAGTCTAAAAATAATATAAAATAATTCAAATGAAATTTAATATATTTGCATTATACTTAAGTTTAATTATATTTAACTGATAAGATTATACCTTCAAAAAAACTCTATTATTATTATTATTTATAAAACTTGAAACCCTATTGTCTGGTAAACTATTTTGGCGAAACCTTTGAAAGGCAAAAATTGAGAATATCAAAATATTCGATATTCAAAAACCCCAACGAAAATAATCTACGGTCCTTTCCCCCAAATTCCCCCTTAAAATATGAAAAATATCTCATTGTCTCTAGGGGACCCCGGTACCATGAAAGGGGGGGGGGGTTCCTTGGGGCTATCCCCCCACCCCTTAAGAACTTAAGAAGCAAAGAAAGAGAAGAAGAGAGAAAAAAACCGTTTTTAAAAACTATACATCAAATATTTTAATATGGATTTTTTGTTTTGTTTGGGCCTAAGTTAGAAATATGAGAATGAGGGTGGCGTAATCTATCTTATCAGTTTAAGCTAGACCAAAATAGGATATGAGGCGCTTATGGCCCCCTCCCCCCCACCATTCCGTCTCAAATCGAGTCTTCAGTGTTTATTATAACGTGTCTTTTGGTGATGCTTAAATATCTTATTAAAATTACTTACTATGGGAATATTATTTTTATTATGCTCTTTATAATCAAAACTTGCTGGTAAATCTTTACAAAACTTAGTATATATATATATATATATATGTAATTAGGCTAGCAAATACTATGCTATTCTCGCAAAAAACATAACAAATCCCATGTTATTCTATCAAAAACATAACAAATCCCATGTTATTCGCTCAAAAACATAACAAATCCCATGTTATTCGTTCAAAAACATAACAAATCCCATGTTATTCTCGCAAAAACATAACAAATCCCATGTTATTCTCGCAAAAACATAACAAATCCCATGTTATTCTCGCAAAAACATAATAAATCCCGTGTTATTCTCGCAAAAACATAATAAATCCCATGTTATTCTCGCAAAAACTTAATAAATCCCATGTTATTCTCGCAAAAACATAATAAATCCCGTGTTATTCTCGCAAAAACATAAGAAATCCCATAAAAACATAACAAACCCCCCTTAAAATTAACCTTCACGTATTTCCACTTTCCTATTGAAAAACAAACAATTACCCATAACATAAAACTGAAACCCATTATAAAACTGCAAAACCCAGTCATTGCCTTACCCCTACATTGCATTATGATTTTGAAAGCAGAACCCAACCAAGTATCATGCAGCAGAGCAGCAGATCTAGAAATGTTTAAGATTAGGATATGGGGAATCTCGTCCTAAGATTGGGGTCCCTTATTCTAGAGAAAGGGGGACCATGCGGGGAGAGGGAAGGGTCCCCACTCGTACATTATGCATGGGAAAGGCGGGAAGATAGTGGAAAAGTTTTTGGCGGGAGAGATGACATCACGATCCGTCATTGCAAAGACTGCCATCCATGTATCGAAGCTTCAAAAACTTCTAGGATCTCATTAACTTCAAGCTAAAGCTTTACTATACCGGGGTTGGATGGGGGTGTAGAGAAAGCAGATAAGAATGGGACCCCACCCCCCTTCCATCCTCTCTTGGAATAACTAGCTATTTTTTCTCATCAGGGCAACCATTCCGAGGCGGAGATTATACTAAGCTCAAAATAGCACTAAGAATATTCTTCATTATAGCTTTCATGGTTTCGCTATGTCTTTGGTTTAATTTCAACATTGGATTTAGTTCTGAAAAGAGGGTAGAAATTTTAGCTTAAGATTTTGAAGGATATGACATGAATTTAAGTGGGTTTTCACGTGAAAATTGATTTCAAGAATATTCTGCTGAAATTTATTAACCATGCATGAACTCTTAAGGAATTTGGATTTTAATTTGAATTTAATGATACGTAAAATTAAGTTACAAACGTGGTTTAATAAATATCGTTAGTATAGAATATTCATTGGATGATGGAGTTTATTCTTGTCTATCTTTTTGCCTTCTCGTATATATAGTTTTTGCGCGCTGCATTTTTACTTTCCATAAGATGTTTCATCCATCTTGGAGTCTTTTGACGTAAATGTCAATATTATTCCTATATCTATGGTATACTGCAGGGAGTTAGCCAGGGAAAAAGATGGGCTATCATTGGCCAACCATGCTGCATGGAAAAAGCGTTTCCCTTTGAAACTTTGCCTAATTCTTGTTATGAATAGACCCAGTATTTGATAGAAGTTTACTTTATTAGTGAATGATAATAATTATGTTTCAGACTTAATAGAGTTAAAATTTTTAATTTTAAAGTTAAAAATAGACCTATTTCTTTGAAAATTAGACCTATTTCTTTGAAAATTAGACCTATTTCTTTGAAAATTAGACCTATTTCTTTGAAAATTAGACCTATTTCTTTGAAAATTAGACCTATTTCTTTGAAAATTAGACCTATTTCTTTGAAAATTAGACCTAATCTTTGAAAATTAGACCTAATCTTTGAAAATTAGACCCATTTCTTTGAAAATTAGACATATTACTTTGAAAATTAGACATATTACTTTGAAAATTAGACCTATATATTTGAAAATTAGACATTTTTTTTAAATGGGCATATTTCTTTGGATAAGTAGACCAATTTAGGTCTATTTCTATGAAAAAGTTAAAGAGCTAAATATTGAACATCTGTGAAAAATCATAAATTAAGTTTTATTGGTATCTAAGTAACCCTAAATCACGAAAAGATAGATACCAAACGTATCCTATATTTCGATCCGATCCTTAATTTTTCCGGATGGGTGACTTTTGAGTTCCTCTAAAAAGCAAAGCCCCAGCATATCCCCAGTCAGTCAGTGACATTGAGGATATACCAGCTCTCAGTAGGGTGCCAAAAAAAAAAAAAGACGAGCAGCGCGTTGCGTTTTAGGGGTTCTTTAAAAGGTCCCCCTTTTATAGAAGTGGCCTGGATTAGGGTCGGGGTTACCCTTGGGGTCCCCTCCTGGGGTGCGTCTTGTCGGCAGCTCCGAATCCACCATATCTCTTGTTGTACCGACACTTTAATGACCAATTAAAAGAGGATGGTCTTTTCTAACTTAACCCCTAACCCAAATGGGGGTCCTTCAGAAGAAAAAACCCAATGGACTCCCCATGGCGAATGGAAAAGTTATACTTAAGAGTGTCATAGATCTACACGGAACGGGACCCCACTTGATGAGCACGCTGCTTGCCGTAGACGTTCCCCGTATAGCTCTAATTACGTTGCATCCCATTATAAAATTTTTCGCATAAATTCCATGCAGCCAGCAAATATACCTATTTTAAAATTTATCCTAAATCCCCTTGATACCCGTAAAGATAAAAATCTGCGATAAATTTTAAAATGGCGAGAAATAAGGACAGAGAGCCCTAGTCCTACACGCTCCTAGTGCATGCGACTTTAAATTTTCCAACAACAACAAAATGAAGAAGGAGCGGTGATGACACACCGAGCGTATCAAAGGATAAGCCATCATCATCCCGTTACCATAGCAACCAATCGTCTCTAGATACTTTCTCTTTTAAAATCACGAGCTTCTAATGGGGAGTAACACTTCCAAGTATATATATACGCTAGGATTAAAATACCTGCACAGTAACAAAAGGAAAGTATCCGTAGCACGTGAAGTTTTAAAAGTCTCGCGCTGGAATGGAAATGGCGCGAAAACGGCACGGCTGCCAGGCCAGCTAGCGTACGGTGGGTGAAAATCGAGCACCGGGAGAAAAGTATAAAGCGCGCGCTTCATTTAGTTTCCCGCCAAACCAAAATCCCGGGCGCGCGAAAAGATATCGTTAAGCCTAATACGCGAGGAAAATCAACGAATTAGAACTAAACTGTATAATTTTAAAGGAATATTATAATCCCCCGGACCGGTCTTTTTGATAAATATTACACCGTATCTCTCCAAGGCGCAACTCAAATAAATACGTACCGAGGCCCCAGGCCATAATTAATGTTGCTCTAACGTTTTAACAAATTAACAATAAACAATGAACTAAGGAGGGGGGGGACCGAACCTTGGAAGCGTAGGGGGGCGAGGGAAGAGAGCTCTCAGCTTTGATAATTATATTAATGAAAGAGTGTATGGGCTTGGGTACGAAATTTTAAATTCAAAAGCTATAGGGACATAGGGACCCCCCCCCTGTGTCGACCCCTGTCCCGAGATAAGGGACCTATTCGATGAATTACCTCGTCCTCAAAATAAAGGACTAATAACCGACCCACCAACCAGCAGCAATTTAAACGGGTATTCGCGGTGTGAATTATTTAAAACTAACACAATGTTACACTTAAGCCTTGGCGCTATTACATGGGTCTTTTCGAAAATGCATGATTTGCTGGGCAGATGTTGTTATATCATAAAGGCATTTGGATTCATGCATCGGGGTCCCCAAAATATCGTCCTTATCAAAATATATACTCCGATTTGGTTGTGTAATAGTTACCCGAAATTTTTGGGGGTCCACGAGCGTTTATGGTTGTCGCGGGGGACCATTTTGATGTGATGACGTAACAATAGAGTTATAGCTCGTGCACCGCGATCTTGTGCCAATGTCATTTGGCCTTCTGTCCATCCATAGCTCTAACTATATAGATTTGACTTGCAAACTTGTGTCGACGTCAGTCAATCAAATGTGAACATTACAAACCTAACCATAGATATCAGAAATAACTTGAATAGTGTCATTGTACATTATGATTAGTCCAGCTATCTCCTCCCACAAATCCGCCTAGATACGTTGAGGGAAAATGGCAAGTACACATTTATTCCTGTTAGCTATATGTATTCCTATATTTATGATATCTATCTGTACTGATTTGATGCAGCGCCTTGATTCGTCTCACATTGTCATTTAAGTGTCGTCTGCTACTATGAGCTTTCTGTTTTGAAAAGGTTTTAAGGCTCGTAACGAATTGTAAAAGGGTCTGAATAAGGTTTTGAATAAAATTTCGATTACATAAGGGGGAGCTATTGAGGGTCCCCATTTAATGGTAGAGGAACCCTTATTTTATCACACAAATTTATAACTCTTATACGACAATAACTTCTTGTAATGGCATCCCATATGCATTTAACCGTATAAATTCGACTCCATTGCATTAACATTAGATGGCACTATGTGTCATTAAAGTTAAGCGTTAATATTAAGTTAATTAAGCTATTTAACATCATTAAAGTCACAATATTTAATTATCAATAAACCTCTAAAGTAAACAAAATCTTCCAAGTTTTTTGGAAAGCTCGAGACACATTATCACCTGCAATCAATCGCCTTTTAAATTTCTTATCATTTTATTTAAAATTAGGCTTAACATCTTTCATGTTTTTGGCGCGAGAAAATGGTCACGTGCAATTACCTTTTAAATTTTTTTATCATTTTCAAATTAGGCTTAACATCTTTCATGTTTTTGGCGCGAGAAAATGATCACGTGCCATCACGTTTTAAAACTTTATCATTTTGAAACTAATTTAAACTTGACAATTAAAACGCAGAAAGTCTTAAATAATTGCTTTACACGTTCACGTACACGTTTCCCGTTCATTTTAGATAATTAAACTCTATTATAAACTCTAATTAAAACCTGTTAACTATAAAATAATTTGAATCAACTTAACCCTTTTATTATAGAAAAGGTATGTTGTCAATATTACTTTTTTTTTAGCCTAATTTAGCCCAAATCATGATAGTGCCCTAATTTTAACGTTATCATTAAAGGGACATAAAAAAGACCTTTCCTGCCCCACTCCCCAATCAATTAAAAAAAAAAGATCTCATTAAATGCCTACCCCCCTCCCCATCCTATAAAAATGTCTGACCCCCTTATGTGAGGCATAGTTTATTATCAAGATAAGAAACGTAAACAAAATTAACCCTTTCCGGTATGGACCCCCCATTGTGGGGCAATATACCCCAACCCGTATAGTTTAAGGAAGGATTAAGTTCTAATTTTAAACCAATTAAACACTTTTCCATAATTAAATTTAAGTGCGTTAATTATTATAGATAGTCGAATTTAATTAATCAAAATTAAACTTAACTAAGGTTAATTATACCTTCTTTTCTACGATTAAATTAAATTGGTTTAATATTAAATTAAGGAATTAAATACTAAATTGTCTATTTTGATAATTTGGCTTGAATTTAATTAATAAAATTAAACAGTAATTTCAATTTAATAATTAGACTTTTTTAGAATTAAATTCGGTTAACATTAAATTAAAATTAATTTATTGATCCACAGTAGTAATTTAGGAATTAATTATTTAATGATAGGTATTATTACTTTACAGCAAACATTAATTAATTAATTTAATTTCAATTAAATTAAATTAACGATTTAAATCATATTAGTCATTATTAAACCATGCAGCAAAACAACAAACACTCACTACAACTTATTCCTTATTTAACTTCCCCCCAAAGCTTTAAAAACGATAGCCCGCGTCTATTAACTAATAAATCTAATCTAGGTAATAGACAAGTCAAATTTTTAACATTGGAATCTTACCTATATATATATATACATATATATATGTATGTTAAAAGCCATCCAGCCAGTCTGATGTGAAACAAACGCTTTCTCTTTTGCTGCTGCTGGAAGTCAGTTTGATGGAAATGTCTCTTCTTATCTTTACTAGCGTCTCGGGCTCCGTTTTCTCTCTCTCTCTCTCTCTCTCCACTGTCGCCCACCAAAAATCGCCAAGGCAAATCGCGGGGGCCCGGGCTTGTAAATCTTTCGGTCCCAATGAAAATGGGCGGGAGATTTTATACTGCGCGTACGGTAGGGGCTGGCTGACTCTCCAAATATAATACGTTTATCTTACGTACGTTACGTTTTAAATGGCGGAGCATTCCTTGCGCGCGCGCGCCCGAGCCCGTTTCACCCCCCCTTCCTCACTTCCCACGCGCTCCCGTCTTTCCTATACCTTAGCACGCGCTTGAAGATAGACCTTTTCAAAAGTAAATCAGCGCGTGATACACTTTCGCCTTTAACTTTAAAGAAAAAGCGCGTGAATTGTCTGTAAAATTTTTTTTTTAAACTCACGCGCGCGAGGTTATGTAGCTAAGCCTTTTTTGAAACTAAATTTTCGCGCCAAGATTGGAGTTAAAAAGGCGGGAAGCACGCGAGCGCCAAACTAAAACCTTTCTAGTTTTGGCGGGAAGTTAATTTAAAACCAAAGGGTTTTTAATATTGTTTAATACTCCGCCTGTATGGTTAATAACGGGAAAGAGGATCTAGGTTGACTGTTGGAAAATGAATGACGTCATGATTTTCTGTTATTAAAGGGACATGGGGGCCCTACCCGTCATCGTCATCCTCATATTTTGATAAGAATTTTACTAGGTTTGGGGGAATTCTCTTCTCTCTCTCTCGTCTCTAACAATCCCAGGATGCTCTTCGCTTTTCCGACTATATTCTCTATAGGGATTCTGCTGGAAAGATGGAAGATGTTGAGTGAGAGAAAGAGAGAGGGTGGATCCCTTATTTCCGTTTTGGCAAGTCCCCTTAACCAATCAGAAGCCTTGTTTGTCCACGATGGAATACGCCTTGTGAAACGATTTACGTTTCCAGCCGCTACTGGCACTAAAATGTACCGAGTTTAAACTACAATGGTCTTGTTTTCAAGATTTACCTATTAAGAGTTAAAGTAAATTGTTAATTTTTATTTGAACCTAATGGAAGAGATATTTAAACTAACTTAAGTTCGGTATTTTGTTAAGAAACCCTGGAGATAATCCATAGATATAATTCTCTACGAGTTTTAAAGGTAGTCGAAATAATCTTAAGTTTTATTATTTTATTGGCTTAGAAATTAACAAAATTCACTGTTGAAAATAATTAGCGAGTTTTAATAAGACTTTTAATTACGGTAGATTAGAAGAACTTTGATAATTATTAAGTGTATATAGTTTTCAATCGAGGTAGATTATTGTATCTTGGTTTTCCAAGCCACTGAAACGTTATAACGGTCTGTAAAATATAATTTTCCCAAGTAATTTGAAATGTTTAATTATTAAGGCTTTTAATTAAATTAATTAGTGTTAATTTTAAGTTAGGTAAGCATGAAGTGATATTAGTCAATCAAACAATGAAGGAAGAAAGTGCATACTTCGGTAAATTCCAAGCCACTCAAATACTATAACGGTATTTAAATATTATTCTGCTTAAGTAATTAATCTAATTCGTTCCCAATATTTTTATTACTCATACTAATCCACCATCTAAGATTATTATCAACCTACATCAAGTGTTAAGAACAAAAACCCCAGTTTATGTCAGTCAAGTCAGTGTAGTCGAAATTGTGTACATTCTAGAACTCGATCCTAAGAGCGTGTAATCTTTCAGTCTGTTGCCTAAACGAGGACCAAGGCTTAAGTTAAGGAAAAAGATGGCAAACGTCCCACAATGGCGGATCCCGTTAGTATACTTGAAACATTTACTCGCGTGGACCTGAGTCCTGGCCTTTCTAGATAGCCCGTGCTTTGAAAAAGTAAAAAAAAAAAAAAAAGTCAGCTTTTCCGAATGCGATAACAATTTAAAACGGCGGGAAAAGCACGCGGCTATAGCTTTTGGGAAAAGTAAAAGTCAAAAGCTCGCGCCAAAATTCTCGCGCCTCTTTAAAACCTTTTAGCCTAGGGATGAAGGTATAACTCGCGTCTCGCGCTCCTTTAGTCATCGTGCGAGAAAATAGCTCGCGCCAAAAATATATATTTTTGTATTGTTTTATACAGTATAATATTGTCTATGAATAAATTTCAGCGCGCGTGAAAATGTATAAATAAATAATATTTATATTAATATATATACAGTCTGAATTTCCCGCTTTTTCCGTATATATACTATTCCCGCCAAAGTCTAGCGCGCTCTTTTATCCATTTTGCAATTGGAATTTTGAGACTTTTAACTCTTTCTTGTTATGGCTGTTTTCAATGCATGTTTTTCTATATAGTTTACGCTACATTTATACTGTTTTCCCGGCAATGTTTTTATACGTAGGTAAGTTTTCTTTCTTAAAAATGCTGGTTTGTTTAGTGATTTTTACTTAAAACTATGGTTTAACCTCTAAGTTATAACGCATGCAATTTCGTATAATTCTTAATTCGATTTTCCTTGGTTATTATTATGAATAGACGTAACGGATTAATTTTAAACGCACGTGCTTGTGTTGGTTTTCTTACCCTCGTGAGCTGCACGCGGCTCCCGCCAAAAATCCCCGCTCGCGCGCCGTTCCCGCGTGATTCGGAGAAGCTGATGCAGCGCGCGCTTTTCTATATATACAGGGTGTTTGTGAAAGGTCCATCAATAATGAAAGGGCGTATTTATTGGGCCATTTTGAGTCGAAAATGTTCTATGACATTTTTCCGTTCGGGCCACTGTTTTCAAGTTATGATTGGAGTAATTTACGGATGACCCCTTAAATTTAATTAAGAAATTGAAAGACAGCGCTAATTTAATGAAGGGGTCATCCCTAAAATATTCAAATCATAACTCGAAAACCGTGGCTCGGACGGCAAAATGTCATAGAACATTTTCGACTCAAAATGGCCCAATAAATACGCCCTTTCATTATTGATGGACTTTTCACAAACACCCTGTATAGGCGCGAGATCAAAAACACGCGCGCTGTATACCGATTTCCCGCCTGTTTCTGGCCAAATCTCGCGCGCTATATTTTCTTTTCCCGCGTGGATAATCTGTTTTATAGGATTATAGTTTAACCTATTTTGAATAAATGAATTAAGGTATTAGGGGCCATCAAATGAATGAATATTTTGCTGAATTTGTATTGAAAGGAGCTTGAAATTTTTATAAGCCTTTTGAGGGTTGGCTAACCACGAATTAACTTTCCCACGGAGTGCATGGTGGCCCGATACTCTTAGTAATATAAAAAATTAACCCGATTTTAACATAAATTTGTGCGTAAAGCCAAAGATTTTGTTTTTCATTGGGGCTGGCCCCTAAAGGTGGTTTTCTCCGAGTACTCCAATAGTTTTCAATAGCTCTAGTTTAAAAATTACAGGAAAATTAAGCGATTTTATTGAAGTCTACAATATACAGGATGTATCTCAAAGGTTTGTCTGTAATTAAGGGTGGTTCTATTTCTTTTGGGTAATTAATTTTGAGTCGAAAATGTTCTGTACTTCTTTGACCAGCTGATTTTGGCCTCACAATGGAATATTTTTACAGGTGACCCCTTAAATTTAATAGGTAAGAAACTGAGAACACAATGATTGCTAATTTTATTAAGAGGGTCATTGGTAAAACACTTCAATCCAATGTTCAATGTTCATAACTTGTGTTAGGGGCTGCATGCATCCCTTATGAGACATTCAAAATCGGCTGCTCATAGAACAGTATAGATTACATTTTCCGACTCAAAATGAATGATTTCCCATAGAACCATCCTCCTTAATTTCTAATACAGACCATTCAGAAAAAATTACGAACAATTTTATTAAAATCAAAGTCTTCATAAGGGGCCTATTTTAAATATGCTTAAATAATTTTAAACAGCTGATCTTCAAGTACATATATATATGTACTTTCCCATCGCAGCGGCGTATTTCACCCCAAAACAAACCCCATATAGTAAAAACTAAAAAACTAATTTGTACAGCATCTGTTAAAACCTAATGTTAGTACGTGTATACAGGCATTCCGTTAATGTAAGAAAGAAAAAAAAACCGCCCATTATAGAATATCGCGCGGGTTATCAACGTCTAAAATCTTTCTTTGAACGTTACGGATTTGGGTTTTGGGGCGGCGCGGCTTCAACGAACCAAATCGGTCGACGCCGACGACGACGGAAAACTCCATCTCCCCGCCGCATCCTTCATTTCCTTGGCGGCAAAAAGTCCACCAGGGCCTCGTGAACACCCTAAGAAAGCGCGGGAAAGTAAGAAAAAAATCTTGAGAGAGCACGAGCTCTTTCCGATAGCGCGTGGAAAGCTGATATTGCGGGAGTTTATACTCTTCTTTTGGCGGGAACCGAGCGCGCGAGCTAGCGCACGAGGAGTTCATGCATGGACCGAAATAGCGCGAGATTTGAGAGATTTTATTTTAGGCCTAATTTTGGACTATTTTTATTTTCTCTCTCTCTTGAACTTCCGTCTGATTTAAATACATTTTTATAAAGGGTTCTTGTATGTACCGCTTTAGTTTCAAAGGTTCTGTGCATGGAGAACCCAATTCAAGTAAAATAATGTTCAGTTTCACCTCAGGAAAATTATAGTTATTTAATATATTGGCCCACCGGAAGTTGGTCAAAAATTATATATATTTTTTTAAATCTCAAAAGAAAATAATTTTTAATTAACAAACAAGAGTTAAATAATTTTAGGGCCACTATTTTGGTAAAGGCAGTAATGTGAATTAAATACTTATTACTGTTATTTTAATTTATCCCAATTACTTTATCATTTATATTTTATTATTAAGATGCATTGTGGGTGTTCCTATAGTGTATAATCTCGTGAGTTGTTTTGCAACTTTTTTTTATACACAATAAATTTCAATTTGAATTACTGTACCACTTCAGTGCAACTTGTCTTATACCACTTCAACTCCAAATCTGCAGAGTTCACGGATGTTTACGCTATATTCAAGAAGATTCCAGTTTGTTTAAGGTTAATTGGGAAGGTTTAACTCGGGCTGTATACCCCCGCTGCGTGGCGTTTGAATCCACGAATTGACACGTGACCCATGCCATGCATGCCCGGAAATGAGAAGGCCTACTATACCATGTTCCACCTCCTATATATCTCTTATCGTAACTTAACAGTGCCCAGTCACGTGTTTAGGTCCTTATGTACCAGCTACTCAAAAATCAAGTCCCCCTATTTCAGCAATATGATACAAACTATAGGTAATTTAACTGAAATACATAATTCGAAGTTGGAGATACGAGTTACTGGGCATTGGACAATAATTTAAATAATTATTTAGGTTTAAATAAGATTACAAAATAATTTCGTAGAATTTTCATTCTATTTCCATAAATTCTTATATTATTTCAAAAATATTTTATTTAAAATAAAATAAAATTTCCCTAAAATATAAACGAAATGCGAAAATAACCTTTCTATACCCCTGCGAGGCATTTTAGCATTTTCTCCTTGTAGCTCTCGTGATTTTTCTGAGGTAATTCGGGCTGTCTGCCTGACCCTGGCGACACTCTATGGAAATCCTTTAACTTTAAGTCACGCCTTAATCTGGCAGTGCTGCCTCTATCGTATGACGCGAATCGCATCCAAGAGCAATCTCGCGCCATTTTCTCCTTAATACTTGGCGCCAAAACTTGATTCGAGCTTTTGGCGCGCTTTCAGGAAATATCTTGGGATGTTGGGGCTCGCGCGCGCGTGTGACTAGCGACGCTCGCGCTTCTTATCAGCCTCTCAACACTCGTTTCGCCAAAAAGCCCGCCAAAAATCGCCTGTCAAGTTTTAGCCTTTAGCGCGTGCTCTTTTCCCGCCTTTTATAAAAGTATATGCAAGGCCATGATGTTGAAACCTTTTTTCCTCCCCCCTGCCTTATATGTTATATATGTATATAAGAGGGATTTAGTCTAGTTTAATATTCCGTTTAAAGCCAAGAGAAAATTTTATCCCTATATCAATGTAGTGTACGAAGGAGAAATTGGATTTTGCGAAAATTTTTCCGACCTAGAAACACTCTTAGCTCTGTCATAAGTTCATAAGATATGTTCCTTCCATAAGTTTGTAAAGTCTGGAAACTTAACTGGAGCTTGTAATTTTGAAGTGACAGCCTAGGTAGGTCATAGATTTGAGGTAAAGCGACTGACGTACGCCTGGTGAGTGAGGCGCTGCTGTCAAAGGCCTAATTAGTAATGCAGCAGACTAAATAGGAGAGCTAGATGGAACTGAAGTCCTGATACAAAATTAATTAACCACCACCGAGTGTAGTAAGTACTTCAATTGACTCGCTTCCGTCGTTCTCCTTCTCGAACTAGTTATCTCGAGCTGTAAGTCTCTAGGAGGTAGCATTACGAATATTATAGCTAGTGTCATACTTATGGAAGGAACATATCACTTATAAACTTATGGTTTTATATAGACTTATGGTTTTTCGACTAATTATTATAAAAATTACTGTCAAAACTAAACGGTAACCAAACCGAATTAAATCTTAAAAATTAACTTAAATGTACTACTTAATTTAAAACCAATCTAATAAGCAGACGACGGAAGTGACCTTGCATGCAGGTGCTTATAGAAAAAAACATGAAAAAAATTACCAAATTTGGAAACTTTTTTGGAAAGGAAAAGAAAAATTGGGTATAAAACTTTGGTTGGCTCTAAAAATCTTCTATTGGTCTTCTTTTTTTGGTCATCCATCGATTAAGGTTTGGGGCAGTGGGAAAGGGGGAGGGGAGGGATACTTGCCCTATAGATTCTTTCTTCATTCCCCCCCCTGCACACACTACACCAATCTTTTTCAAAAACTAGACGAAGAGATATATTTCAATGAAACTTTTAAGAAAAACCAGAGAGAGAGAATGAGTGAGGAGAGAAACGGGGGGAGGGAGTGGAAATCGATTTGGGAACATTTTTCGCGGAAGAATCAAGAAGAGGAGACGATAATCACTTAATCGATATTGATTCCAAAGACTTAATTCCACTCGAAGTTACCCGTGACTCCAAACAACCTACAATCAAAAGTTCCTAACTTGAAAGAATATCCTTTATCTCTTATAGAACTAGAGTCTTGTAATTTAGCCCATGTTTATCCTATGGAGACTTCTACGTCTATGAACATTTTGCTTAATTACTCGGGCCCTGATTGTTGTAACCCTAAGAAATTAGGTTCGTTTGAAAGCTGAGAAATAGGGCTATGACATTCTCGAATGACATCCCCGTATCTCTTATAGAACCAGAGTTACGACCTCCTAAAGATCGGAACACGACCTAATTCTTACTAGAAAGCATTCATTGCAATCGCGCTTTACTTCAAGGTATAGACTTCTTTCTTGGTAAAAATACAGAATAGACTTAACTTCTACTATTGTAGGTGGTGCAAATTCCGGTTGGGGTATATAGTTTTTCTCTAGTACCCGAATTTAATATAAAAAAATATATCATCTTTTGGTAGATGCGGTTAGTTGCCCGAGTTTCTTCCCCCCCCCTCCTTTTGGTATTTTTCCTTGCAAACTGTATTCCATCATAACCAAGTTAACCCTCTATTGAAAGAAACGTCTTAATCCTATCAAAACTTTAGACACAATTCCTTCTCGAGTTTTTATAAAGTTTGAAGAAAAAGCCAACATCTAGGCTGAATCATCTCCATGTTAAACTCCATAGCCCCTGTAGAAATGTTTAACCCGCAATACACCAGTGTTCGCGTTAAAGGAAACTTATAGGGGCGCAACGAAAGATATTTTGAGTTTTCTTTTTCTTTATTATTGGAATAAATTAAATAATTTAAAGATAATTTATTCATTAGAATTATTGATATTTAAAAACCGATTTATTCGTTTTTACGACAGAGCGAGTAAAGAAATTAATTACTTAAATTAAATTTTAAATATACAATATTCTTATTTTTTCACTTGTCTTTATTATCACGTGAGTTTGAGTTAGGCGTCGTCCACGTGCATTTTCCCGCGCTTTTATCTGCACGTGCATAGTAGTATTCATATATTTCCGCGTTTTTTCACGCGCTGTGCTAAGCCTAATTCTAATTCTAATAATAACAAAAACAAAATTGCTAATTTCGCTATACATATACGCAATTTTTAAAGGGTCTAAACTGTTCAAAAGCAGTCACCGAGGCGCGTTCCGTACAACGTATTTATATACCTTATTTCCCCCGCTCCTTTTCGTGCTAAGCCTAACGTCGTCCATTCCCTCATTTTTGGCGCCAAAAATTGCGCGCGCGAGCGTAAGAAAATCGTAGGAACCGAAAAGTTAACCGAGCGGAATCGCCTAAGACCATTTTTCTGGGACAACGAGGTTCTATTACCGACATCTTCAACGTCTCTTGTCCCTGCGTGTTAAGCCTAAATCTATTGTTACGCGTTATTATAAGGTAGGCCTTGGACTCTAGTGACGGGTGACGTTGTGAAAAAGGGTGCTCGGAATGAATTCTACGAACAATAAAGCGACGACGAGGTCCAATCTTCCTCTTTTCGGGGGAAAAAGAAAAATGTATTATGAACTGCTGATGGCTGTTTATTTTATACGCGTATTAGGATACCATGAAGCTATATTGGCTTCCCATTTTTGATTTTTTTTTGGGAGGGGGAGGGGGGTCCATGTATAGCTAGGCTATTCACGAACCAGACATTCAGTGTACTTGCCGAGTATCTAAAATCGGTTATTCTTCTGTGTTTGTAGGCCAGTATACCTCCACGGAAATGTTATGATTCCATAAATTGCAGTTATTTTTGTTTATTTCTTGCTAGAAATTGCAGATCTTTTGATTTATTTCTTGCTAATATTTGCAGATCTTTAGGTTTATTTTTTGTTAAAAATTGCAGATCTTTGGGTTTATTTCTTGCTAAAAATCATAGCAGATCTTTTGATTTATTTCTTGCTAATATAATTGCAGATCTTTTGATTTATTTTTTGCTAATATACTTGCAGATATTTGGGTTTATTTCTTGCTAATAATTGCAGTTATTTTGATTTATTTCTTGGCAAAAATTGCAGATCTTTTGATTTGTTTCTTGCCAAAAATTGCAGATCTTTTGATTTATTTCTTGCCAAAAATTGCAGATCTTTTGATTTATTTCTTGCCAAAAATTGCAGATCTTTTGATTTATTTCTTGCCAAAAATTGCAGATCTTTTGCCTTATTTCTTTCCATAAATTGCATTGATAAAATATGGAATACATGACTCAATTTAATTCTTAATTACCCAAGCGAAGAGAATTTCCAAGTTATGCCACGCGATACAATACATAGTTTACAGGCGTGGAGGATTCATACCATTTGCACAAGGAGACCTGGCAACTTAGAGTGTAAAATAGCAGACGATTTTACACTCTAAGTCGCTTGATCTCCTGGTGTTAATGGTAGGAATCCTCTACGCCTGTAAACTATGTATTGGGACCCCAAAACCCCCTAAAAATAAAAATTGTCATCTTTATTTACAGAAGAGGGAGAGGGGGCCCCGGGTATCATTTAGCTATACTATATCAAAAGTGTCTAGCTCCTTCAGTCGAGTAGGCCCATACATAATTTTTAAAAGAATAGGCTTAACAAAATTCAAAAGAAATTTGAATACGAAAAAGATGCAGTGTGTGTCTATAGTCGCGCCCCGGGTTTTTTTTCTTGTCAATTCTCACGGCCCCCGCGTGATGCTGCTGGTGTTTTCCCGCCTTTCGATTAAGGTTAACACCCTTCGCTGCGGCGGCGGCACCCCGGTTTTCCGTTCACTTCCCGCCAAAAACCTCCTATTGTTATTTCCCGCCAAAATTGTCACGGAGAAGTTTACATTTCTATTATAAATGGATGTAGAAAGTAGGCCCGTATAGCGTTAGGCCTAAAAATGATGACTCCAAATGATTTCCAGAAGAATGCAACGCGAAGAAAAGATCTAGGTGCGCGCGTGCGCTGAAAGAGAGCGCGAGAGATGGAAAAATGTATATAATGTATAAAAGCCCGGCATCCAGCGCGAGCTCCAGTTTATCGGGTGCACGCGCCAAAGCGACGTTAAAGACACGTGACTCGGACGCCTTTCCGTTACGATATTTCCTTTTGATTTCCCGCCCTGACTTCCCGCCAAAAAATGGGACCGAATGAATAGGAAGGCAACCGCTATGTTATAGACACGAGGGATCGGACATTTCAACTCGACTTGGATGCGTAGTTCGAGAAATCTTTAACGAAATGACAAAATCATTGACTAAACTTAAAAATTGTCTCAAATTTACTTCTCAAAAATATTTCTCTGAAGCTTATAAGTCGTCTCTCTCAATGGCAATCTCAAATACCTTCTCGAAATTTCCTTTGTAAAGGTTGTATGTTCCCTCTCAAAAAGTTATTCTCAAAAGCTCATGAGTCGTGTTTGAAAGTCATTCTCAAATCCTCTCTGAAAAGCTCACGAGTTGTGTTTGAAAGTCATTCTCAAATCCTCTCTGAAAAGCTCACGAGTTGTGTTTGAAAGTCATTCTGAAATCCTCTCTGAAAAGCTCACGAGTTGTGTTTGAAAGTCATTCTCAAATCCTCTCAAAAATCTCTCTCAAAAGCTCACGAGTTGTGTTTGAAAGTCATTCTCAAATCCCTCTCAAAAGCTCATGAGTTGTGTTTGAAACTCATTCTCAAATCCCTCTCAAAATATCTCTAGAAAATTCTAAATTATCTCTGAAAAATCCATCCTTAAAAACCAATTTAACTTTTATTATTCAAAAACAGTAAATCAAACAAATTAGAATCAACAAATGTCCTTCCCCTTGGTGATATGGAAGGGGCTATTTTAGCACCACCACCAGGACGACGTCGCACGACGTACATCCAACCATCTCTGTCTGGTGGCGCGAGAGGTTTCGTATTAAGCTTATAGCATTGGGGCCCAAGGTTGGGAAGAGGAGAGGGGGGCATTCCGTTTATTTAAACGAGCTGGTTTTTAAGTCATTGATACTCATGGGAAATGGGTACAGGGAATTTGATCATGGGGGCATATGCCCCGCGCAGAGTTAATCGCTCGCGTTTGACGAGATCGCCCCCCCCCTCCCCCCGTCAAAGGTTTTCGACCACCATTTCAGTTCAGTTTGTACAAGGACGTGTGTGACTCCCGAAGTCATTTGACTTTTTTAGCTTGGACCATTGGTCTACGTTTTTTTTTGGCGGGAATGATGACCAGTTTGCAGTTGACTTATTGATGGGTTATATTTGGAATATATTTTACAAAGGGGACCTTTTTTAAATGTGTTTACTTAAGGTTTTTATTTATTTATGGAGAAGCCAACTTTCAGGGGCAAACCATCCCATGTTAAGTCTATGGCCCCTGTAGAAGTGTTCGACTGCAATACACCGGTGTACTAAGAAATATTTTTAAATTTTATTATTATTGGAAATCTATTGTTTTTTAAGTTAGAAATAGTTAAATAAATACTTTAAAATTAATTTTAATTTAATTATAATAACTCATATTTAATTTTATTATTTAATTATTAATATTTCCGAAATTAAAATTAAAAATAAATGAAATTATTTAATAAATAATTGAAAGTTACTTCAATTTAAGTAAAGTGTCTTCCAAGCCACTCAAGAACTATATAAAAATTAAATCCCCAATTAAATAATTACACAAGTTTAATAAGCTTAACAAAAAATTATCAAATTAAAAATAATCTTTCTATATTAAACGAAAAAAGAAAAAATTGTTCCTAAACTCGAAGCATCTTTTCCCGCAAATTTTTATTTTCTTTTCTTTATTTTTTATTTCTTACGTCTGTTCATCCATTTTAAACTAATACAGGAATATTAGGGGGAGTGTAATAAATAGGTAGACATCCTCGTCCTTTATAAATCAACGTTGTACATATTACCTCTACTAAATTGATCAAAATGGTTTCCATGGAAACTAAATCAATATAGGGGAGTGTTCCATTTTCCAACTGGGTTTTACCCCCCCCCTCCTCCAGGGGTTGCGTTATAACCCCGCCTCAATGTCAAAGTGTAATTCAAGCGTAGTTTGCTCTGCTGCTTAACCTATGGCGGATTGATACACAATGTTAAATGTAATAGAGACCAAAATAGTTCTTACAAAGTTGTATTTAAAATGAAGGTGGGTCAAATTTATGACTCCACGTGAGTCAAGTTAGGCTTAAGGTTGAACTGAGAGGAATGATTCCTTTTTTCGTCACTTGGTGTCGCTCTTTTATCAGGTTGTCGGATCCAATGGGCATTCAGAGATTCAGATTGTTAACAAATGAAAATAACCACCACACCTCTTATACGAGGATCTCCCTTAAGCTATCGTCAAGTATCTTTTAGAGTTGTGGGGTGAAGCCCCTCTCTATGTTCCCCCCTTATGTCCTCCCCCTGTCTGGCTTGGTAGAATTCCAGGAAGACATCGGAAATGGCCACTGGGGGAACCTTGGGGAAAAATATACAATGTTTTTATATGATTAAATGTATTTAAGAAATGTATGTGTTCGTTTCTTCTTTTATCTAATAGTTCGTTTCATGGAGGTCAAGGTTCATTATCTGGAATCGTGACGTCGAGGTACGGGAGGACAATAATGTCTGTCATGTCTTCAGTAAGTTGTTAAGTATCTTTAAAACTCTAGTTCAGATTGCATCCATATTTTGATCTCGAAGTGGAAATTGGTTATTTATACATTGATGGTGAATTTGTTTATAGCTTATTTACTCTGGTTCTGTTTACTGGAGGACAATGAGTTTGGTACCATTCGATAGAGGACAATTTTGTCTATCATCTCCTAAAATGGTTTTACTCTAACTTTTGTAGTACCAGAGTTCTGGCGCCTCAAAGTTAAAACTTATTTTAATATTTTTAAACCTTATTTTCTCGAGTTCTGTTTAATGTAAGACCAAGTTCTTGGTACCATTAGATAGAGAACAAGTTACCCTATCACACCCTTAAGGCACCCGTTACCATCAAATTCCTAAGGTTATAACTGCGCAAAATTAAGGGTATAATTTCAGGAATTAGAAACCATTTTAGGCCTAAGTAAAATTAACTAAAAATCAGTGTGTAACAAACTATACACATCCTATACCATAGCAGAGCATTCCTGGAGCAGGGGATGAGTGGATGGTAGGGGAAGGGGTGTTATTGTCTCGTGAGTCAATCCCATCCAATGCAGTTAAGAGTCTAGGGTGGGTCACGTGATTACGCACGCTCCTCTAGATCGACTATTTATCTTGCCAAGGCTTATCGCGAATTTTAACCTTCAGTTTTATACTACTATAAGCATGGATGGTAGGCGCACGCTTTGCTACAGCTACAGATATATCTACGAGTACGAATTTGAATTTCTTTCTCATTACAAGCGAGCAGAGGGTGGCCCTGAATCCTGCCTGGTCCCTGATGGGTGGAGACAAGTGAACCACCCTCTCTCTCTCTCTCTCTCTCTCTCTCTCTAAGAGGGAGATTGACTACTACGATACAAAAAAAAAGAAGAAGATAAAACACACCCGGCCTGTATTTGAAGAGCGGATAAATATACTTGCCATCGTGGAACAAAAGAATCTATATTTATTCATCATATCTCTTAAATATTTATAGATATTGTCTGTCAGTTATATTTCTACTTAAAATTTTATATACACTTCTAGAACATTGGTCAAACTTGTGACGTAATGAGAGAAAACACGTGTACCTTAACGTTTTCGCGCCCTCTTTCAAGGTTTGGCACGAGAAAAATCAAATCCTCACGTGCTTTTTTAAAATTTTATCTTTTTCGAATTAGGCTTAACACCAGGTTTTTAAAGTAGGCTTAACGTCTCGTTTTCAAATTAGGCTTAACGTCTACAATTTAAATAAGGATTTAAACCTAAAGTGTAGTCTAGATGTTTTTCGAAACGTTTCTTAAACTCTCTAATATACGTCTCTACAGACGGGGGAAGTGGCTGGTGTAGATTTTGGATGTAACCGGAAATAGAAGTCCGGATTCGTAGCAAAGACAGGAAATTAGAAGACGACTTCCCCAAGGCCTAAGTTAGAATCGTTGCCCCCCCAATCCTCCCCCCAAAAAATGAGGGAAGGGATTTCCAGGAAGATGATATCGAATTCTGGTAATGAGCCCTGAATAGAACAAAAAGTACCCCCACAATGGCCGAACCAATCATAAAGGGGAAAGAAGCAACAATTCATTGTTTTAAGCCTTTGAATTTTCTGATTAATAATTAGGAGTGTTTTTTATTTGTGGTCCTAAAGTTGTTATGTGTTTTTGCATGATCGGAAAAGATATGTCGAGTTATAATAAGAGAAAAGCTGCTTTGTCTGTTCGTCTGTAAATAACACTCTGAAAACGGTAAGTTCAATGGAATACCCAGATGACCAAGGCTTAGGTAGGTATAATAATCAAGTGTGCAGATCTAAAAACGGTAAGCTTGTAAAACAATGACTCGTCAGATGACAAAGGCTTAGTTATAATATTCAAGTGTGCAGACGATGCTTACCTTTAAGAGGAAATTGGCATAAGTAGGCTTATTATAGACTTATCAAAATAGACTTGTGATGGATACCTGAAGGCAAACTTTCTGTATAAATTTGGGAGTTTAATACGAAAGTCATTCGAAAGTAATTTCCTCGAAGTTTTTTTTTGTGGAATCAATTTTTGTCGTTGCCTTGGGAAGTTGGGGGAGGAAGTATAGGAAGGAGAGGCCTTTTCAAAAAATAAGATCGATGATGGTTTGTTCGACTGCGCGAGAAATCTTTCCACCAGAACTTCTTTTACTTTTTATCGATTCATCTTTCCTTGCTCTTCTACACAGTACACACACTTCCACTCCCACTAGCTGCCACCATCCTCATAGCCATTTTTCCAATTTCCTATTTTCCTTGGAAAGAAGCTAGGCAATATTCTCTTGCAGTTTTCCTTAAGGCTACATCCTTAAGCCTCGGTCAAGATGATTCTCTCTCGTAGCTCTGAACTGAGCTCATGGAATTTGTTAAATAAACAAAAGAGGACAAGTCAAGAAATTATTTTTATCTTTTAAACAGTTATCGTCCTGAAGATTGAATAGAGTAATTTCAGTTGGTTGAGTAGTACGTCACACCCTCCTAAGTCTTATCACGGTTCTGGTAGCCATATTAGTGGGTTTCAGCTTTCCTTCTGCATTGAACCCACCAATATGGCCGTGTAAATTATCTCACTTAGCTCCTTCCCCTCTATATAACATTGTAGGCATGGGATGCGCAGTGGAGCACTGTTTTTATTGTATCTGCGCATATTTAAGATGATCTTACATGTTGTAATGAATTAGTTTTCATATTGGAAATTAGTTCAATATGAAGTACTTTCATTCGTTAAATTGTTAATTGTAATCATAATAATTAAATAGCTTCATTGGGTTTTAAATTAAAGCGCAGCACTTGTTATATCGTGTTTCACCTTCTTGTTTTTATTGGGCTACTTAGCTGTGGTCTTGTCGAACTTGTTTGGAGTTGGAACTTGGAACCACGCACTCCGATTTCGGCGTTCGGGAATTTTTACTGGCGATTTCCTAAACCAATCAAATCATGGTAACTAATATTTAATTTTGTCAATACTTTGGAGTTTGGACACGGCCATTCTTTCAAATAAGCCTTTTTTAATCTCTTTTAACTTTAAAATGATTAAATCCCCGATTAATATTGAAATTAACTTTCCAAATTCGAGTTTCGTTAGGCCTACTTTGTGTAAAGTAACCCTTGGTCGATGCCATTTTAAAATTAAGTACACAAAATGACAAAGGCCCTTTTGTAAATTGTAAGACATCGTTTCGTTTGGTCTTATTGATTGTAATTTGTTTTTATTAAATGTTTATAATTAATTTAAGTAATTAATTTAATTTAATTTAAACGTTTCAGAGTATTTAATATAATATAAAGTACGATAATGGACAACAATGACAGTAATAGTGGTGTTATCGGAGATTCATTTCTTGCAAATACTGGTGGTCAATTCATTGTTCATTCCGAAGGTATTTAATCTAATTTAATTGTTTATTTGCGGGTTGGGTATTTACGTATTTAGTCAGATTATAATGTTAGCTTTATAATGAGCCAAATTAAGTCAAAATTGGTCCATAATTAAGAAAGTTATGACCAACTAAAATGTTTTTCTAAAACAATATTTTAAGTTTCTAAAAATTATAATAATTTCACTTATTGGTTAAGTTATGTGTGATTAATTTAAGCATACACATAGATCTCAATCAGAGCTACAATCTGAAACAAATTAGATCAAAATAGACCAAACTTTAAAGAAGTTATGGGTATTTTTGTGCAACCCCTGCTAAGCCTAATTTGAGAAAACTGTTAATAACTTTGTTAATTTTTGGATAATTTTAGTGTAATTTGGTTCATTTTGAAGCTTTAATTTAAGCATACACATAGATCTCAATCAGAGCTACAATCTGAAACAAATTAGATCAAAATAGACCAAAAATTAAAGAAGTTATGGGTATTTTTGTGCAACCCCTGCTAAGCCTAATTTGGGAAAACTGTTAATAACTTTGTTAATTTTAGTATGATTTTAGTGTAATTTGGTTCATTTTGAAGCTTTAATTATATTCAAACTATTTAATCACTTAGACCTTAATTGAAAAATTAATTAATTTAATTAATTAGGGGATGTTGATGATGCCTTAGCCGTTGGTATTGATAGCGGAGACCAATCAGATTCTCAGAAAGATAATGACACTCCTTTAAGGGAGCAGGTACAACTGGCAGACAATGTATAAATATTCCTCTTATATTGCTACTAATTTATTCATGTTCTTTTGGTTCCTAAGTCTCAATATTTAGATACCAATTAGGCCCAGTTATAAAATGGGTCTCGTACATAATCCCCCTGGACATAATCCCCCCGGACAAAATCCCCCTATTTTGGATTTGCCAAGACTTTTTCCCCCCGATTTTAGACGTGTTTGTACAAAATCCCCCCAGAGAAAACGTCCAGGACAAAATCCCCCAAAAGGAAAACTGTTCAACAAAATCCTACCGAATGGATCATTTTATTGAAAATCCCCCAGATAATAGGCATTTAGAAGTAAAGGTAAACGGAAGCCCAAATCCAAAGATTATCTTCAATAATAATGCAAAAGTATAATTCACAAGAGTGAAAGGTATTGCAAACAATGTTCCTAAACCAAAAGAAGTAAACTACTGATTTTGTTTTAACTTATTTCCAAAATTCCAATATTTTGGGAAAGGCGGCATTTTATGGTTAGTCAGCAATATTTTGGAAAAGGCGGAAATTTATGGTTAGTCAGCGATATTTTGGAAAAGGCGGAAATTTATGGTTAGTCAGCGATATTTTGGAAAAGGGGGAAATTTATGGTTAGTCAGCTATATTTTGGAAAAGGCGGAAATTTATGGTTAGTCAGCGATATTTTGGAAAAGGCGGAAATTTATGGTTAGTCAGCGATATTTTGGAAAAGGGGGAAATTTATGGTTAGTCAGCTATATTTTGGAAAAGGCGGCAATTTATGGTTAGTCAGCGATATTCTGGAAAAGGCGGCAATTTATGGTTAGTCAGTAATACTTTGGAAAAGGGGGAAATTTATGGTTAGTCAGCGATATTTTGGAAAAGGCGGAAATTTGTGGTTAGTCAAAAATATTTTGGAAAAGGCGGCAATTTATGGTTATCAGCAGTATTTTGGAAAAGGCGGAAATTTATGGTTAGTCAGCGATATTTTGGAAAAGGCAGAAATTTATGGTTAGTCAGAAATATTTTGGAAAAGGCGGAAATTTATGGTTACCAGCAGTATTTTGGAAAAGGCGGAAATTTATGGTTAGTCAGCGATATTTTGGAAAAGGCGGAAATTTATGGTTAGTCAGCGATATTTTGGAAAAGGCGGAAATTTATGGTTATTCAGCGATATTTTGGAAAAGGCGGAAATTTATGGTTAGTCAGCGATATTTTGGAAAAGGCAGAAATTTATGGTTAGTCAGCGATATTTTGGAAAAGGCAGAAATTTATGGTTAGTCAGAAATATTTTGGAAAAGGCGGAAATTTATGGTTACCAGCAGTATTTTGGAAAAGGCGGAAATTTATGGTTAGTCAGCGATATTTTGGAAAAGGCGGAAATTTATGGTTAGTCAGCGATATTTTGGAAAAGGCGGAAATTTATGGTTATTCAGCGATATTTTGGAAAAGGCGGAAATTTATGGTTAGTCAGCGATATTTTGGAAAAGGCAGAAATTTATGGTTAGTCAGCGATATTTTGGAAAAGGCAGAAATTTATGGTTAGTCAGCAATATTTTGGAAAAGGCGAAAATTTATGGTTAGTCGGCAATATTTTGGAAAAGGCGGAAATTTATGGTTAGTCGGCAATATTTTGGAAAAGGCAGAAATTTATGGTTAGTCAGCGATATTTTGGAAAAGGCAGAAATTTATGGTTAGTCAGCAATATTTTGGAAAAGGCGAAAATTTATGGTTAGTCGGCAATATTTTGGAAAAGGCGGAAATTTATGGTTATCAGCAGTATTTTGGAAAAGGGGGAAATTTATGGTTATCAGCAGTATTTTGGAAAAGGGGGAAATTTATGGTTAGTCAGCGATATTTTGGAAAAGGCTGAAATTTAGGTTTAGTCTGCGATATTTTGGAAAAGACGGAAATTTATGGTTAGTCAGCAATATTTTGGAAAAGGCGGAAATTTATAGTTAGTCAGCGATATTTTGGAAAAGGCGGAAATTTATGGTTAGTCAGGGATATTTTGGAAAAGGCGGAAATTTATGGTTAGTCAGCAATATTTTGGAAAAGGCGGAAATTTATGGTTAGTCAGCAATATTTTGGAAAAGGCGAAAATTTATGGTTAGTCGGCAATTCATACTATTTTCTCCATCATTGGTTCCGCTTTTCCTCGTAGGGGGAATACTACTATTTTTACTACTATCCTACTAAAAAATTTCCACTGTGGAAAACGACCTCTAATGACCCCTGAAGGGTTCGTCTCCAAGGTGGGGATTTCGTTCCGTAAGCGGGGGATTTTGTCTCCAATTTGGGAGGGATTTTGTCTCCAGTTTGGGGGGATTTTGTCTGCAAATGGGGGGTATTTTGTCTTATGCCCATTTGGACGGGGGGAAATTTTTGGGGGGATTATGTCCAGGGGGATTATGGGAGTCACCCGTTATAAAATATCTTTTTTTAATTAAATTTTGAAGAGGTTTAATGTTTATTGTTTTTGTGTCTTTTGATTTTATAAAGGATCGTTTTTTACCTATTGCCAATGTAGCTCGTATTATGAAAAATGCCATACCTAAAACTGGAAAGGTAAAAGATTCAAGATGATTTTTAACTTAAGTATAATTAAAATTAATTAAAATTTAATTAATGTTTAATTTCAGATTGCTAAAGATGCAAAAGAATGTGTTCAAGAATGTGTTAGTGAATTTGTTAGTTTCATAACTAGCGAGTATCCTTTTTAATTTGTAGCTTCCTTAGTTTTTGGCCTATTTTGACCTAATTTGGTTCATTTTGAAGGTCAAAATGTGCTCTAATAGTTCTTAATTTAAACCCCCTAGTTTTGGCCCGATTTGAAGCTAAAAAATGGGCTCCAAAGTCCTCTTTAATTTAATACCTTAATTTTGGCCTATTTTGACCTAATTTGGCTAATTTTGAAGCCCAAAATGTGCTCTAATAGTTCTTAATCTAAACCCCCTAGTTTTGGCCTAATTTGAAGCTAAAAATGAGCTCCAAAGTCCTCCTTAATTTAATCCCTTAGTTTTGGCCTATTTTGACCTAATTTGGCTAATTTTGAAGCCCAAAATGTGCTCTAATAGTTTTTAATCTAAACCCCCTAGTTTTGGCCTGATTTAAAGCTAAAAAAGGACTCCAAAGTCCTCTTTAATTTAATACCTTAATTTTGACCTATTTTGACCTAATTTGGTTCATTTTGAAGCTCAAAATGTGCTCTAAATGTTCTTAATCTAAACCCCTAGTTTTGGCCTGATTTGAAGCTAAAAAATGGGCTCCAAAGTCCTCTTTAATTTAATACCTTAATTTTGGCCTATTTTGACCTAATTTGTCTCATTTTGAAGCTCAAAATATGCTCTAAAAGTCCTTAAACTAAACCTCTTAAGTTTTTTGACCTAATTTGACTCAATTTGAAGCTTAAAAAAGAACTCTAAAATCCTCTTAAACTAAATCCCTTAGTTTTGGCCTATTTTGACCTAATTGGACACATTTTGAAGCTCAAAATATGCTCTAACAGTTCTTAAACTAAACCCCCTTAGTTTTTTGGCCAAATTTGGTTCATTTTGAACCTAAAAAATGCACTCTTAAATCCTCTTCAACTGAATCCCTTAGTTTTGGCATATTTTGACCTAATTGGTCTGATTTTGAAGCTCAAAATGTGCTCTAACAGTTCTTAAACTAAACCCCTAATTTTTGACCTAATTTGACTCAATTTGAAGCTAAAAAATGCACTCTAAATTCTCTTCAACTAAAACCCTTAGTTTTGGCCTATTTTGACCTAATTTGTCTCATTTTGAAGCTCAAAATATGCTCTAAGAGTTCTTAAAATAAACCCCCTTAGTTTTTTGACCTAATTTGACTCAATTTGAAGCTTAAAAAACCCTCTTAAATCCTCTTCAACTAAAACCCTTTAGTTTTGTCCTATTTTGACCTAATTGGGCTCATTTTGAAGCTTAAAAAACCCTTCAAATCGTCTTCAACTAAATCCCTTATTTTTAACCTATTTTGACCTAATTGGTCTCATTTTGAAGCTCAAAATTAAGTTAATTAACTCTAAGTCATTTTAAATCAAGTTAAAACCTCCTTTATACACACACTAAATTACCCAATCAGAGCTAGCGACCGTTGTCATCAAGAAAAACGCAAAACGATAAACGGAGAAGATATTTTATTTGCCATGTCAAATCTGGGTTTTGATAATTACGTTGAACCTTTAAAATTGTATTTACAAAAATATCGTGATGTAAGTTAGCTTTAACCCCTTCCTTCCTCCAACCATTCCTTCCTTTAGTTTAACTCTTAATTAATTAAAAGCTGTAATTAATTTTAATTAAAGGCCATGAAGGGGGAAAAAAATGTCTCTACAACTGTCGGAGTTGACGCTTCTTTGGAAGAAATGGGAGATGAAACTTTTAGTATGTTTTTTATTACTAATCATCATCGACAAGCCAGTTCCTCCAAAACTGATGAGAATAAATGATATAATTCAATGGAATTTATTTATTTACAATATATTTCTTTTGTTTTTTGTTTTTTGTCTTTCTTTTTCTTTTGAATTGTTTATTTTTAGCTACACAAACAATAACAGCCAATATGCTGACAACGGATGGTCAACAGAATGTCATCTATGCTACCGCTTATCCTGGACAGGTAATTAACTAATTATCCTCATGGGTTATTTAAATATTGTTTCAGCATGAGAACAATATGGAATGGTTAACTTAAAATTAGATGGGAATTTAATTTATGGATTAGACCTATTTTATAAGTTTAGTTGAATTTTTTTGACCTATTTTTGAGTTTTTTGAGAATCTTTTTTGGCTATTTGTGATTTAATTGAGGATTTATTTTACGTATTTTGATTTAATTGAGGTTTTATTTTACGTATTTTGACTTTCTTGAGGTTTTATTTGACCCATTTTCACTTTCTTGAGGGTTTTTAGACCTATTTTGACTTTCTTGAGGTTTTTTAGGCCTATTTTCACTTAATTGAGGTTTTATTTGACCTATTTTGACTTTATTGAGGTTTTATTTGACCTATTTTGACTTTCTTGAAGTTTTTAGACCTATTTTGACTTTCTTGAGGTTTTATTTGACCTATTTTCACTTAATTGAGGTTTTATTTGACCTATTTTGACTTTATTGAGGTTTTATTTGACCTATTTTGACTTTATTGAGGTTTTATTTGACCTATTTTGACTTTCTTGAAGTTTTTTAGACCTATTTTGACTTTATTGAGGTTTTATTTGACCTATTTTGACTTTATTGAGGTTTTATTTGACCTATTTTGACTTAATTGAGGTTTTATTTGACCTATTTTGACTTAATTGAGGTTTTATTTGACCTATTTTGACTTAATTGAGGTTTTATTTGACCTATTTTGACTTTATTGAGGTTTTATTTGACCTATTTTGACTTAATTGAGGTTTTATTTGACCTATTTTGACTTTATTGAGGTTTTTTAGACCTTTTTTCAATTTATTGAGGTTTTATTTGACCTATTTTGATTTAAATAGCGGACCCAATAAAACTTTAGACATTAATTTGGAAATTTTGACTTAATTGGAGAGGCCCAGAATGCCTTGCATGCAAAAAAATTAAATAATATTTGAGAAACTTGAATCTCAAAAAATAATCTGGTTGATTTCAGATTACTCAGCAAATTCATTTTGCTTGAGAAATTCAAATGAAATTTCATGAATTTCACGAATTTTATTGAACTCTGTGGTTGAACTCATCAAGGATTGACGTCATCATAAATCTCACCCAACCACAACACCCACCCTCCCTATTTCACGGCCCCCTTCATAAACTCCAAAAACTTCTTTTTCATCTAAAAAGGACAAAAAAAAAATCTATGGCTAAAAAAGATTTTTATATTAAAAAACACTTCGTTATATTTTTTAACGAAATAAAAGAGTCTTCATTGTTTGCCTTTATAATTAGTTGACCTAAAATTTGGCCTATTTTTGAAGAGACAAAATGCATCAGTTTCAGACAACAAAGGCTTAAGTTAGGCCTATTTCTGTTAAGAATTTTAGACAACAAAGGCTTAAGTTAGGCCTATTTCTGTTAAGAATTTTAGACAACAAAGGCTTAAGTTAGGCCTATTTCTGTTTAGAATTTCAGACAAAGGCTTAAGTTAGGTCTATTTCTGTTTAGAATTTTAGACAACAAAGACTTTAAGTTTGGCCTATTTCTGTTTAGAGTTTTAGACAACAAAGGCTTAAGGTAGGCCTATTTCTGTTTAGAATTTTAGACAACAAAGGCTTAAATTTGGCCTATTTCTGTTTAGAATTTTAGACAACAAAGGCTTAAGTTAGGCTTATAATTATTTCTGTTTAGAGTTTTAGACAACAAAGGCTTAAGTTAGGCCTATTTCTGTTTAGAATTTTAGACAACAAAGGCTTAAGTTAGGCTTATAATTATTTCTGTTTAGAGTTTTAGACAACAAAGGCTTAAGTTTGGCCTACATTAGGCCTATTTTTAACAACAAGGCTTAAATTTGGGTGAAAAACATTTAATACACAGAAATATTCAAAAATCTACACTTAAAAATTACTGGTTTTAAATACAAGGATATCTTCATGATTGCATAATTAATTAATTTTAGAACTTTTTAATTTAATTTACTTTTTTTTGTTTGTTTGTTTGTTTAACTAATAAAATAATGGACTAACACAAAGTTAATTAATTAATTAATTAATTAATTAATCACTTTTTATCTCTAAGCATTTTTAATAGGTTTTAACTTCCAAATTATTTATTTTAATTTAATTAAAATCATTTTAAAGTTGATGGTTTTATGATACAATGAAAAATTTAGGGGTTAAGGGTTAAGTTTTGAGTTTCGTTTTTAATTTTTCTCTCTTGCCCTTACCTTAAATTATTTTTAATTAAACTAATTTAAAATAGTTTAATTAAAATTAAACAAAAAGGAGGGGGGGGGGGAGTAAAAATTATACCTGCATAAAAGATAAAGGTAGGTTTTTCTTTTTTTAATATAATGTCAGTTTGTTTTTATTTAAATTCATTTAAGATTACTCGTTACTAGCACGAGTCTTTAGATTGTTCACCGTTACACATATTTCCATCCATATTATAAATAGCCAGTCTTTCTAAATCGTCTAAACTCAATGTCTTGTACGTTTGTTCAAAGTTCTAATAATGTTTCCCACACGCAAAGAAATAATTAATTAATTAATTAATTAAATAAGATTAGATTCCATTTAAATTAATGTTAAGCTTACTTTTTTAAATTCCTCTAATATTTTTCTCGTATTTTCGGGCGTGTAATATTTCTCCAATGTTTTTTGTAACTGTTCCCAAAGTATATTTGTAGTTACGTTAGTTATGTTAATTTCCATCTGTTGTTCGTTAACAGTTTCCGTTGTTTGTTCGTCATTTTTACGAACAAATAAATGTAGCTTATTCCCATCGACAATATTGTAATCTCTTAAACATTGCTCGTCTAATTTAATTAGCAATATATACCCGGAAATAATTAATGTTAATTAACGATCTTTATATCATTTAACTTACCAGAGAGTGTTTTGCCTTTAAAAACCAATCTTTGTTGGTCAACTGGAATGTCTAATGCCATGGCAACTTGTTGTTTTATGCTACTAATCAAGGAACTGGTGGAAACCTATTTAATTAAGTACGTTTAATTACTTTAATTAATTAAACTGTAGAAGTGTTATAATGTTAAGCCTTGGTTAGGGTTAAAGAGTATTTGATTTTTTACCTCCAAGGAACATTCTTTTCCTTGTAAAATCTTTACGGTTATTATCATCTTGGCTTTTTTGTTTAATTACGGCTATTTAACTATATTAATTAAGCCCTAAGATTAAAATATTATTTAATTAATTGCCACATCTGAAAAAAACTCCCGATTTTCTATAAAGTCGACGCCATTTTGTTACGTATTGGTGGACCCCTATTGGGCGGTTGAATAGTTTTCCAGGTTATCAGCATAGATATAGTAAAACTATAAAGGGTCTAGATCCACTTCGCTGGCTTAGGCTTAACGAAAAAAACGTGGAAGGGGCAACGAGCAGACAGCCGCTATTTTCTGGGGGTAGCCGTATAAAACGCCATCTATCGGGAACTTTCGAAACTAAATTAAGGGATGAGCTTAGAGTAGTGGCACTCTATGTTAACCCCCTATAGGGCATAATAAGTCAAACCCTCGGAGATGCCATTACTCCATTTTATACGAGCTAAGAGCAGAAAAACGTATTTTATAAATTTTACACCTGTAAAATCTTTTAAAAAACACTTGGAACTTGTATTTCTACTTACTTTCGAGGAAATACCACCGTTTTCTGAAGGTAAGAGTCTTTTTTATACATTTATTAGTAATAAAAACATTTAAGGCGAGCTAAGCCTTGGTCTTGTAAAACACGGCAGATTAGTGATTTTGAATTTGAAAACGATGCTAATCACTAACCTGCCGTCCTGCCGTGTTTTACAAGACCAAGGCTTAGCTCGCCTTAAATGTTTTCATTACTAATAAATGTATAAAAAAGACTCTTACCTTCAGAAAACGGTGGTATTTCCTCGAAAGTAAGTAGAAATACAAGTTCCAAGTGTTTTTTAAAAGATTTTACAGGTGTAAAATTTATAAAATACGTTTTTCTGCTCTTAGCTCGTATAAAATGGAGTAATGGCATCTCCGAGGGTTTGACTTATTATGCCCTATAGGGGGTTAACATAGAGTGCCACTACTCTAAGCTCATCCTTTAATTTAGTTTCGAAAGTTCCCGATAGATGGCGTTTTATACGGCTACCCCCAGAAAATAGCGGCTGTCTGCTCGTTGCCCCTTCCACGTCGACCTCCCATTGAATTGTGTATCTACCCTTTTAACATATCTATGGTTATCAGTAATTTTCCACAATATCAGCATTTTTCCACTGTATCAGTAATTTTCCACAATATCAGTAATTTTCCACAATATCAGTAATTTTCCACAATATCAGTAATTTTCCACAATATCAGTAATTTTCCACAATATCAGTAATTTTCCAGGTTATCAGTAATTTTCCACAATATCAGTATTTTTCCACGGTATCAGTAATTTTCCACAATATCAGTAATTTTCCACTGTATCAGTAATTTTCCACAATATCAGTATTTTTCCACGGTATCAGTAATTTTCCACAATATCAGTAATTTTCCACTGTATCAGTAATTTTCCACAATATCAGTAATTTTCCAGGTTATCAGTAATTTTCCACAATATTAGTAATTTTCCACAATATCAGTAATTTTCCAGGTTATCAGTATTTTTCCACGTTATCAGTAATTTTCCATTTAATTTTAATTCTTTTACTGCTAATTGGGGATTAATTATAATTAATTAGCATACATTGGACCGCTTTGATTCTATGGGCAAATAGTTTTTTTTATAAAAAATAAAAATCATCACATAGTAGAGAAATTGAAGGATTTAAATCTTTAAATTTCTCTACTATGTGATGATCTTTATTTTTTATAAAAAAAACTATTATAGCTGAAGACTTTAAATTTTACAGGATAATATCAAACCTTTCAATACACGTCTCATTAAAAATTCAAGAGATTTGAACCAGTGGATGCACTATTTGGGCCAAAAAGGTTGATAAAACTGGTCCCCTTCCATAGACGCCCATGTTAAAACCAGACGGGTTTGAATTTTAGACCGAGCCTATGTTATTTTCATTCTTAGGGTCGATTGAGGTGGCTTCTAGAGCCCGTGCAGCCAGCGTGATCAAGTGGGCTATGGTTAGGGTTATAAAATTTTTCAACCAAATTCAAACAGACAAAATAAGGAAAGAACTTTCATTTATTTATTTAAAAGCATTAATGATCCGAATTCTACAGAATTATACAAGCTTTTCATTCTGTTGATGTTGTTCAAGAAGTAAGAATTGAACTTACAAATGATTGGCAACACTTGTCTGCATTAGCATAAGTTCATAAGATATGTTACATCCATAAGTTTGTCACTGGTTACTCAGAGATTGTTATGAAGTGACGTAGGTCATAGATTCTCGTGAAGCGACGCCTGGTGAGGCGCTGCTGTCAAATTTGGGCTTAGTAATGCAGACTAAATAGGAAGATGGACTGCAAAACTAACCGAGTTTAGTACTTCAATTCTCGCTTGTCGTTCTCGAACTAGCTCATACTTATAGAATATTAGCTTATAAACCCATCTAACAACAAAGATGATAAACACCTAAATATATCTATGGATCGCATCTTAGTCACGCTTAGATGACTGTTCATAGATATGATAAATATTAATCAACTCTTAAAATAATATACAATAACAGTTAACGCCGAGATGTTTCATTTCTCAGCGTTACGCTCTTTTAGAGACGTGTTTAAGTTGGCTGAACGCCTTTTCAAACAGATGTTCTCAATATTAAAAGTTTGAAAGCCATTTTAAGAAAAGCGTCAATACTTTTATCTAGTCTTTAAGTGAGAGGAGAATTATTATTTCTGTTTCTTTTCTAGTTGCTGCTACTAGCTAGGGCCTCAATTCTCTTTCTAAGCCCCTAACCCTGACCTTAAAAGAGATAAAATAGAAACATCTTTTAGGCCCAGCTAGACATCTTAAGACAATCTCTTAGTTTTTCCCTCCCTCTCACCGTGTTATCATGGATCATTAGGGCAAGCCTCAGATAAAAATATCCTTCCACATCACTGTAACAGCTAGGCGCCTTGACAATGACTCAAGGAATAGTTTCATAAACATTGATTGTCGCTTATAGAATTTCTTGGGCTTCAAAATAAGACAAGAAGCGTCAAAATCGGACAGAAATTAAGAAAGTTACGTTTTTCTAATTAGGTTTAGGTTTAATTATTAATTATGAAGTGTTAAATAACTTTGTTAATTGTGGTCGGATTTTGGACTTATTTGTATCATGTTGTAGCTCTGATTATGGACTTCAAAATAAGACAAAGTTGGCCAAAATCGGACCGTATTTAAGGACGTTATTTTTATTTTTAAGTTTAAGAAAATAATTAAATAACTTTGTTAATTATGGTCGGATTTTGATCATCTTTGTCTCATTTTGTAGCTCTAATTAATAGCTATCTAATTAACAGAAAACCTTTGCTTTATTTTGAATCCAAGCACGTCAAAACAACCTGATAAATAACAAACGTAAACACATAACGTATATTTCATTCACTAAGATTAAAGCCATCAATAACACCGTTATTTTGGACAAGTTTTGACTTTATTTACTTAATTTCGAAGCCCAGACACTATTCCTTCAATCTTAATTTTGTTTTTGAGCTTTGCTCATCAAAGGAAACAAATAATTCTTGGCCCTCCTTAAGAAAATGTTTTTTAAATTTTATCACTCTAGTTAACTTATATATTACCTTAAAAAAATTGTACCTACGTCATCAGGAATTTTTGGCAAAAATGTGTGAAATTAATTCTATCGAGTCGACCTAGTACCGGCGCGATAATTCCTCAAGGAGGCTTGAATTTATAACGTTTTAAAAAATGTTGTTTTATTAACATGCCAAGAATTTTGGTTGAAAATGTTTTTTAATTTTTTTCCACATTACGCTTTTCACACAGACACACAACTAGTTGCTTGGTTACGAGCGAAAGGGTTTGATGTTTATCATTTAAAAGAAAAAAATAGGCTTAGCAATATAGTTAAAAGGGCCCCTCTAGACTTCTAGCAACGCTCTAAAATCAACACGCGGAAGTACATAAATTTAAAGTACTTAAGAAAGAAATAGTTCGATCTTTGCAGAAAAATGTGTCATTAGAAGAACCACGGAGGATGTAGAGAAAGGAGAATTGAAGAGGAAAGGGGTAGGTAACTTGAACGGCACAGTCGTTCCAGTCTCTCACGCGCACCTACCTCGGCGCACAGCGGGGGACCAGACGTCACGTGATCTGTTAAGAAGGAAATTCAAAGGGACGGTTAGAGCAATGAGAACAAATTTATCTCTGATGTTTTTTTCTCTCTATCGCTCTAATTGCGCATGCGCAGAACTGTATTTCCGAGACGTACCGGTTTTTGAACGGGGGAGAGGGTTCTAACGGTGAATTAGGTCTCATTGTTTGAAGTAATATTAATAAGGCTTTGTTTTCCCTTAAAAAATTCGAATTGAAAAATTAATTTTTACTTCAATTTATTTACTTCCGAGTTCAGTAAGTTGGCAACCAAATTAGGAACCTCCCTATGATAAGAAAAATACAGTTTTTTGGGGTCTACTCCTAGGTTTCGAGCTTACTAAGGTAAAGGTGTCGGATATTACCCATTATCTTCGCGAAATTCGCTATAAAAATAAAAAACTAAAATATTGTTCTGAGAACTTTTATATTTTAACATATATTTCAAAGACCAAACGACTCGACAAAACAAATACATTCTGGCAAGATAACGGTAATGTCCGACACCTCGGATAATTTGGTGTAGACCAATTTCACGAGCAGATATTATCTTTCAAAAATAAAAATAAATAGAGTCAAAAATATTTCAGAATTCCATAGTAAGCGCGAATCTAGAAAATTAACTTAATGTCCGACCCCTCACGAGATCCTCCCTCGCGCAGCCTCTAAGAATCCCAGCTTCGTCTCTCCATCCTCCTACATCTTTTTGAAAGAAAACCTACCCTGGGAGCCAAAATACAATCTAAATTTAGACACCGAACCCTAAAACCAATTAGAATGGGATACGGACGTTACGTCACACTATTTAATCGACGCTGATTGGTTAAAGTAACGGGGATGATATTTCGGGAAATAGGTGAATAATCCTTGGGTTGAGTCTTTCTCTAAAGTTAGGCATAACCCTCCTGTGTGGTTTTACATTTTCAAAGCGACTTTCTTTTGCCACCGTGCAAAAATTAACCCTAATATATTTTTCAAGGTAAGAAATATTTTGATCTCTTATCACTATTAATTAAGTTAATTAGATTTAATTTTATTATTCGATTTAGGGTTTGTTATGTTAGTTTGAAAGTAGTTTTAAATCGTGTTTATTTCAAGTTGTTTGTCGGTTGTTTTGTGTTGTGGGGGGAAACTTAATTGTATTAAATTTAAATAGTCTTTGAGCCGCCGGTAATGAGATTTGCATTTTGATAAGCGGCTAAAAGGTTATGTTGAAGTTTGTTTTGGTTAATTTAATAAACTTTAAAAGTTATTTAGATTGCAACTTAGTAAAAGTTTACTGGAGTTTAGTTTAAAGTTTTAAAAGTATTTTTAACGAGTTTAAATTGACGCATTTTAAAGTTAGTTTAACTTTAATGTTAATTGTACCAGAAAATTTATTTCAGTTAACTTTTAAAGTAATTAAATATGACAATGACAGTTAATTATACTAATACGCCGGTTTAATTTAATTTAATTAATTTAAGCTTAAATTTAAAGTAGTTTAAATTTGATTTCACGAAAGTTATTTCTTTAGAATTATTTCAGAAAATTAATTAATTTTAAGTAATTTCTTAAATAATTAAATATGACATTGACAGTTAATTATAATGATACAAAAGTTTAATTTAATTAATTTTACATAAACAATAAACTAATTATCGTTATCATTATATAATAAAATTTGACAGTTAATTATAATAATACAAGAGTACAATTTAAGTTAAGTTAATTTCATTTCATTAATTTAAAGAAAGAAATAAAGAATTAACTAAATAGAGAACTTCGTTTTGAAATATAGGTTATCGAGTTAGAATGTTAAACAAACAAATTGTCCCGGTCGAAACTCTTTATTTTCGGGGGAGGTGTGGGTGGATGGGTGGCTTTGTAGGGAAGTAGAGGGTGCACTGTCAAAAATTTGTAAAAGTATCTTGGCCCTGTTTAATAACTTTCGCCGTTTCAGCATCAGCAGAGGTTTTAAAAAAAAACTATTTAGGACATTCCCTTCTATAGACACGAAACGATATTAAATTGTTTTCCAAACCAAATATGGATGCTTGAATATAATACAAGAAGCTCAAAGCTTAATATCAAATTCTAAGAAATAAATTTATCTTTTAATAAAACCAAGAAATTATAGCGAGACAAATCCGGTTACGTAAATACGAAATCTTAGAAAAGTAATCTTTTGTTGTATAATTCTTTTCTGAAATGTAGAAACGTCAGAGATAAACACAATAAGGATTTATATATTTAAAAATTTGTTAAATTTTTATTCATTTTTATGAAGATTTCTGTCTAGAAGGGTTATAATAATTGGATTTGAATATTCGGCATAGTAAGTGTCATTTTTGATTTTGAAAAAATTTGCATTTATTTTTGCGGTGTAATTTTTGTTCTCGCCGTAAGGTGTCGCCCTCTAAGTCGCCGCTAGAGAAAGTTGATGTTTACCGTTACATAACCGTTGCCATGGTAACGGGCACGGCATTCGCTAAGCCTTTGTTTATACTTTAATTTAGCGTTTAAACTCAAATTTAGCCGATTTTTAATTAATTATTGATCTTTTAAGTTAGATTTAATACTGTTATTAAGTTTAAGTACGTTTAATTACTTTTAAAGTGATTCTAAAAGCATTTTACGATAAAAAAACTTGTTGGCATTTGAGTTTGAAAGCAGACGCCACTATTAGGTAATCGACCATAATATACGTTACGTCATTGAGACATTGGCTATTTGGCTTAATCCAGTTCACACCATACTTAAGCTAGACGTTATTTTAACTTTAATATATTAAAATTAAACCATCAATTTAAACGTAATCCATTAAACTTAGTGATAAGCCACGCTATAATTAATAATAATTGGGATTTTAGATTATGGAAATGGATTGGCTTGGTCGCTTGGCCATACCTTTTAAGATAGCAACGTTTCGATCATTGAAAAGAAATATATAATGCCAATAAAGTCCAATAGAGTGAATAAACAAACAGTCCCCTTTAACATACAGAACTTTCAGTTGGGTGAATACTACGTCAGACCAGGAGTACATGGTCAGACCCTCATATGTCTTACCTCAGTTCTGGCAGCCATATTGGTGCATGGGTTACAGCTTCCCTCCTGCATTCAACCCACCAATATGATCTTGTTAATGACTTCACAAATCATAGTCCCTCCCCCAACTGAAAGCTATCTATTATCAAAGTATTACTCGCACGGTCGCAGTGCACCTGGTATACTGGGAACACGGTCGAAGTCACTTATCCGGTTACCAATCCAGTAGCCGATTAGCCAATCCATTAACCGTATATATGTAATTTTTTGTTTTATTTTTCATTTTGATTCTGGAAAAAAGGGCGGGATTAGCTATCGATCGCGGGAATGCAGACGAACGGTTCAAAACAGCAGCAGGCAGCTGCCGGGAAGGACGACGAAGAGGATACCATGGAAAGGGAGTTGGCGGACGATGCCGTTTGGAAAAGAATCCAGCAAAATACCTTTACAAGATGGGCGAACGAGCATCTGAAAACGGTCAGCAAAACGCTGAACAGTTTAGAGACGGACTTAGAAGATGGACTCCGTCTCATCGCGCTCATCGAAGTCCTTTCCGGCAAACGAATGTCCAAGCATAACAAGAGGCCCACCTTTCGATCTCAAAAACTCGAAAACGTTTCGGTCTGTTTGAAGTTCTTGAAAGACGACGAGGGAATCAAAATTGTCAATATCGGTAAGTACCGCCACAATTGTTTTATTGGTTTTTATGGGACTGTCTGCATGGGACTTGACCCTCCTCGGGGTCAACCTAAGATTTCGGCCAGTAATAGGTATTGCCGACCGATATTTTAAGGCAGGCCTACCTGTCTGAGACGTTTCTGACCTCGTCCGTGACCCCGGGAGAACGGTTCCGGGTGTAAATTTGGGCGTAGGTTTGACCTAAAAAGTGGTCGAAGTTGACCTACTGGGTCGCCAATGATTTTGGCAAGAAATTACAACATAATTTGTTTCTAATTTTAATATTACGTGTAAAACTAGAGAAATTGCATTAAAAATAGGCTTTAAATTGACCTCCGTGACCTCGGGGTCATATAAAGGGTTAAAATGTTTTCCCGCCAATTTAAGTCCGGTACATTTTATAGAACATTTTGTTAAAAGGTAGTTGCGACTTTAATAATTATGGCATCAAAAATAGGCTTTAAATTGACCTCCGAGACCTCGGGGTCATATAAAGGGTTAAAATAGTTTTCGCCCCAATTTTAGCGCGTAACACTTCACTTAAACCTTAAAACCTCTTTAGGAAATTGACCCTAATGACCCGGGCACCTTAAATAGCACCTGAAATACGGTAACCCAAAGTTAGGAACGGTTTTTGGCGCGAAAATCCGTTTCTATATGGCGTAGTTCGTTTTGGCGGGAAACAGGACACTTATCTAATTTGCATATTAAATAGACCTGAAACAAACCGGTATATCGCTTGCCTGCCTCGCTTTTAGAAAGCAAAGTGGTTTAAAAACGAATATAGTACTTAAGCGGCGTCTACTCTATAGAATATAGAAATACTCTAAACCGAACCCAACCCATCCTGTCAAATCAGCTCCCCCAACTATATTAAGGCTTGGAGCTTAACCCGGGTCACGTACTTGGAATTTTATATCAGGTTATTCCTTAGCTATTCTCTTCAATTACCGGCGTTACGTCAGATTAACCTTAAAGTACTACGGGGGAGGTAAAAAAACACAAAAAAAAAATAAAAAAGAATTTCGCGAAATCAAGTTTTTATTTTTATTATTTTATTTTTTTAAAATTGGTTTTTCCAAGTTAGATGTAAGTTTTTTGGTGTTTTTTTTCTCTCATAGGAAAGTTTAATATAGTCTTCGTTTTTAATTAACGTGCAAAATACTTAATACATAGTTAAATTAATTAATTAATAATTAAGTTGTATTTAATATAAATACATGTAGGATAAAAATAGACAGGGGCTATGGAAATTTCCTCCACAATTTTCTTTTAGAGCGACTAATTTACTTAATCCACTTAACATATTCGGAGACCAAGCCACTCAAAGTCTATAGTAGTAGTAATTAAAACAAAAAGTAATTAAAAACCGGGATGCCAATTTTAAAAGGTAGAGGTAATATTCCCTAGAGAAGCAGCTAATCTTGAATAAAGTTAAGTGGGTTTTCTTTATTATTATAAGGGTGGTCTTCCCTTTAATTAGAGAATAAAAAATGAGCAAGCACGTAATGAACGAAGTCTCCTTCATTCATTTTGAATTCTAGTTTTATGCCTATATTTGTTTGAAATATATCTGCTTCGTAAACACTCGAGATATATCTCTAAAATAAACATTTAGGCTAGAATAAGTAAAAAAGAAATACATTTTTTTTATTTCATCTTATGTATGTATGTACCCTTAGTTAAGAAGTAAGTACCCTTGCTAAGAAGACTTAACTTAAGGCGTATTTTCACGCAGTAGATGCTTCAATAAATTTTCCACCCGAGGTTCAACTAGGAGTTATGATCCTACGGGAGAGACGCCAGGAGATGTAGCTTAGCGGTGGGATAGGCAATATATTTATCTTTGGTTATTTTTTTTTTAAGAAAGCGCTGTCTGGCTCCCTGGCGCATGCGCTTATACTGAATTTGGCAAATTACTGGCACTTGGAAACATTTTTTGAAAAACCTATTAGTCAGGGTTATCTTAAGTTAGGGATAAACCTGAAAAAACGTCAGGGTAATTTAAATTAAAAATAGGCCAATAAAGGTTAGAGAAAATTTGAAGAAATTTCAATCTAAAAATTTTGCAAACAACGCTGTAAAAAAATAATAATCATTTTAACTTGAAAACGGGGCTTAACTTTTCTAACGAATTTTCTTTTGGGAGATTAGAGACGATGATGGTGGACCTACATTTTTAGTAAATTACATCACCGCTACTTTGAAACTTTTTCTCCAAAGAGCCTAAGGCAATTTATATTTGGAAATAATCAAAACTTATTTCTTTGAATATTTAATGATTCAAAATAATGTGACGTGCGTAGTCTTTAAGTGCCTTACTTTGCCTTCAAATTCACGTAGGTCAATCTTAACCAATTTATATGCATATTTAATAATTAAATATTATATTACTTGTTTGTAGTCTTTAAGAGCCTTGGTTCGCCTAGAAAAATTTGCATTTTGGCGCATATTAATGACCAAAAATGTTATAAATAATCGCGTACACTCTCTGAGCAGCTTAGTTGGCCTCATAATTAACGTAGCACAATTTCCCGTCGTTCAAAGGTTAAATACAAATCAATGAAATTATATTAATAGCCTTATAAGGAAGCTATTTGTTAAATCATCGCTAAAAGACCCGATCAAAGTGCAATAATAATATTAAATAAAAAAGGAAAAAAAAATCCAGAATGATGATACGATCCTTTTCATCGAGTTATTTATCGAATAGCGGAACCACCCACACTCTTAGTTCCTGCCCCCCTTGTGGCTTGTACCGCGCCTATAACATTGTACTCACTCCTAAATTGACTGCGACTCCACGTGTCATAGACTCACGTACGTCTGCATATTTTGGAAAGGTGACGTAGTAGTAAAAATACAAAGAATTTGACATCACTACCAAATATGACAGAATTTTCTATATTACCGAGTTGGAAAAAATGAGTTATTCACTTTAGTTTGCTCCTTCTATAGAGAAAAACAAAACCGAGGGGATAATCACTCGGTTATCTTTGACTGTACTTCTTAAGGGGTTACGGTTTTTCTACTAAAGGGGATGTTAATGCCTTTAACCCCCAGTGTTGCCAGACCGTTGATGAGACGATAGATTGCAAAGGGAAAGGCTTGAAGTTTTCAGTTTAAATCAGTACTAGACCAACTTTACTCACTCACAAAGGGCCTGACAACACTGCACTGAAACGGTTTACGGTTTTTCCACTAAAGAGGGTTAATGCCGTTAACCCCCAGCCAGTGTTGCCATATCGTTGATGAGTTTAGAGATTGCATAGATGAAAGGCTAGCCGTTTTCAGTTTAAATCAGTACCAAGTTTACTGACAGAGGGCCTGACAACTCTGAATGCATTGAATTTTAAACTGATATTGTGGAGGAAGTTTCTTTAATCCGAGAGTGATTAGCCCCTCGAGGCGCCTGACAACACTGCGCTGTAAGTTTAAGCTGAGACAGTGAGGGGAGGAATTTAATCCGAGAGTGATTCGCCCCTCGATGAAAGGGACAGTGAATTCAAACGCACCTTAAATGGATGGATGAAAACTGCTTTTAAATTGAGTGTAGTCTTTTTTGAATATAAAAAATAAAAGAAAGACAGAAAAAAGTGAACAAAAGCAAACAGTGAAATATGTCAGGAGAACGCTAAAGCCCCTTTAATGCTACGCAATTTCTCTTTTTGTACATATCCGGAACCGAAGTTAACTAGCTTCCGCTTCAACAAACGTAGTAGGCCTATAACATTTTCCTGTCTCGTTTTCATACAAAAAAACAAAATGGGAAAAGAACCCGAGCCATAGTAATGTTTGTGCTTTGTGTAAATGCAAGAAAGACTAGCTTACTTCGTCGCGTAGATTGTCTGTGTATAAAGTGTTGTATAATCTGTTTTCTTCTCTTCCATCCCCTTGATGCTGCTAGCAAAAGGCTTTTGTATAAGCAGTCTAAAGCTTCCGAAGAATTATGATGTCGTGTTTTACTTAAAAAGAAAAAAAAAAGAAAAATTGAAAACCGGAATTCTATAGCTATAGGTTCTTTACTACTTAAACCATCTTCTAACTTAAAGGGATAAAGACACTGTTATCAGAGACAAGTAGCATTAACAGAATGTGGTGCGCAAATCGGTGCTTACTTACTCCTAACTTTAACTGCGCATGCGATTGCCAGTAATTTGTTATTAGAGGATCTAAGGGTAATTGAAACTGAATTATAATTACTATATTGAACATAAATCTACAAGATTAATTCAGTATCTTTTGTAAATAGCAGTTGAACACGTCATAAATTACTGGCAATACTGTCTACAATACCATATAGTTAAAAACGTCTTTTAAAAATACAGAATAAAAAATTGATACACTATCTCTTTATTTCATCATCCTGTACCTTTATTATATAGGTCAATTTCGTTTTCAATTTTTTTTTTTTATAAAATAAAAGTTTTTTTGTTTTTTATTTGAAAAAAATGCCTGTTAATTATAGACCGCTACGTTTTGTATTGATTTATTTTTTTTCAAACGAACTAATTACTATAGCCACTAATTTATTGCGAAATTAAATGAAAGGTTAATTGTTATTTAATTTAAACCCTATAAAATATAGTTTAGGGAGTCTTTCCCGTTCCTAATAGCTTTATAATTTGAACCCGTAATTTATTTAATGACAAATTTAAATTTTGAGTGGAGGTTTTTCTAATCAATTTTTATTTTAATGTATGCATGCATAACTTAGATAAAAGATACGGAATTTTTTTATTTAATTTTTTATTTTTTATTTTTATTGGAGATAACGGTTCAGTCAAGTTCAAGATTGGGACGGGTGTCGGGTTCTTTTGTATGATCTTATCTATAGTGGAGGTTTTAAGAAGGAAATAAAATGTATAAATTTCATAATATGAATCATATTACATTAGGAATACATATAGATACTAGGAATAGTTGTATTATCTCCCATGTTAATTTCTATGCGGGGTTTGTGGGCCGGATGATTAGTCTACCTCACAAAAAACTGCCTAGATACGTTGAGTGAAAATATCAGGTTACACAATAATTCCTAGCAGCTGTATTTATTCCTTATTATATTGAAAAAGTAGCAGATAATCGTTTTTGCGTAATTTGAGAGAAAGATATATCCACGGACGATAATTTCTTGAAGTTCTTTGAACTTATCTATCTGTCGTTAGTTCGTTTGATTTTGTAGTTATTTTTGGATATGACTCAATTTTGACCTATTATATTCAATCCTTAATTACTCGAGCTCTGGTAGATGTAGGACCTTGTTTTTGGTACTGATTGATAGAGGACAGTTAGGGCTATAACGCCCCCAAACCATTTGTCCTTAACCTTTAAATATAAAGAGTTCTGGTATACGGAAGTTTGTCAACATTCTGACCATTTGTGCTAAGCTATTTTTCAATTTTTTTTCACAGACAGTACTGACATTGTCGATTGCAAGTTGAAACTGATTCTGGGCTTAATATGGACTCTTATCTTGCACTATTCAATCTCGCTGCCCATGTGGGAGGGCGAAGACGAGCCCTACTTTGGTGGCAAGGGTGGGCCGACGCCCAAGCAGCGTCTGTTGGGATGGATTCAAAGCAAGCTACCCGATGTCCCTGTTAATAACTTCACCACCGACTGGAATGACGGTCGTGCTCTCGGAGCCCTTGTCGACGCTCTGGCTCCTGGTTTGTGCCCTGATTGGCCCGATTGGGATCCCAAGAATGCCCTGGCTAATGCCACTGAGGCCATGAACTCGGCCGGTGATTGGTTGGGTGTGCCTCAGGTAAATTAAATCACGAACGCAAATACACCGGGGGGGGGGTCCTATTAAAGTTAATATTTCTCAGAACTGGACAGGTCAATCGGCACCAAAGTTTTACAATTTATACTTTAAAACCTGACAAATACAATAAACTCAACCGTTAATTAATCGGTTAATTAGTTTTAATGATATTAATTATTTAATACATCGGTTTTAATTGGAGAACATTGGAACTCGAGGGGTCTCATTAAAGTTACTATTTCTCAGAACTGAAAAAGTCAATTGGCACCAAAATTTCACCAAATATGCTTTAAATCCTAACAAATACAATAAACCCAACTATAAATTAATCGGTTAATTAGTTTTGAAGATATTAATTATTTTATGAATTGGTTTTCAGTTGGTAACGCCCGAAGAAATGGTGAACCCCAACGTTGACGAGCAATCTATGATGACCTACCTCTCCCAGTTCCCTAATGCCAAGCTCAAGCCAAACGCGCCTCTTCGACCCCGAACCAACCCCAACCGAGTACGGTGTTACGGTCCCGGTATTGAACCAACTGGTGTCACTTGCGGTTCACCCGCCAATTTCACGGTGGAGACCTTTAGTGCCGGTAAAGGCGAGGTCAAAGTTGTCGTTGAAGACCCCAAAGGAAAACCAGTGCCTGTAAGAATACACTTTTCTTTAATTTATTTTAAATTAATTAGTAAGAGGTTAAAGGTCAAATTTGACGTCAGATCAAGTTAAAAAATATTTTATTAACAATAAAAGTAACTTGTTCTCTACGTCACTTCTTGATGTTCTTAGGGAAATAGGGGGTAAGTTAATATGTTCTATTTGTTTGCTTTGCGCACTTTTTGGGGGATTACGTAAGTGTGTACGTAATTATAATAATTGGTATTTAATTAGTTATATATTAATTAGTTTTTGCACGAGGCCTTTATGCTTATTATATTTCAAAAAGTTGTATTTTTTATTTGAAATTAGGTAATTAATTTAATATTAATTTAATTTCAGGTTGAAATTAAGTTTAACGATGATCGCAGCAAGACCTATACCGTGACTTACACGGCTAAAATGGAAGGAACTCATAAAGTAGGAAAATAATTATTTTAATTTAAAAGTCATTTTATTTAATTATTAGTTTATTACCGAATGTAGTTTTTTATTGGAAAAGTTGAAAGTTTTATTTTTTTTGTTTTTTCGGGTTAAATTTTCACGTTTTTTTGTGTGTAATTTTTGGGTGTTTAGGTCAAAGTTTATTTCGCTGGCAAAGAGGTTCCTAAAAGTCCGTTTAATGTTGCGGTGGAAGGTTTCGCTGGTGACCCTAAAAAAGTTACTGCTAGTGGTCCTGGTTTGGAGAAAACTGGAAACCAAGTTGGAAAACCAACCTACTTTGATATCTTCACCAAAGGTCAGTATGGCCTGATAAAGCCTAACCTAACATTGTAACCTATGACCTCTAACCTAACCAAACATCGTAACCCATTTGAATTGGTCTATTCATACGCCAACTTGACTTTACATTGCGACCTATGACCTCTAACCTAACCAAACATTGTAATCCATTTAAATCGGTCAACTCATAGGCTAACTTGACTTAACATAGTAACCTATGACCTCTAACCCAACCAAACATCGTAACCCGTTAAAATTTGTCAACTCATACGCCAACTTGACTTAACATTGTAACCTATGACCTCTAACCTAACCAAACATCGTAAACCATTTAAATTGGTCAACAAATAAGTTAATTTGACTTAACACTGTAACCTATGACCTTTCACCAAGCTAAACATTGTAAACCCATGGTACGATATTGATCATCAATTCTTGGTTTCAGACGCCGGCAAAGGACAAGTGGAGGTTATTATTTTGGACCCGGCTGGTAACCGAAACACTGTACCTTTACGTATCAGGAAAATGTCGGATGACGTCTACCGTTGCGAATATGTGGCTCACACCAACGGTCTTCATTCGGTTAACGTTTTCTTCGCTGGTACTTTAATTCCCAACAGTCCTTTCGGCGTCAAAGTGGCCCCTATTTGCGACGCGCGTAAAGTCAGGGCTGTCGGACGTGGTCTTCAAGCCAATGGCGTTAGAGTTAAGGACGTCGCTGACTTCAAGATATACACCGAAGGAGCTGGTGAAGGAGCGTTAGAGGTCAAAGTTATTGGACCAAGTAAGTTCGGATTTTACTTGTGCCTTGATTGACTTAGACCCAAGTATTTAGTATCATTCGATGGAGGATAATTAGGGCTATCAAGTCCACAAGGGATTTCCCTGGAATCTTAATTAAACTAGAGTTATAACAACCCAAAGTTGGGAGGGTCGCCTGACATTGTTCTTGTCCGTTATAGGTGGTAATCCGGAGAAGGTAGAATTGAAGAAATTGGACGATACAACGTACGCGGCCGCGTATCATCCCGCTGTGGAGGGTAATTACGTGGTCATTGTCTCGTACGGTGGATCTGAAATACCGCGAAGTCCTTACGATGTCAAAGTTGGTCCTTACAAGGAATCCAAGATCGTCGCTTACGGTCCTGGTCTCAGTGGTGGAATGGTTGGACAACCTGCTTGTTTCACCGTCGAAACCAACGGTGAAACGGGAACTCTTGGTAAGTACTTGTCTTATTGTTGACCTTCGTTAAAAGGAGTAGTAGTTCCTGATTGGAACACTAATCTTCGTTACAGGATTCTCAATTGAAGGCCCTTCACAAGCTCGTATCGAATGCGAAGATAACGGAGATGGTTCGGCCAATGTCCGATATTACCCGACAGCCCCTGGTGACTACTCAGTCCACGTTCTTTGCAACAACGAGGACATTCCTAAATCGCCTTACATCGCTCAAATTCAACCCAAATCCAACTTTCAACCGGAAAAGGTCGAAGCCCACGGACCCGGAATTCAAGAGAACGGAGTCGTTCAGGGTAAACCCACCGAATTCACCGTTGACACCAGGAAAGCTGGTGCTCCCGCGCCCTTGGAAGTCGTCGTATTGGACGGAGCTCAAAAACCGGTAGAGGTCAAGGTTCAAGACAATAAAGATGGTACCTTCAAATGCACATATCAGCCAAAGAAGAAGGAGAAACACGTGGTACAAGTAAATTACGGTGGAGTCGCTATTCCCAAGAGTCCATTTAGGGTAAGTCTATTTTTGACCTATTTTGATAATCTAGGGACTCGGGAGTGATTAACCTCTCGAATATTATTTAGGTTAACGTATCTGAGCCAACAAACGCTGCCAAAGTTAAAGTTTTCGGTCCAGGAGTTGAACCCGGAGTCAAAGCCAAAGTGCCAACCCATTTCAATATCGATTGTCAAGACGCTGGTCCCGGTGATGTCAAGGTCAAATTGACTGACGAAAAAGGCAAAGAACTGCCTACGAAATTATCCAATCACGGTGATGGTACCTACACCGTCGATTACGTTGCACCCAACCCTGGTGAACATAAGGTGAACGTGTCATTCGGTGGTAAAGACATCCCGCAATGCCCCATCAAGGTTTCCGTTAAACCACAAGCGGATACGTCGAAGGTGAAGGTCAATGGACTTGAACCCCAAGTCTTCTTGGATTCACCGACCGAATTTGTGGTAGATGCGCGCGCGATTAATAAGAAGAGTGAAGCAACCGTTAAGTGTCAAGTGCAGAATCCTTCAGGGTCCAAAACGGATTGCTTGGTTCAACCTCAGAATGATGGAACTTATAAAGTCATGTACACGCCATTTGAAGAAGGTAATTAAGTCCTATTTAGGCTTAGAGTTGGCAGGGAGTTTTAAACTTGTCAATCATCTCTCTGACCAGGTCGCCACGCTGTTACTGTCCTCTACGACGGTCAACCCGTCAACGGTAGTCCTTTCCCTCAAACGGTGACCAAAGGTTGCGACCCCAGTAAATGCAAAGCCTACGGACCAGGTTTGGAACGGGGTATCGTTAACCAAGTCAACTCTTTCACGGTTGAAACCAAAGGAGCTGGAACTGGAGAATTAGGCTTAGCGGTTGAAGGTCCATCAGAGGCCAAGATGACCTACAAGGACAACAGAGACGGATCCTGCACTGTTGAATACGTCCCATCCGAAGATGGAGAATACGATATCGCTATTAACTTCGCTGGCAAGAGTATACCCGGAAGTCCCTTCAAAGTACCCGTCGATAAAGTTGCCGATGCCTCCAAGGTGACCGCTAGTGGACCCGGAGTTGATCCAAACCAATGTAGAGCCGGAGTTCCATTGCCTTTTACCGTTAACGCTAAAAACTCTGGTAAAGCGCCATTGGCTGTCGAAGTTAAGACCGAGAAGGGACCCATCCCGCAGAAACCGGAAATCAAGGACAAAGGAGATGGTACTTTTGACGTATCTTATATTGGACCACCTGAAGGAAGTCAATGTAATGTTAAGGTCACTCATGGTGGAAAGGACATCAAAGGAAGGTGAGTTATTTATTAATTAATATTATACAGACTGTCCCAAAAACCGTGTGACGCGTGTCCTCTAGATGACCTTCAAGTACTCAATATTAATTAATACTAAATTGATTTTAATTCTTAATTAGCCCCTTCCAAATGAAAGTCAAACCAACTTGCGAACCCAACAAGGTGAAACTCTCTGGTCCTGGTGTTGGAAACAAGGCAGTACCCGCTAGTATCCCTGTTGAATTTACCATCGACGCCAAAGAAGCCGGACAAGCTACCCCCGAAGTTAACATCAAGGTAAGAATTGATTTATTTAATCTAATCTAATCTAATTTAATTTTATTTTCAATTAATTAGTTTAATTATTTTAATTAATCAGGGACCTGACGGCAAACCGGTGAAGAATAAGATCACTCCAAACAACGACGGAACCTATAAAGTCACTTATGTCCCGGAGGACATCGGAAAACACGTGGTTTCTGTTAAATATGGTGGCAAGGAAGTTCCTAATTCACCCGTTACCGTTACCACCGTGGCCACTGGTCAAGCAGACAAGTGTAAAATTACAGGTAAGTTTATTTATTTATTTATGTTGAGTCCTTAGGGTTTGCCACGTTGCCATTGCCACGTGGCCGACTAAGTTCGTCTGCTAGTTTAATTGCGAAATCAAAATTATGTCGTTCATAATTGTTAGTTTTATGGTAAAAGTTCTGCATTTAGTCCTAAATTAATGCAATTAGATTAAACACCTATCAATTAATAATAAAATTATCAACTTAATAGACAATTTAGAATAGGACTTTCAAACTTAAGCCTTGCCCAAATACTTAAGCCTACTTTGAATTCTTTTGATTTTTTTCTTGTCGGGCTCGTGCAGAGGGAGTTCAAGAAAAGTTAGCGATCGGTGAAGAGTATTGCATAACGGTCAACGCTGACCAGGCAGGGAAAGGAGCGGTTACTTGCAAAATCACTAGTAAAACTGAGAAATCCACTTCCGACGTCAATATCGAAGTTGAGGACAATGGAGACGGTACCTTCTCGATTTACTACACGGTCAAGGACGCTGGGGACTATTCCCTCAATGTCAAATTCGGTGGTCAACCAGTTCCCGGTGGAAATTACTCTTTCAGCGTAAGTCTTTGAAAATTTTCAAAGTTTCTAAGCATGCTAGGCCTACCAGAAGTATATAATACTTCTCTTCGAGAGAAGTGTGCACGGTGCGATTGTTATATACCCATCTGAATTAAGTTTGTTGAGCGGGAGAGCAAATTAACAAAGGGGGGGGGGGGTCAGCCTTGGTAGAATCATGTAATTTCGTAACTAAAGAATATTAAGAGGATACAGAGTGTCACACTTCTTCAGTTATCCCCTTCTGATGCTACAATGCTCGGAATTTTGAAATGAAAAATTAACTGTGGCAAACCTGTGTCTAACAGAGATATTTAAGACAAGAGAAGTAGAAAACCTCAATTAGACATATTATTTTAAAATGCGGAACCGACAGGAGGTGTTTCACCCATTCTCTCTTTCTCTCTGTTTGTCTGTCTGTCTCTGGTAACAATTCTAAAATGTAACGTTTATTTTCGCCTTCATTTCAACAAGGAACATTGTAGACGTTTTCCTACTGTTTAATGATAAGGATTAGTAACTACTAAGTACTTAAGCCCAGGCGAATTATTTGATCTCTTATCTAAGTTTCAAACAAGCTAGAAAAAGTTTACCCTAAGAACTCGGATAACACGCAGCTTGGTAGAACCTCCAAATTAACGCATAGATAACAGAAACAAATATGAACGTTACTATCTTTAAATAAATATTAAATCTAGCCTGCTATCAAAGAGGTACCAGGAATACATACAGCCACTAGGAATCATTGCACCCCCATATCTTCCATGCGGGTTTTGTGGGTATACTGCAGGGCTTGAGAGCTTACCTATTAATAATTCTGATGGCGTCTTTCGAACTGCCATTTCAAATGTTACAGTTGGTATTTAGCAACGCGAGTTCCTATGCGCGTGCGCAAGGTGCAACGCTTGGGTAAAATTCGTCATACATAATGATTAGTCTAGTTAGCTAGCTCCTCCCACAAAAAAGAATGCTGCCTTAATACGTTGAATGAAAATGGCACGTACACAATGATTCCTAGTAGCTGTATGTATTCCTTATATTTCTTTCTGATATCTATGGATGTTTTTGTGTTACCTTGACGGAAACTAGGTTCTCTTACCTTGCTCTCCTTAAACTTGGCAAACAATTGAGCTTGAATGCCAACATCTTTTTTTAATGTTTTAATTTTTTTGCTTCAAAATAAAAAAGATATTTTTTATTAAAAGCGGTAGCACCGAGGAGATAAAATAATCTATTTAGGCTTAACTTAACCCTAATTGAGGGAGCGAAACAAAGATGTTGCCTTGGTTTTTTCTTTACTATGAGTGAAGAATGCCAAGTATATCAAATTTTAACTAAGTACTTGAACGTTTATGCCTACACTTCCAAGAGGAAAGAATTTTTCAAATACCTTAAATTTAATTGCTATTATTAGAGTATCAAAAAATAACTAAAACAATTCAGGATTATTTTAGATTTCATCAAAATACAAAACAGTAGTCTAGTATTGGTTTTTATCACTTAATTTTGTCTAGAAGCCATCTCTTTAGAAATCATTGTGTGTTCAGTTTCTTACGTTAAGGGGTCATCCGTAAAACACTATAGTCCAATTTTCAATGTTCATAACTTGTGTTAGGGGGTGCATGTATCCCTTACAGTGGTCAAGCAAAATCGTCTGGTCATAGAAAGAAGTATAGAGTTATAGATTTTCGATTCTCAAAATTGTTCGATGATTTCCCATCACTGTACTAATTAAAACCCCCTTTTTGCAACACCCTGTATTTCTGAGGTTAAATTTGAGTTGATCCCAAGTTGCCCGTCACCCGTTTTCACGCATAACAATTGGTGACGAGGTCGACAGAAGCTTTTGCAAAAAAATATTAAAAAAAATATTTCTTTTAATATTTGGTGATATTATCTTAAAAAACACAGTCTTAAAGATATTTTGCTATTAATAGAGCCCTATTTTTTTTAAAAGAAAAACAGGGCCAAAAATTTCTTTTATATAAGGTGCATTTTCTTCCCCCCACCCCTATCCCCCCTTGGAAACAAAAATTTGAAATTGTGATAGTTTGACAGTAAAATGCCATCAGCACAAAATAATTTTTTTTAATCCTGTACCACCGTTATGCTACATACTCAAGTTTTCAGTACTTGTCTCCTCTGTCGCTCCAACCGTGAAGTTGAGAGTGAGACTCATAATAACTTAGAGGGAAACGCATTTGAAGAGATGCGCGAGAGTTTTATGTAGAGGATAGTTTGAGGTATAACATGGTCAAGGGATTTTCATGGAAATTTAGTTATGAAAGGGGTATAATATTCTCAAGGTATTTTCATGGAAATTTAGTTATGAAAGGGGTATAATATTCTGAAGGGATTTTCATGGAAATTTAGTTATGATAGGGGTATAATATTCTCAAGGGATTTTCGTGGAAATTTAGTTATGAAAGGGGTATAATATTCTCAAGAGATTTTCATGGAAATTTAGTTATGAAAGGGGTATAATATTCTAAAGGGATTTTCATGGAAATTTAGTTATGAAAGAGCTATGACGTTTCGAATAACCAATTCTTTCATTGGAAGTTGAAGAAGTTGGAAAACATTTTTTTTCAAACCTTCATATCTCGAGACATGGTTGAAGTATGTTCAAGTACTTTGCACCATTAGATAGAGGACAATTAGACCTAATTAATGCTCTAAGCCTTTTTACAGTACCATTTAAACTTCTTAAGTTATTTTGTCCCAAAAAGTCAGGAAATTTCATATTGGTTCTGTTTTTAATTTTCTATGGCATGAAGTAATATATTTCCAAGTTAAATTTGGTACTAGTCATTTGTTACAGAGCTCAATTAATTATCTTACTGAATTTGCCTACAGCAACAAATTAATTAAAGTGGCCGATTAAAATTGGCCAGCGAAATTTAATCAATTAAAGACTTTGGTTTGGGAAAACGCAAAGAAAATTCAATTTAAAATTTTGGGAAAAATGAAAAATCAAGTACAGTGCGGGTTCCTCTTGGTTTTAATCTCTCCTTTATGGCTCAGCACTCATAGTTTGGTTGGTACCATCTTCCTTCAGCTCGCTCTAGAGTTTTTAAAAAGTTTGTATCTTGCCTCGTTGGCCTAGGACGAGCTGTTTACAGCTCCTTTAGCGAATCCCACAGTGGCTCGAGATGATCCCGAGTCCATTTTTGGATGCCAAGTTGGGGGGAGGTTCGAATGCGGGGGGCACCAATCACGAGCTTCCGCTTAACGCTAGGAATTGTGGGAGTAAGAAGGCGGGCATACACCGAAAAGTTTTGGAAGGAACTCTTCATATTTAACAATTTACAGCTAATACTGTTTTACCCTAGAGGGTGGGGTAATACTGAACACCGAGGGGGTAATACTGAACACCCAGGAAACCAATCCCCGCTTAAGATTCATTCATTACATTCTGACTTAAATCCAAAGAGTGTATTTTTTTCTGTTAATTTTTTTATTTAGTAAAATTTTCACTTCTCTAAAAATCTGTCCCGAAAATTTAAGGGTTCTTCTAGTTTCTCTCGGCGTACCGTTAGTGGTGTCAGTTGTCGGTGTGGAATTTTCCACTGTATCTATTAGATTTAGAAAAGTAATAATATTATCCGGTGAAATTTTCTAATTTTTGTCGACGAAGCGGGTCAACTCGGAAATTAAATTTCGCACATTAAAAAAATTACGGTTTTTTTCGGTTATTTATTGTGAATTTTGAATTATTGGTAATTTTCCTCAGTGAGTATTTTAAAATTCCCCAATTTTTCCCTGATCGTTTTGGTTTTTTATATATTTATTTTTCCCTGAATCGTGGTTTTTTTACTTTCCCAAATTCGTTATTTTTCCCTGAACCGTGTTTTTATTTTCCCAAAATTCGTTCTTTTTCCCTGAATCGTATCGTAGTTTTTCCCAAATTCGTTCTTTTTCCCTGAATCGTATCGTAGTTTTTCCCAAATTCGTTATTTTTCCCTGAATCGTGTTTTTTATTTTCCTTGAATCTTTATTTTCCCTGAATAGTATCGTATTTTTCCCAGAATCGCACTTTTTACTTTCCCAAATTCGTTATTTTACCCTGAATCGCACTTTTTTCCCAAAATTGTTAATTTTCCCTGAATCGTACCGCATTTTTTCCCAAATTCGTTATCTTTCTCTCCCTTGGTTTGAGATGTAACTATCCAATCCGGATGATACAAGCATGATTTTATTCCGTTCGACTAGTGATATAAATTGGTTTGGATTAATTATTATAATTTACTGTACCCTTGTTCGTCCATCAACAGTGCCTATTTTCAAAGGTGACGTATAATACCCTTTTTATCTTCCACTAATATCTCACTTAAATTTAATTTAAGGGGGGGGGGGGTCCATTGGTAAATAAAACACTCCTCCAATATTCAATATTCATAACTTGCTTTGGGGGGTCAAGCAAAATCGACTGGTCAAAGAAAGAAGTATAGAGTTACATTTTCAATTCTCAAAATTGATGATACCCCATAGAACCATTCATCCCACTCACATGGGTCCTATAATAACCCCACCTTCTTGGAAAAGTACCCAGTAATTAAATTAATTATCAATTAAAATGAATTTAACAACACATTATAAAAAACCTAGTTAAATATTCCCCAACAGCGGAATTAGGCGTTATCACTATATTCCAATCTCTTTCACCCTCTCTAGTTCTTCGCTACCGTCTTTAAAAAACATCCATCCTGTTATCCCTCTCCTCATCCTCTTGGTGTTCCTCATCCCTAATTCTTTGTGGGCAACGTAACGTGTTTTCCCCTCAAAACTTTTCATGTTAAGGGTGTGCGCCGTGGTCCTGGTGCAAAGGAAAGAGATATATGACTCTCGGTTCAATGTAGAGGCGTCATCCAAAATAGAATCTTCTATCCCAAAAAGATTTTTCGTTCTCGCGCTCGCTTTTTCCTACAAAACTTCTTCCTTAGTCATCTCTCCTCCCGCGTCTCTTTTCTGGCCCCGGACTTAGACGAAAGGAATTCCAATTTTACCCATTTATTTTTGTGAGCTTGTACCTACCATGCAGGCACTCACCAACACGTACACGTCTAAAATATCTACCACCTAATGTCGATGCCAATAAGCTAAATTCGACCACTTAGCTAGGCCTAATCTAGGAAAGATTCCCTATTGGGTATGGGAAAAGTCAGAAAACTGAACTGGACTGGTTGGTAGAGGGGCGCGTGCATTCGAGATTTCTTTGTCCACGTGCAAATTAAAATATAGTATAATAAGGGATTAACGGTAAGCCGTAGATCAGCTCGGGGAAATTAATTAATTAACGATTAGCGTTAACACTAATTAGGGTACATTAACGGGAACTCAGCTGCTCATTCAGTCAGCTCGCTGATATTAATATAGATCATAGGTACGAGTAACGGGTTGGGGGGGGGGACGTAAGGGATACCTGTATTGTTTTCTGGATGATGGTATATCAAGGTCACTTTAAACTAAGAAATTAAGTAATTAATTTCAAATTATAATCACTCTGTTTAAAGGTAGGCTCGCCAATTAAATGAATGTGTTCCCCCTGGGCTGAAGTACTGCAATAATAATTTATGCCAACTAAAAAATTATAATTTCTTAATTTCCTGGTCCTATTTAGAATATTTTTCAAAGTCCATGATTCCTGAACACGTGTGGACCTTCTTTTTTTCCCCACCCAGGAATCCATTAGATCATTTTAAATTGTCTTCCAATCGTTTAACGTACGCTAACTGAGGCTTAGTAATGCGGCATCTCTTAACGAACGGTGCCAAAAAGATACATTGAACGATTCCAGATGGTTTCAATTAAAGTAGCACGGCTTGTTTACGACAAGAATGAAGTACTATAGGTACCTAAGACCACCCTTTTCTTATACAGTTCGGTAATCTCCCAATTGTTACGGCACTCAAGATGTGACAACGTCATTTATAAGTCTCGTTGTTAAGCTGACGAAATGATCCCCTTTTCTTTTCTTTAGTTTTTTTGAGTGCAGACTTTGAAATGATAGGAGGAAGCTTAGCAAATGGGTTTCTAAGTAGACAGTGACAGTTTTAGGAGACTTTAAGCTGTACGACTTGACGACCATTTGAGATTTAGCACAATGCGTTGCGAATTCAACCGCGTGGGATTAGAGCTATTAAAATCAGGAAATTTTATAATTAGTAATATTAAAAGTTCTTATGTAGGCTATAGTAGCACTATGGTATGGAGTAATATGTATTTCCAAGTTAAATTTGGTACTCGTCATTTGTTAGATAGCACAATTCATTATTTAACCGACTAACAAGTCCATAAAAGTCAGTAATTAATATTAATTAATAACTTTAAACGCTCAAAAAAAAAAGGGGCGCGAGTCAGGAAATTTTGAATTTAAAAAATCAATGATAAAAAATATAAAATGATTCATTCATAGAAATGCGCCCGATTTCAGCTTCAATTTAAGCCCAATAACGTCAAAATCGGACCAGAATTAAGAAAGTTATCGCGCGTGCTAAAATATCAAGATATTATAAAAAACATCTACGTCATAATGACGTCATCGTAATTTTATTTTCAGCACGTGCTTTTTCAAATTGATTATTTTTAACTCGTAACTTCCTTATTTATTGACCGATTTCGACGTTGTAAATGTCATTTTAAAGGTCAAATAAAGGCGCGTACCCTTCACGCGTCACTTATAATGAGCCAGAACTCCAACACCCTAACCCTTTTCTTTTAAATTAAATAACAGACTATAAATAAATCAAGAATGTACCACCTAATTCCGCCAACAAATAGTATATACCTAGACAATTGTTTATTTTAAATTTGTTTTAAGACAATTGTTTTATAGAGATATATGTATGTATATACCGGAAGTGTTTAGCTTGCCAATGAAAGTTTTTTTAAACACAATTCTATTATTTAGTCTTTGGAATTCAGCAACAACACGAAACAATTCGAGATTTAATTAAAACAAAGGGATTTTCATCTCGAATCTCCCCCTTACTCCTTGAGATAGCGAGTTTTTCAATTAATTGTATATAAACTAAATTGTAGAGTAAGTTAGTTGAAACTATCCTTAAGCCTCGGTCTATCTATCTCTTTCTCTCTGGCAGTTATTCAAGAAACACGGACTGTGCTGGGAGCATAACGAAATTAACAACGCTGACTGCATGCGGGGTAGCCTTTAGAACTTGTCGTATTTGCTTGGTTACTATTTATAACCGTTAACTTTGAAAACTAGCGCACGTAGGGCCTAGTTTGTTTTTTCTACTACAGGGTACAAGTTTAAGGTTTTTTTCTCTAGCTTTATTTCACGTTCTAGGTTAGGTTAGTGTAGTTCTGTCAAATATATATTCCTATAGACAGTTTATATACATGGAGGATTTATATCATGTACACCCAGGAGAGGAGACCGGGCTACCTTAAAATTGGTCAGGGAAAATTAACTAATGATTTTAAACGCTAATTTGGTGGAAAGCTGCCTCAAAATTAAGGAAATTGCAATCCCAAAAAGTCCGAATAAGTAATATTAATATTAGTACCCTAGTTTTAATTTTAAAAACTCTGTTACATTTGAAAAAAATGACAAGTTTTTTTTTAAAAAAAGAAGAAAATTTCAACTTCCAATCCATAATCCTTGAAAATTTTTAAGAAAAATAAAAACTAAGTTTTAAGTTTTAAAAAATAGGGTTAATATTTCATCCAAAAAACTAAAAATATAACCGAAACCTTGTAACCTAGCTGCTCTAAAAACAGAAATATTTACAGAAACATATTTTGCGGTTTACCAAAGGAAAAAGAAAAACATCTGTACATAACATTGATTAATATATTACGTTTTTAAAAATATCTTTAAAACGAGTTCGTTTCAGCGGCCCTTAATGCGAAATTTAATTACACCCTGGTTTTGAATGAATGAATGCTTACCTTTTCATTAAATACTACACCTGGCACGTTAATTAATTATAAATTTTTCTTCTGAACTGTCAACATTCAGTAAATCAGCTAAAATTAGTTCGGTGGTGGTACATTTGATCTTCGTGTAGCTTGCTATAAACATCCAATACTTTATTTATTTATTTATTTTTTAAAATAATTTTTGAAACGCTTCATCGAATAAATATCCTGAAGTTTGAACTGGATTCCATCCAAAAATTTCCAGTTGCAAAATGAATCGCTTTAATGTTAGCTGATATCATGATATTTTTTCAACAACTCAATAACTTTGATATCTAGTTTAAAATTCGCGTATAAATTTTTCTTAAAAGGTTAAGTAAATTAATTCAAAGTTATCATAAGACCACGAAGTACAGTGAGTGCCATGGTTCTATGGGAAATCATCCATTTTGAGGATCGAAAATGTAACTTCCATACTTGACTAGCCGATTTTGCCCTGCATTTTAAGAAATACTTTATACACTTTCTAGATGTCTTCGGTTTAATATACTTCTAATGAACGTAGTTTTTTCTTTGAAGAACTTTAACACTTGATTAGTTTGAACAGATGTTATGTTGAATGAATTATAAGATGGTTTACTTTGACGACGGTTTGAAATTTTCTCTCAAGTGCTTTGGTTTTTAAATTATAAATAGCTATTTAGGTTTTTTTTGGGAAGTCGGAAGTAGAAGTTTGCTTCCGAAATAATAAACAGATGTGCTAAGGCTTTTTTATATCATAGATGTATATATATTTATTATTTTTTTATAATGTTTAGAAATAAATTTTATTAATACTAAGGGGAAAGCCGACATTCAGGGGTTTTCCAGCCCATGTTACTTCTATGAGCCCCTGTAGAAATGTTTAACCCGCAATACACCAGTGTCCAGGGTGAAGGCACCCACCAGGGTAATGCTAATCTTATGGGGAATAATTTAAAATAAATTTTTAGTTTAAAATAAATTGAAATTAACATTGTACACTAATTAAATAATAATTTATAGCAAACTAGCTAAGCTACCAGGGATAAAAATGGTGGAAGAATTAAGTTAAATTAAATAAAATGTCCTTAAGTTTCTTAGACAAATTTAAGTGGTTATAACTCGAAAATGGTGTCCGTTAGAGCAAATTGTCACAGAACATTTTCGACTCAAAATAGTCCATAGAACACTATCCTTAATTGATAACAGACATTTCAGAAAAGCCCTGTAAATAAATGCTCCCAGTGCATGGTAGTGCAATTTCTGCTAAATACCGTCTCAAGTCTTCTTTTGTTGCGTTTGCAAATACATTGGGTCGTTGAAACCACGCAGTAAAGCCGAGCCGAGGACATAGTAATTAGCGTAGTTGTATTGTCGTGTTGAGGATCAGTGGCGGATAACTAATGGTGTTTGTTATCTCTTTTGTTATTTTGGTTCGCGTGAAAACATTATTCTCACTACTGATGTCTGTCTCACCTCGGCCCATCTATTGTTAGAACGAGAGCAGTAGGGAATAGCTTCGCAGTCGTCAATTGTCGTATCACGCGCGCTTTCATGACAAGTGTTTTCTTGTAGGTGCCAAATGTGACATACCTCCCCTTTGAACACCAAACTATTCTCTGAGTAATTGCCTTTCTTCAAACAGTCTACATTTCCAAAGGTTCAATTCCCCCTTTTTTAAACTAGGCCTAGACTAACGTCGACACACTTACTTTTTGGGCTTCAGTTTCGAATGGTAGTATTATTCTACTGCATTTAGTGGGTTTTCTACTGTTACAGAAGCTATCATTGATGGTTAAAGACTGACTAAAAAATTATGTAAATAATTAGGGAAAATCAAATGAAGGAAATAGTCAGGGAGTGCCTTGAAAAGTCAGGGAGAACTTAAAGTGTTATAAAAATGTTACTGTAATAATTTGGCAATCCAAAATTATTTTAACAAATGACTTTGTGAGATGGCATCGCAGATTGATCACCTGATAATCAGGCTGCAGTTGTTAAAATATGAATTCCTGAAACTCGAACCATTTCACATTAATTAAAAATGAAAGATGAAAGTAACAAACTGTCCCATTATAAAAAGGAAACAACCATCCATCGTCCTCCCAAAGTTCCCTTGTACAAAAATAAGAACGAACTCAGGGTTAATTATCTATATAACCACCAGGAATGCATACAGCTACTAGGAATGATTCAGTACGTGCCATATTCACTCAACTTATCTAGGACAGCTTTGAGGGAGGAACTAGCTAGACTTATCATAATGTATGACGAATTCTACCTAGCCAATAATATAATCTACTCACTGCGCACGCGCCTAGGAACTCGCGTTGCTACCAACTGTAACATTTGAAATCGCAGTTAGAAAGACTCCATCAGAATTATTAATAGGCCCACAAAACCTGCATGGAAGTTGACATGGGACACAATACTTCCTAGTAGCTGTATGCATTCCTGAATAGAGGTTATTATACTATTTAAGAGAATGGTATGCACACAAATGAACGAGATTACAGATATTCGGTAGCTAAGTCCTTGTCAAAAAAACGTAAAATTTTTGAGTAATATCGTTTTCTTTGAGATAGTTCTTTCAAAGTCATTTCTTTAAGTCGGGTTTGGTTGCCAAAAAAGCCAAAACGCTTGAAGCGCACGCTTCTCAAGAACAGCCGCGTAAATACGTTTAAAAGTTATAGTTGACTCTTGTTGGCATATTTTCAAATATTTTTTCAATTTGTTCCGATATGAAAACCCGTTATTGATGGCCACCTGAGAATCTTAAGTTTTAAACAGATAAAATTATTGTATTTAATTGTCATTAATGATAATTAATTACTCGGTTAATCGCCCAACCACTGTCCGTTGTCTTATAATTTTAAATTCTTGGTGAACTTACATTACATCAGGCACGGCTTAACTATATAAACATGCAAATTAGTAAATAGTTGTACTAAAAGTGATGTAACTCTGGTTCTATGAGAGATACGGGGATGTCCTTTGAGTATGTTATAGCCCTATTTCTTAGCTTTCCAACGATACTAAATACTTGGGCGTTTCAATAATCAGGGCCCGAGTAATTAAGCAAAATGTTCATGGACGTCCTCTCCATAGGATTAACATGGACTTATTTACAAAACACCTTTTAACTCTGGTTCTATAAGAGATACGGGGAAGCCCTTTGAGTATGTTATAGCCCTATTTCTCCTCTTTCCAACGATACCAAATATTTGGGTTTCTTTGAAAAATAAATGGAGAAATATGCAAATTAGTAAAACCTTTAACTTTAAAATGTGAAATCCAGGGTATTACCAGGCTTCCCTTTCCAAGTATAGCATAGCGGCGCATCTAATTGGCGCATATTAAATGCGATGCAATTGCACACATAATGCATTCACACTGTCATAAAAAATGCATTGCCATAAATTACGACGTTTAACTTCGTAATTTCATAGAATTTCCAAGTTTTTCTGTGCCAAAAATATATTTTTTTTTAAACTCGGGTTTTTCCTGTTGAAAATTGGCAAGGAACCCGTAAGATATCTTCATAGATGTTAGATGGTATTTTGAGAGAGGGAGAGCTACATTTTCTAGCGTTGAGGTTTTGACCTTGCCAATCAGGGACGAAAAATGCCTTTCTAAGCTGCCTTTAAAACTAAAGGATATCTGAAATATTTTCACCTCTTCTTCGAAAAAACGAAATTTTGTAATTTGACGTGTTGAATTTTTTTCGAGGTTCAGTTAGATACGCCGATGAGGTTACGTTAGGTACGACAGAAATTTCAACACTTTCGGTTGAAGTTATAATTAATTATAATAAGGTTAACTAGAAGTGATTGCTCGTAGCAACGTGGCTTTGGAAATAGGGGGGTGCACTCCAATAAGGGTAATTTATTATAGGACTGAAGTCACTGAAGTACATACAGTGTGTGGGATGCGTGGTTCTATGGGAATTCATCAATTTTGAGAATTGAAAATGTGACTTATACTTCTATGAGCAACTTTTGAATGTCCCATAAGGGATGCATGCACCCCCTAACGCAAGTTATGATTGAACATTCAATTCAATTCAAAGTTACATTACATCAAATAATATTTATTGTAAAATCACTTCGCCAACTGTGTACGATAAATTCTCGATGCTATAGGCCTAATCCAAAATAATATAACTCTTCTGGAAACTATTTAGATACAAAATTAAAATAACACTCGGCCAGCTGGTTAGATTGTAAACTATTTCCCCACAAAATAACAAATCTTATTGGGCTGTTCCTCTTTTGCTCGTGGAACTCATTCACTCTTTTGAGTGAGCATTTGGAGCGAAGCAACCCCGCCATAAGTTCACGTTATAAAAATAGATTGTTCTCCATTTGAAACCAACCTTTAAAACTCAAAAACCGTCCCCCCATGATGTTTTTCTAACAATTTTACAAATTTCAAACGTATGTTTTCCGAGAAATGTTTTTCTATTGCAAAAACTATAGAGAAGCGGCAGCTCTTACCTTCAGCTGTATTAGAATCTATGGGATGTTAACACGGAGTTGCCAATTCCTCTATAGGCAGTGCGAGGGCGTCTAATAATATATAAGCCCTAATTACCTTAACTCGTATCCTTACACTCTTAAAAGTCACCTTTTATCCACTGTAGGAAGCTAGGGAAACTCGCCATACCAAGAATGTAAATGAAAAAGAGAAATTATTTGGCTTGAAACCTTTCCCGCCACATTCTTCCGAAAGTCTGAAAACTGTCAGAAAAAAAATTGGATGTCTTGTACTTTTTTTTCCCGCATTTTTTTTTATTCATTCCAAATTGAATCCTAAGCCTTTGCCAATTATACTAAGCCTAAATTGTCTCGAATGTGTTAAGTAAAGAAAGGTCAGACGTGGAATTTATTTTTTGGTTTCTTATAATTGAAAACAGGCTGTAACTGAGGAACATTACAAGAAAACTACAACCACACGTACTACAACTACTACCACTACTTCGAGTGAAAGGGTCCAAAGGACCAAGTACAGACCCGTCACTTTACCAAGTATCCCTGTACCTTCAAGTGGGGGTCAAGTCACTGGTAAGTCTTTTTTGCTTTCGTTTAAGTCTACAAGAAGGGGGGCGGGGTTGAGTAGGTCCCAAAAATAAGGTCGGGGTTGAGTAGGTCCCAAAGAAAGATCGGGCAGAAGGTAAGAAAGGTCTTGAAGCAGGTCAAATTAAGAGCTGTTGTTGTTCTTGTTTGCCTAAAATAATTAGAGAAAATCACATGAAATAGTCCTGTAATATCTGGAAATGTCAGGGCTTTTGTGGCTACCATTTTATTTATTTTTTTTTTTTTTTAATTTAGCCGAAATCAAAATGCCGTCAGGAAAAACTGACATGCCAACGGTTATAGACAACCGTGATGGTACAGTTAGTATCAAGTATGAACCCAAGGAAGAAGGATTGCACGAATTACATATCAAATACAATCACGAACACGTTGCAGGTAACCATCTATCTACCTACATAAACATTAAAAAAATGAAACCATTTCCGGAATCTAATCATTCTTTAAAATCTATAACTTACTCAGGCAGTCCATTTAAATTCCACGTTGACACGATCCACAGCGGTTACGTCACCGCCTTCGGTCCCGGTTTGACGCATGGCGTTGCCGGTGAACCTTCTATCTTTACCATCTACACGAAAGACGCTGGTGCCGGTAAGTTTCCGAAAGTATTTTAATCACTTTTGAACGTTCCTTCTCTAATGAGATTTTTAATGTTTTTTTCGGTATGATTAGGAGGTTTATCGGTAGCGGTTGAAGGACCATCAAAGGCTGAAATCAGTTATCACGATCATAAGGATGGTACGGTTGGAGTATCTTACGTTCCTGCCGCTCCCGGAGAGTATAAAGTCACTGTTAAGTTCGCTGATAAGCATATTAAAGGAAGTCCATTCACCGCTAAGATCACTGGTAAGTACATTTTAATGTTGTTTCTCTTTTCAAGTCATCAAAAAGGTACTGGCCGTCAAATTTATAACTTGCTTCGTCCATAATTTTGACCAACAGGTGAAGGTCGCAAGCGTAATCAACTGTCCGTTGGTCACTCCAGTGAGGTATCTTTGAAAGTCCAAGAGAAGGACGTCAAGAACCTTAACGCCAGTATCGTTGCGCCAAGTGGTTTGGAGGAACCGTGCTTCTTGAAGAAGCTTCCTAACGGTCACTTGGGTATCTCCTTCACCCCACGTGAATCCGGTGAACACTTTGTTAACGTCAAACGTCTGGGTAAGCATATCCAAGGCAGTCCATTCAAGATCGGTGTCCTGGAACGCGAAATCGGTGACGCTACGAAGGTCAAAGTCAGCGGAGCCACCTTGAAAGAGGGCAAGACGCATATGCCCAATACCTTCAATATTAACACCAAGGAAGCTGGTTACGGTGGTTTAAGTTTGTCCATCGAGGGTCCGAGCAAGGCGGACATTCAATGCAAGGATAACGAAGATGGTACATTGGCTGTTAGTTATAACCCAACCGAACCTGGTTATTACATCATCAACTTGAAGTTCGCTGACCATCACGTTTCTGGAAGTCCATACACTGTCAAAGTCACCGGACCAGGGTCAAATATCCAGAGAGAGAATATCAAAAGACAAAGAGACGCCCAACCCACGACCGATGTTGGAACCAAGTGCAAGCTGACCTTCAAAATGCCCAGTGAGTACATTTTGAATCTTGGCCTAAAAAGATGGGTGGGAATCAGTTCTTGACCATAACCCATTACTCTGTAGGTTCAACGGCTTACGACATGTCCGCTCGCGTCACTTCACCATCGGGTGTTATTGAGGACGCCGAAATCACGGACATGGACGACTATGTCTACTCCGTCAACTTTGTCCCCAAGGAGATCGGTGTCCATACCGTCAGTGTCCGATGCAAAGACATTCATATTCCTGGATCACCCTTCCAGTTCACCGTTGGACCTATGCACGATCATGGTGCTCACAGAGTTCACGCTGGTGGTGTTGGACTCGAGAGAGGCGTGGCTAACGAATCATGTAAGTGTCACTATCGAGCATGCGCCCTTTCATTCTTCACACAATCTTTATTTGGAATGGTAAACATTTAGGCCATTTCAACGTCTGGACTCGCGAGGCTGGTGCTGGTGCTTTAGCTATTTCGGTTGAAGGTCCATCTAAGGCGGACATTGACTTCAAGGACAGGAAAGACGGTTCCGGTTCAGTTGTGTACAAAGTTAAAGAAGCCGGTGATTATCGCGTTGGCATCAAATTCAACGACCAACATATACCAGACAGTCCTTTCAACGTCTTCATTTCACCCGAGACCACGGACGCCCGAAAGGTTCAACTGGGTCATATTCCCGATACTGGAAACCTCGTAGCTAAACCTTTGAACTTTACCATCCAAATGAACGGAGCCAAGGGCAACTTGGACGGAAAGGTTATATCGCCTTCCGGTGCTGAAGACGATTGTTTCGTGGCACCTATTGATGAAGGTATTTGAAGCCAAGGCTTAACGATTATTTTCAAAGCTCAAAGCATAGTTAAAATTAAAACCAAGGCTTAACGATTATTTTCAAAGCTCAAAGCATAGTTAAAATTAAAACCAAGGCTTAACGATTATTTTCAAAGCTCAAAGCATAGTTAAAATTAAAACCAAGGCTTAACGATTAGTTTCAAAGCTCAAAGCATAGTTAAAATTAAAACCAAGGCTTAACGATTATTTTCAAAGCTCAAAGCATAGTTAAAATTAAAACCAAGGCTTAACGATTATTTTCAAAGCTCAAAGCATAGTTAAAATTAAAACCAAGGCTTAACGATTATTTTCAAAGCTCAAAGCATAGTTAAAATTAAAACCAAGGCTTAACGATTATTTTCAAAGCGCAAAGCATAGTTAAAATTAAAACCAAGGCTTAACGATTATTTTCAAAGCTCAAAGCATAGTTAAAATTAAAACCAAGGCTTAACGATTATTTTCAAAGCTCAAAGCATAGTTAAAATTAAAACCAAGGCTTAACGATTATTTTCAAAGCTCAAAGCATAGTTAAAATTAAAACCAAGGCTTAACGATTATTTTCAAAGCTCAAAGCATAGTTAAAATTAAAACCAAGGCTTAACGATTATTTTCAAAGCGCAAAGCATAGTTAAAATTAAAACCAAGGCTTAACGATTATTTTCAAAGCTCAAAGCATAGTTAAAATTAAAACCAAGGCTTAACGATTATTTTCAAAGCTCAAAGCATAGTTTATTTATTTATTTAGTGGAACTCGAGGGATAGGGTTGTGAAGCCACCAGGGCTTGGGTACAACCCCCCTCCATGGTAAAAACAAAAACAGCATAGTAGCACATAAAAAAGAACAATATGAACAGATAGAAAACAAAAACAAAAACCAACAAAACAAATTAATTAAAAAAACACTAATGGACACACGGGCACACACACTGGCGGTTAGGGGACGGAAGAGAGCCAGGTCGAGACGGCGAGTCGAAACGACTTTCGGCCAGGAGAGTCGAGGAGGGCGGGGGGGAGCGCGTTCCAGTCATTCACCACACGGGCAGTGAAGTGGTGCTGGCGATGGCGAGTGCGGGCGCGAGGTTTTCGGAGTTTGAGGCGATGGCCACGGGTACGCGTCTCAGAGGCAAGTGCGAAGTACTTGGCGACCGGAGCGTCGACGGCCCCGCGGAACAGGTCGAATAGGTAAACGAGGTCGTTAACGCGATGGCGGAGGACCGGCGGCAAGACACGGAGCCGAGAGTCACGCTGGGCAGGGAGTAGGCGCTCACAGCCCTTGGTAAGTTTCGTGAAGCGATTATGGGCCTTGGTGAGCGACGTCTTGGGCCCCGCCTGCGGAGGAGACCATATAATCGACGCGAAGTCGACGGATGGGAGAACCAGGGAGTTGTAAATGGTACGCATGAACCGTGGGGAGCGAAAGTAAAAGTTACGTTTGACCAGCCCTGAGATCGAGTTCAGGCGGCCGACTATTTTAGAGGTGTGGCGGCGGAACAGCAGGTCCTCGTCGACCAGGGTGCCGAGGTCGGCAGCAGACGACGATGGCGGGAGGGGGGTACTGCCAACATGGTATTGGTGGCGTGGGTTGCGCGTTCCAAGGTGCAGGACCTCGCACTTCCCGGCGTTAAAGTGGAGGCCGTAGGTCGCGGCCCATGCGAGGACAGCGTCCAGGTCAGCCTGGAGGGCAAGGCAGTCGGCCGAGCCAGAGACCCGTCGGGAGAGTTTACAGTCGTCCGCAAACAATAAAACCAGGGAGTCGTTGACTACAGCGGGGAGCGAGTTAATGAACACCCCGAAGAGGAGCGGCCCCAGGACAGACCCTTGCGGAACCCCACTGTGTAGGGGCAGAGGCGGGGAAGAGTGACCCTTGAGGACAACACGCTGCATGCGGCCGGACACGAACGAGGTTAACCAGCTGAGCGCCGAGCCGGATAAGCCCGCACTGATGAGACCCTCAGTAATGCCCTTCGTTGGGATGGTGTCAAACGCCTTCGACAAATCAAGGTAGATGACGTCGACCGGCTCGCCGTCATCTAGCCAAGTAACCCACGAGTGAGATGCCTCCAGCAGGTTGGTTTCGCAAGAGCGACGGGCACGAAAGCCATGTTGGGAGGGGTGCACGAAGTCCGTGGCGGCAAGATGGTCATCAAGGATGGCTTTGGTGATACGTTCACAGACTTTGCAAACCACGCTGGTAAGGCTAATCGGACGGTAGTTGGCGGCCTTGGAGCGACCACCCTTCTTGTAGATGGGAGTGACGTGGGCCAGACGCCAGGCTTGCGGAACGGTGCCGTGAGCGAAGCTGGCGTTGAAAATCGTAGACAGGGGACCGCACAGTGTCGGGGCCAGAGCGCGAAGCATGTAGGGGTGAAGGCCGTCGGGGCCAGCCGATTTGGAGGGTTGAAGTCTGGTGAGTTGGTGGAGCACGTCCAGTTCCGAACAGGAGAACCGGGTCAGTGTAGCGCTGGGCAGGGCAGAGGGGCATCGTGGTTGGAGTTGGGGGAGCGAGTTCGAGGCGACTTTGGCGAAGTGGCTGTTGAATATGGTGGCGATTTCGACGGGATGGGTAGTGAGGGCACCATCAGCGCGTTCCAGTGCCGTGATGGTGAATTTGCTCTTTCGTTTGCTGTTCACGTGAGCAAAGAAGGCCTTCGGATTGGACCCTATCAGCGACTCTAAGTGAGCTTCCTTTCTGCGCTTAAACTTGCGTTGGGCCTTGGTGAGGGCAGAGCGGGCGTCGCGAAAGTCACGGTAGGCTTTCTGGACCATCAAGGGACTAGCCTGGCGGCGCTTTAAGCGGCAGTACCGTTTATATGTAGCGGCTTTCCGATCAATGGACTTAAGGGAGCGAACAGATTTAGACGGGTACGCCGGGCGAATGGTTCGAAACGGGATAAAACAGTCAACACCCACCATGATCACGGCGAGGAAAGCATCCCAGCAGTCATCGAGAGAGGCAGCCCCTAGGACCGAGCCCCAATCGGTGGCAGCAAGGTAGGCGTTGAACGCCACGTAGTCCCCTTTGAAAAAATCGCGCATCGGTCTGAGCGGCGGCGTAGCAGGCGAGGTGGGGAAAGCGACCTGGAAGAGCAGTGTGTCGTGGTCGCTAGTTCCCAGCGGGGCCAAGTTGGTGACGTCGAAGACCAGATCGGGGTCAGACGCAAGCACTAGGTCCAGAACACTGGGACGAGAGTCAGCGGAGACACCCTGCCTAGTGGGAGACGTGACCATCTGGGTGAGATGAAGGTCAACAACGTGTTCGAGGAACACCCTGGCCTGAGGTGTAGCGAGTGTTTCGGGCGCGAGCGAGGACCAGTCGAGGCGAGGGTAGTTAAAGTCCCCGACAATGAGGGAACTACAGGAGTGGGTGGCGCAGTAGTCGTTCAAATTAAAACCAAGGCTTAACTTATATTTTAACTTATACTCTAGCACCCGGTGTAATATAACTTTTGGCCTATTTTTTGTTCGTTTTTAGACCAATGGGCGTTACGTTTCGTACCACGCGAGAATGGAATCCATCAAATGCACATTCGTTTGAACGGAGTTCATATTCCAGAATCGCCATTTAGAATCAGGATCGGACACGACGATTCGGATCCTGCCGCGGTCCAAGCTCACGGTGCCGGATTAAAAGAGAGCAAGACGGGCATCAAGACCGACTTTATCGTCGATACTTGCAATGCCGGAGCTGGTTCCCTGGCCGTCACCGTTGACGGACCTTCCAAAGTATCCATGGATTGTACCGAAGTCGAAGAAGGTTACAAAGTCCGGTACACGCCACTCACGCCCGGTGACTATTACATCACGCTCAAGTATAATGGATATCACATCGTTGGAAGTCCCTACAAAGTTCCTTGTCTCGGTAAGTTTACATTGAACCTTCCTTGGACAATTACTTGATGTGTGTGTCGATTTATGTTATGTTAGGTTAGGTCATAAGTTCATAAGATATGTTCACCATGTTTGTTAAGTCTGGTAACTTAGAAACTGGAGCTTGTAATTTTGAAGTGATAGCCTAGGTAGGTCATAGATTCGAGGTAAAGCGTCGTGATGATGTCGTTATAGGTTCCGCCGTGGCTGATTCGGGAACTCAAGAAACGTCATCGGTTGTCGTGGAAACGGTGACGAAACAAGCCAAGCAAAAGGCCACTAATTTGCCCCGTTTCCGTGGAGACCCCAATAAGGTCACCAGCAAAGGAATGGGTCTCAAGAAAGCTCACTTGAACAGGCAAAATCAATTCACAGTCAACGCTGGCGAAGCCGGTAAGTCAACCCTTTGTTATCGCACGAATAATGCATTGATTCCATGAAATTTGCACGAATTTTCTATGAAAATTATTACGAGCTTGTTTTGCGTAGCTTTTGGTCTTTATACTATACTTAATTATTTATTAGTTAATTAACTAATTACTCGTAAACTTTGTGGATGCACCCTTTTGTTTTTGGGTGCTGAAACTGTTACTGTAGTCTCTTAGAACTTTAGAGTGTTTGCGTGTGCTAATATAGTATATGATTTTAATTCCGCATGTCTTTAAAGATAATTTAATCGCGATTTAATTTAATCATTTATAGAATTAACGCGGCTTGGTTTGCTTCGAAAGTTTGAGTGTTTATTTATGAAATGAGATATTATGGAGTCAAACCAAGCCACTCAAGGCGTATATTGACGTTTTTTAAAAAAATATTTCGGGTTTAAATTAGAAATTAGTTGGTTTTTATGTAAAATTTGAACCAATCAAAGGTTTGCGTAATTATTTTTACATGCCTGGCGCACGTTTTATGCACATTCGTGTGTTTTATGTGTACTATTTTAAATATGAAATCTTGATATATATAAATGTGGAATCTTGAGTGGACATTAATTAGACAGGTTAAGAAATTGTTTTTATTAAAATTAATTTCTTGTTAGTCTAGAACGTTCAAAATAATTTACACACATTTTGCGTTCTTGAATTTCTCTACCTTTATAATAGATTAATTAATATTACAAATTCGAATTACTTAACCTGCCTATTTATTTATTTATTCATTATAATCCCCTTTGAGATTTTATTTTTCTATTAATTAACGTACGCTATCTGGCTTCAAAATTATAATTTCGTACAAACAACAACAAATAAACGAGCGCTGTTATTAACTTAATGGTTAAAATTTAAAAAAAATAAATTTAAAATTTAAAAAGTCCACATGAAACGAATTTTCCCATAGGCAATCTGCCTACGAGTGCGGGTGACAGTTGGAAGACCAAACCAGGTGACAAAATAAGAAGCGCTTTTCGATAAACAAAAATTTTTACAAGCGCAAAAATTTAAATATTTTTGCAAAAACAAATTTTTGGCTAAATTTTCAAACAATTTTTTTTTTTTAGTTTTTTGGCAAAACGGGTTTTTCATTTCATCATATTTTTTAAGGCTACGCTTGATGTTGCAAATTTTTTTGCAAATATTGATTATTTATTTTATAGATTTATATATTTTTGGCAAACATTTTTCTCCAGTCCCCAGAAAGCAATTTTAAGCTCTTTTTTGGAAGCTTTGACTAACTAATATATATGTTTACCCTTTGACCTTTGTATTTGTTTATTCCTTGTCGCCGCATACAACAACAATCCCCCAATGCCTTTTATTTAGTCTCAGAAATGTGTTGTCGTTAATTATGTGCTTTCAATGTGTTTTTGTTTCGTCTTAAATTTTGTCTTTTTTGAAAAAAAATGGGATGTGATCTATTTTGCAGAAGTGTTAAATTTAAAAGTTTTTATCACTTAGGGTTACTTAATCGCGAACAACTCGAGTTCTATTTGAGATACGACAAATTTGAAGGTAGCATTAGAAAGAAGATGTTCTATAGAGTAACATCACCTAGTTTCATGAACATCGGTGTTCAAATTACTTTTCCATGATCAAATGAAAATTTTGATTTCATTAGGAGTTTGTAAAGATTTTTATGTACCACCTAGGGTTACTTAAGTGCCCATAACTCGAGTTCTATTTGAGATACGGCAGATTTAAAGATACAGTTAGAAAGTAGATATTCCATAGAGTAACTTCACCAAGTTTCATGAACTTCGGAGTTCACATGACCTCAACATAATCAAATGAAATAAGTTTGATCTCATTATAATTTAAATATTTCCACTTTTTCACTTCATACCTATCTTTATGGTTTTACTATGTGAATTAAATTTAACCACGTGATATTATACATTCCATAGAGTATTTGCTTCAATAGTATCATAGTTTTATCTATTTCATCATTATCAATGAATCATGGAGCAATATTGATTGAGGGAAGTGTAAATACAGAGAAAAATAATCATATTTCTAATTCACGAAACTTCTGCAAAATACGACTGTGTCCTTCAAAACAAAATCAAAACCAAACTATAATAAACAAATTTGTTTACTCCTTTTGTCCCTTCCGCAAACAACAACAAATTCTCCCAAATTTAGGCAACAATATTCTATACGTGGCCGTATTCGGTCCCAAGGGTCCTTGCGACGAAGTCTACGTCAAGCATTTGGGTCGCAACATGTACCAAGTCAATTACACGGTCAAGGACCGAGGAGACCATATCCTAATTTGCAAATGGGGAGATGACCATATTCCCGGAAGTCCCTTCAAAATCGAGTGTTCCGGTTAAACTAAACTTAAAAAAACAAACCCGCTAAGAGTTCGTTAATTGTTAAGATTAACGGGTTTAAGAAAATTAATTAAAAAAAAACACCAATCAGTTTTAATTAAATATAATTAAGGAAATGTTTGATGAAAATACGTCCAAATCAATTAAGAGAGAAATTTAATATAATAAAAAATGGTTTTAAAGGGAGGATGAAGTAAAAATAAAAATAAAAACAACAAATTTTTAAAATAAAAAAAATCTACAAAAATTACGTAAATAAATTTCAAAAATGGACTTAAATAAATTTTAAGTTAATTAATAATCAACTTAAATAATTAACGAGTAAGTTAGTTGATTAATTAGAATTACCAACCAATTTTATCGAAGATCGAGGTTTTTAGCCTATAGTTACAAAACAACTACATCTTTATTGCAACTATGGCAAAGGTGATTTCATCGCACCTTTATAAATGAATTTGGCTAATTTTTGTTGAGAATATTTTACTTTTTTTGGGGGTAAATTTTAATTGCTTATACTTAAATAGATTTCTCGAAATATTACTAATATATATATATAAATATGTCAACGACACTTTAAAAAAAATAAAAATTTTAAATTTGGAATGAAAAGATTTGCTGATTTTTAAAGTTTAATTAATTAATTAATTAATTTAATTTAAATTAATCACTTTAAAATAAAATGGACCTTGTCTTCCAATGACACGTGACTTTGAAAATTTTTGTAACTTTTTATACCTAATGAAATTTAAAAAAAAATAATATATAATTGAAATATTTCAAGAAATCTATATAATTTTAAAAGAAATGTTTTTTTTCTCGTTTTTTTATTAAATTTTAATTAGTGTTATTTACATTAAAACAAACAAACAAACAACCATACAATCATTGATTGGAAATTAATTAATTTCGTCCCCTATTTAAATAAATAATTAATTAAAGAATTAATTTATATAATTAAAACTAACCATTTGATGGTTGTATACGTGCCTTAAAAATACACTGGTGCTATAACAAGTAGTGTTAGATTAAGTTTAATTATCTCCAATTAAATTAAATTAAATTATAATAGTTAAAAAAAATAAATACCATAGACGTCATCGAGATGTTAATCACTCTCGGATTTAACATGCGCACCAATTACTAATGAGTGAATAGCCCCTCGAAATTAAATAATTAAATATATAGACGCACATGTTTAAAATATGATGACGTGTTTTTTATTAAAGGAAAAAAACAAACAAACAATTTAATTAATTTAAAGTTAATTAAACTACTTAATTGTCTTGTATTTGAATCTCCCCTTTCCCCACCCCCCTTGAAATTTAAAGGGATAGTTCCACGCAGCGTTTAAATTTAGAATTTTAAAAGGAATATTCAAGGAAATTAAAGGAAAAAAACAATTATGCTTATATGAATTTCCCAGCGGCGCAAAAAACAATTTAAAATACAAAGCACCCCAAATTTTATTATTAAATCCTTCAATTGAAGTGTGTGAGTGAAAAAACAAAGTTTTATTTACTGTGTATTCGAATCACTTGTACCGTGTACTACCTTATATGTTGTAGGTTTTAGAAAAAAATATATTACCGTACTTTTGTTGATAAACTTCTAATTGGTCTATTTAATTATATAAAATTTTATAAATGTTCCTAGGCCTATATTGGAGACGGGGAAACTGAACTGTTACTGAACTGGTACGCGTAACGTGGGGGTGGGGGGGGGGACGTAAATGATCTGTATTGTTTTCTGGATGGTATATCAAGGTCACTTTTCTATAATCACTCTGTTTAAAGGTAGACTGGCCCTCTTTAGAATTATTTACAAAGTTCATGATAGGTTTTTTAAAATACTTTATTATTTAGTCTACAGTTTCACAGATTAATCCATAAAATTAACAGTGCATAGATCTATCTTATAACTACTTACATTTTTTCTTTGTACTGTTTAAGATATTTTTTTTTAATATTATTAATTCAAAGCCATAGGACATTGGGCACTTCTGATTCACCAAAATGCAGCCCAAAGAATGATGCTAAGTTTAGAAATAAATTCAGGATTAATTAAGTTGTAGGTACGACGGGTTTTAATTACAATTAAATTACCTTTCCATTTGCCTTGTTTTAATTTCAGTTCCGTAATTTCGTCTATAGTTACCGGTGGAACCTTTGAACTCGGGACAAAGGTTCCATTTGTCATAATTAGTTGAGCCTTTTCCTCGCTAATTGCGATCCATTTCTTATTGTCGCTACTGGTCAGGTAAGCCTTGTTTCTTATATCAGTTGCTATGGCAATACCACGTTCTTTATCGTATCCCAAAATTCTACCAACTGCCCATTGTATTTCTTTAAATACCGTTAATTGAAACTAATTAGCAATTAGAGTTAATTATTTTATAGAAAGATTAGATTTACTTTGCCATATTTGACCACCGTTTTCGGCGTAGTGACATTTTGCTAAACTATAATTGATTGGTAATTAGTTACTTAGTTAATTATTAATTGCAATTTTACGAAAAGTATGTGGATCTATAAAATGGGCGGGCTTTCTGCCAGGGTTCTGTCGACGTCACAGTTAATTAATTAATTACCTATTGACGTTGCTTGCATCGCAATAAAACAAAGTGTTCTTCTTTGGATCAGCCGCGAAATGCTGGCTGACAAACTCTGAAAAATACGTCAAGTAAACCATTAATAACCCTTAACTATTTTAATTAACTTTAATACCTCTTTTTGAATTTAACGAAGATTGCGTTGAATCTTCCACTTCTCCCGATTCATCGCAAACCCCTGAAAACGTAATTAGATTAATCACTAAACTCTATTTTAAAATAATCTTGTTAAAATAAATTAAAATAATTAAATACCCGATTGAGGTCCCAAACTGCAACCATACAACTCAAACTGAACCCCCATGTATTTTTCAAATTCTTTCTCCTTCTCTGTTTGTTCGACGTATAATTTTATAAATCTCGCTTCAGACGGCATTGTAACCCTACTTAGAGCTGATTTACCGTCGTAAGACAAACTTGAAATCTATTAGTAGAAAGTTGCACTCGTAATTTGAAAACATTGCATTCAATAACTCTTTTTGAACTTACGTTTAGTCCTGGTAGCCAATCAACTCCATTTAAACTACTACTAAGACTGTATTTCTCAAGTTTACGTGTACCCTCTACGTTGTCCACTAATATTTGGGATACCCTGGTCATTTTAAGGAAATCAACTTGCCAGTACGGTTTGTCCACTCCGGTTTTGATGGGAAGTGACCACGCTGCAATGATTCCTAGCCTATTAGCTTTATGCTACTACTTAAGTCAAAAAATCGTTACCTCCACTTGACCCCACTCTTCCGTATTTTCCTTCAGTTTCCGGACTTGATGAAGTCGAGGACTGAATTTGACAATCTTGAACGGTGCCGGACCCAACCCCTAACTCCTCCAAACACTCTAAATAAACAAAGGACACAACAAATTATGATCACTACTTTTTGCATTCGAAAATGAACTAGTAATTTACCTTCGTTATCAATTTCCAACATAATGTAGTCCATGGGTCCGCAAACGGACAGTACGTTATTTAACTTGCATAAGAGGTGATAAGGAATTGTCCCGTATTCATGACCAGCCCCGAAACCCCGGGAGTTGTTAGGGTCAGCTTGAAATGTCAGGCTTAGTGATAAGTTGTTCATGTACAACAAAAATGGGATCTAGTATTATTGCAAATATGAGTTTCTGAGGTTTGTGTTTCAATATGTCATGTTATCTTGCTTACTTTAATTTCCAACCATGATTCGTGATTTTTCAAGACTGGCTTTTGTAATTTGGAAATATTATCGTAAGTCATTTTTAAGAATGTTATGTAAGGCGGGAGATGTAATTGAAGGCTCGCTTCCATCGGCTCCAATACTGATTCATCTGATAAACTAACTGATCCCATGACTGTCACTTTTTCACTGAAATCAGATGGATTTGAATTCATTTTAACTGATAAACATCAAACTTTGAATGTCCCCTTATTTCATGGCTAACCCTTGTTCCACGACTTACCCTTGTTTGATGGGTCCCTCTTTCATGACCTTCAAATCCACCGCAATCTCCACCAACTCGGTTCCAGTTCGAACCACATCCAAAATTTGTTTGACTTCCAAAGTTGTCCCGCTCATGGTCGCTGTTAGGGACAGTTCGTGTTTACTTCCGGCGGTCGTAGCCGGGTGATCAGTTAACTCGGTTTCAACTTCGAATATCAAGTCGTCATCCCCTGGTCTGAAATTTCTCAATGTATGCGAGGCCCCCGTATTGGCGATGTACCCCAAATCGGCACGGATTTTCGTGGTTTGATTGGTCTTCACTGTGGACGTTATGACCACTTTATCATCGTTTAGGTTTATTTTGCAAGGAATGTTGGGTCCGGTTGAGATAATTCTGAATCCGTGTAGCGTCATTATGGCGCGTTCGTCGGCAGTGCTGCCTTCAGCCGTGATCACCAGTTTAACGACACTTTCACGTGGAATTGTCGCTACAAATTGAATCCATTTTCGTTCCCTTAGTTTGAAGTTTACTTTCTCAAGTTTGGGTTTAATTGTTGCATTCTCCTGAAATGACATCGTGCTTTTTTAAACGTTCCCTATAGTGGATGGATTTTAAAACTGAACTGGTAGAGGGGCGAATGCATTCAAGATTTCTTTATCCATTTAAAACGTTTTATTAGAAAATCCACGATGAAACTAAAACTACTTACGTAAGTGGTCATATCATCCCCTGATCTTTCGATGGTCAGTTGACTAGATCCAATTGTCATTTCCTTTTCGCCTATCATAGCTTTTGTTATCATGGTAAATTTATCACCGTTTTTGGTTTTCCCATCATCCATTGGAACTACAACAGCTCCCACTCTCATCTGTTAATATTATAATCAAACTTAATGTAATTAAAGTTAATGGTGAACTTACCCTATTTTCCATTGGATCTGGTGTCGTAAAAGTATGGCATACTGTTCCCAAGTTATAAGTAATTGAGTTGTTTTGAGTAGGTTGATCGACGTTGCTGTAAGGACAATTACTTAATTCAGATTACGCAAAGTGTTGAAGAATTTCGTGGAATATACCTTGAGTTGATGAATATTTCTATGAATTTCTGTTTTAAACACGGGTAGTTATTACCGTGGAACGATAACCCAGCGTGACATATTTGATAAGGTGATGTTTTCTGACCATCACTGCCCACTTTTATAACAATAGGGGCCACGGCGTAAAGGTCAAACTCAAATTCGATAGACATAAAGAATGGTTTCCCAAAACTGACAGTTTCAGCTTCCGGTGTGACTGTAATGCTTTTTGGTTCCGAATATTCCTAAAATTCGTTAGATTTAGTCACTGAGTATTATCATAAGATATGTTCCATAAGTTTGTGGTACTATAGAATGAAAATACTTACCATTTCTGCTGCTGTACCAATTTTACCAGCCAGTGGTACGGGCACGGCACCGTTTAATTGTCGTTTCGAACCATAGTTCAATGTCCAAGAAATCGACTTATTTTTAATCGCGTTTGGACTAATTAATACGATCGAATTAAGTTTTAAAATATTGTCTTCCACACTGGGAACAATTTTTCTTGAGAAATATCCTAAAAGTAATATTTTAAAATTTTCAATTTTATTTACTAGAAGTTTATAAGTTGAAGTAAGATTACCTAAATTGCTCAGGGCTGCGAAAAATAGGCTACCAGATGACTTTGGTTCCTTATGAGTGTATTCGGCCAATGTATCTCCGTCTAAACAAGGTAAATTCTCCCCGATTGTATTGACCCTCAAGGCGCAAATTTGTAATTCGGCAGAGTCCGAAGATAATTCAATTTCGTATTGACCGACGGTCAAGGGATTTGTTTTGATTTCTAATTCGAGTTCCAGCGCTTGACCATGACGGAATAAACCTTCGGATCTGAGTTTCGCAACGGCGGCTGGATGGTCATTCTGAAATAAAGGGGTCATCCCTAAAACACTGGTCAAGTGAATAGCACCTCGATTGTAGCTTACCTTTTTCAAAGATGGAGTCGTAGGTGATAGAGTGTAATTGGCTACCGCTGACCATATTGTTTGTTTACCAATCCCAAGACCGACAGTGATGGAATAAGTTCCCTTATTCTTAACCGGACTGGTCACTGGTAACCCGGCCGCGATTACTACTTGTAATTCCCTATCCTTTTGGTTTTCATTAGCAGTTTGTAAGGCGCTCATTGTACCAAATACCATTCTTCCCAAATTAGGGATCTTAGTTGAATTATCCCTATATTATTTAAGTTTAAGATTAATTATGTAATGTTAATGCGCAAATTGGTTTAATTAATTTACGTTGATATGTAATAGGTAGATTCATCGTTAATTGTATCTTTGGCCAATATCAAACATGGCATCTCATTACCAACTTCGAAGATCCTGGCATTACAAACTTGAAAGTCCGGTAACTTTTTCTCCGGAGTTGGTCCGACAATTTCAAGGAAAACTTCGTTGTAACTAGCTCCTGGTAACAGTCCAATGGTCAAGTTCATGACCACCGCCCCTCCTTGGTATAAATTAGACCAGGTCGCCGCGTTGTTAAGTTTTAACGATGGTACTTGTAAGTCTGTTCGCGTTACAACCGTAACTGGTGTTGGTTTGAATTCTTTCAGCTCTCCTTTTGGTCCGGAGGAACTGATGAAGATGGTCGGGGTCAGTTGGGTTCCGTTGGGTGTTTTGGAACCAGCTTGGACAGTAAAGATTATTTTGACCCGAACGGTGCAGTCCGATTTAGTTAATGTAGCAACCTACGTAATGTTTAATATTTGAAGGTTAAATTAATTTTCAAGGTCATGATGACTTCCCTGACTTCGACATCAATTTTAAAATTCCCTGACACTCATTTTCAAAATCCCAAGGCTTTCTTACCTGATCTGTGACTTGAACTCTCCCGAAATCAAATACGTATTTTGAATCTGAATTTCCAGGTGATATAAGTGTCGAGTTTACAAAAGGTATATTGAATCCGTGTCCATCCTTGATGGCTCTACCACTGCAAGGTTGAAGGTGAGGTGAACTTGTGTCATTTGGTGCGTGAACTTCAACTAAATAGTCGAAAAATCCTGGTCCCTCCAAATGACTTTCTATGGTCAAGACGACTAAATCGCCACCCGAAACCATTTCTCTGTCACTTTTTGAACTGCTCTCCAAAAGGTTGCCAGGCTATTTGTAAAGAAAATATTGTCATTAGTTGATATTTCTAGGGTGGATGTCAACAGTCATTCGGTTTACTTGTTTGACTTCATAAGGCGTAACGCTGAACGAAAATACTTTGGTCCACATGACCTGTTCAGCTACTTTAAGGGACACCGTGACCGACCCCTTTGCTGGTAAACCCTCAGTTTTTAAAACGAAAACCAAAAATTTCATTTCAATTTTATTTTCCTCCTCTTTGGCCTCTTGACCGTACGGTCCGATATTGGTCACTAGACCCAATTCCAAGACGGCCTTATGAAACGTTAACTCGTTATTGTCCGAGTCAAGTCGCGTACGATTGTAATGGTAAATATCTTGAGGAATGGCTTGGTAATGCTCTCCAAAAGCTGGATGAAGAAATTATAGGTAAGATTAAGAACAAGTAGCATAGGCTACTGAAAAATACCTATGACCACAATATGTCCAAGAGAGAAGTACTTGGACGATTCCTTGTCCAACACGGTTTCTAATTGTACCAAATCAGATCTAATAGACAAATAAGCGTCAACTTTAAAGATGCCCGCTGTTTCTATAGCGATTGTTTCAGGGCTAACAACATCAACTTCAACAGAACGCGTTTCCTAAATTTAATCGTCTTAATTAAATATGTGTGCTAATCAATATTTATTAATTCTTAATTACTTCTTCAGGCCTGATAATTCGTATTTCCGATTGCCCAACCCATACAGTGGTATGATTATCAAATTCGGCTCCCACTGTGACGTAATAAATCTTATCAAATTTCGTATCGACATTTCTAACCATGACGATTGAGAATTCGATAGAAATTGTGCTGTTTTCGTCGACGTTTTTCATGTTTCCAAAATCAATGTAAACCCTTTCGTACTGTGTTTAAAATACGCGAGTAATATTGTTAGAGGTTCTCATTCTCTGTGTCACCTCCATGAATCAATAGACACTTCCATTTATTTCAGAAGCGAAGGAAAGACCACATATCACCTCCGTTCTTGGGTTAATGATGTGGTCCATTGACCAGAGTTTTTGAGAACCATGCACTTACGACATTGGGGATGATTTCGCTGAGTTGCAATTGTAGCTTCGGATCCTGTCCGTCTAAATAACTAATACTGCCTTGTTTCTCCATGGTAACATTAAATAAAGCTAAAGTGGGGTTATAATCAGAGTCGCCAAAATCCCTGGTGAAGATTTCAACTTGCAAATCCAATTTGTCAGTTTGTGGTAGATAAATATCTAATGAGTAATGTAGCGTTTTTCCCAATTCCACTTTTAAATGTTCGCCGTCTTTTAATACGATTGCGAATGTGGTTTTCCCGTTATTTTCTTGACCAGGCTTGACCGATTCAAAGAAAACAATAATGTTAGTTAATATTAAACTAATTAAACTTAAAAATTAACCCCGGGACTAACTTCCGATTCTCGTTTTTTTCTGTCCAATGAATTCCCAGGTATTTCTTTATCGGATTCAATTTCGGCCACGTTAACGGTAACCTAACAAGAACTGACCATGTATTCGCGTGTCTTAAAGACGGACCTTAAGTTTATAAGATATGTTACATGATAAGTATGACACTTCGTAATGCTAGAGACTTACAGCTCGTGCTAGTTCGAGAATTAATTACACTAGGCTAATATAATTTTGAAATTCATACTAAGACTTCATGACAAGCTCCAGTTTGTAACCAGTCACGAACTTATGGCCAACATATCTTATGAACTTATAACGTGCGAAACGGGTTACGTACCCAAATTGTACTTGTAACGTAATGTTTCTTTAGGGGTAAAACCCCAACTGTGAAGACAATTTGATCCCCTGGCTTCCTGGTTTCTGGATTTTGGAAATAAACTTCACCCGTTTTGCTGTTAACATATACGTCATCTTCTCCGTCAACAATCATGTAACGGAATGTGGCACATGGACAATTTTCGGGGCTTTCGTAACACGATGTTTCAACGTCCTGGTCATCGGCTTTAGCTAAGTAAATGACGTTGTCCACGTTGCTAATGGAGACGTATGACAAATCGCTGGTTTTCTTAAATAGCGGGTGGTGTTTATCATCTAAGGTAGCGTTTAATTAATTTTTATAATGGATGACGTATTTTCAATTATTTTAGGGATTTAATTACTATATTCTTTGCAGTGTTTTCCATGATAACATGGATCGCATTTACAAAGTCCATCTTCGGTGCAAATTCCATGGTAACATCTCAAAGTTCTAATTAAGTATTTGTAATTGCGAGTTTAGAATGGGTTTGTTTTCCTCCTTATGAAGTAGGTTCAAGCTATTTATTTAACCAGGAATGCATACAACTACTAGAAATCATTGTGTCCCAAATATATATCATTTTTTAATTTCTATACGGGTTTTGTGGGTATACCGGGCTTGAGAACTTACAACACGTCACGCCTATTAATAATTCTGAGGTATTTTTAACTGCGATTTCATTGGTTGATAGCAACTCGAGTTCCCAGGAGAGCGAGCAAGGTGCAATGTTATATTATTCGCTTGGGTGAAATTCGTCATGCATAATGATTAGTTTAGCTAGGTCCACCCACAAAAACCGAATAGATACGTTGAGTGGAAATGAATGGCTACACAATAATTCCTAGTAGCTGTATGTATTCCTAATACATTAATTCAAAAATCAACAATTTTTTAAACAATTCTTATATACTTATCGCAAGCCGGTCCAATGCATTCCAAGGTCTTATTTTTACATAGATTATAATCTAAATCTATTAAATTAATTTAGAATTAATCATTTAGTTAATTAATCAATTTATCAAGTTATTTATATATTTATTTACCCTCTGATTTCGTAAAGTGAATATTAATCCAAAACAACGCGATAATATAGTAGAGCCACATTATTCCCTTACAAGTTTAACAGGCGAACTAAATCTCAGCTAGTTGCGACACAATTTCCAAAAAACCCCTTTTCAACATTTACCGTAATGGTCATTTGTTCAGATTTGTTGATGACCAAGTATCCACCGTTGCTAAGGGATGACCACGGGTCACTGAACAAGACGTGTTTTAAAGTGACCACACCCTTACTATAAATAGCTGACCATTTGCTCTGATTGACCATTCACTAATTGCCTCTTATTTTCCGTTATTATAAAATGTCTACATGACCTTGTAATGTATTGTAATGTTTTCAAAGTATATTTTCTCTTGGTACTAATTAAGACTAAGTAAGTCTCTAACATTACGAAGTATAGGAAGTGTTATACTTATGGAAAGAACGTATCTTATAAACTTATGGTATCATTTATCTATTTAAGTATTAGCAGGGATAGATTCAATTTTAAAAGTAGGAATGGAGAACAGCGTAATCTGGGCGCGCGTCAAAGTCCCGGACCCCCTTCCACGGGACGGGGGGAGGGGTACGAAAGAAGAGGCGGGTCATAGCGATAGAGGTAAAAAGGAATTACGTATTTTTCGCCGTCCCCGTAAGCAACGTCATCAAAACTTAGTTTAAGTGAGCCAATAAGATAATTTAAACTTTTCGTTACGTGTTGGAGGAAGGGGGCTCTATACTGGGTGGTCTATGAGTCGGACTGAAGTAAATACTAACCGTTCTCCATTCCTGCTTCTAAAATTAAATCTATCCCTGGTATTAGTTATGACAATTCAAAGTTAGTGAGAAGAAAAATTTATTTATTCAACTAAGGATGTACAAAAATAAACATTAATTAATTAAACTAATTGTTTTCTGAGGTCCTCGTCAAGTAGAACGGATTGTTTGTGAACAGAAATATCTTCGGGAATTACAGCGACTCCTTCAGTAATGGCGTTGTCATCTGTCGCGTCTTCAAGCATGAATAACAAAGTGTCGTTCTCGTACGTTGGGAAAAAGTACCTGTAAGTATCGCAACCATTACATTGGTTAGGGAACCACGTGGCTAGGAGAATTGTCCGTGGTAATTATTTACTGAGGTTGATCCCATTCCGATTTTTCACCCAATGAAAAGTGACCATTTTCAGTCATATGATTTAGTAAAGAACTTTGGGAATCCAATTTTTCGTTGCATTTAATGCACCGTTTTAAATTAATCTAAATATTTAAAATTTTTTTTTTAAAAAATGGTAAAATATTAAAAAAATTATAATAACCTGTTTTCTAATGTAATTAACGACTTTAACTTGCTGGTAAAAATTTAAATTTAATTTTGATTTTACATCCCATAAATTAAATCCGTGCTCAATCTAAAAATAATTAAATTAAATTAACTTATAATTTAATCTAATTATTTTAAATTAAATATAGACTAACGTTCATATGTTCAATTAACTTTTCAATATCAATTGAAGCCACTTTGCAAAAAAGGCAAAAAGCTCCCAATCCTTCTTCTTGCCAATCATTCCAATCTCTAAATTAATTAACCCATTAATTAATACCCTAATCCTTAATTAACTAATAAGTTAACTAACTCTGTTAATTCATTGTCTATGATTTTATCATCGTCTGTTTGAATCGCTTCCCAGTTTTTCCCAAGTTCCTTAAAAATTATTTTAATTAATATTTTGGACCTAATTAACTTAATTAACTAACCAAATAATTAATTAGATAAAATTTATCGTATTCCGAATTTTTTGGGTTAATTCTTTTATGTTGTTTTTTTCTCATATGTTCTTTCAATGTGTCCCAAGTTTTAAATGTTCTTTCGCAATATAAACATTCTAATCTAAATTAAATTAATTTTAACGTTAATAAATTAGATTAATTCTAACCCCCAAATTATTTTTAATTACTTTTTCAATTTTGAATCTAGTAGATCCAAAAATTCATCCCCGTATACTAATACGTAATATTAAATTTAATATTTAATGTCAATTAAAGTAATTAACATTAAATTTAACTACCTATATTATCAGGGTGGCCAATATTAAATGCGTGGTCAGTGTTCATATGACTAAATAGTTCCATTCTTAAATATAATTAACATTAATTTTATAATTAATATTAATTTTAAAATTAATCACAGGGAATTAATCTAATTACTACTTAATTTAAATACCTATTTCCCAAAAAATGTTTCTTACAAAACAAACACGTTTTTGAAAACGTTTTATCATCCCTTTCTTTTTGTTGATGATCTAAAACGCTTTTCTAAATAACCAAAAGTTTAATTTTAATTTTAATTACAATTAACCTAAATTAATCATAATTAAATTTAATTACAAGACGATCTGATTGCAATTTTTCCCTTAAACTCTTATCTTCTGGTAAAATATCGCATAAGAGGTAGTAAAATTCGCTTGCAGCTAGTAATATTAATTGACAATTAATTTTAACTACAGTTAATTTCATCTCTAATTTAAATACCTAAATCATTTTCACCCGAATTAGTTTTAATAACACTACAAAATTCCCCAATAGATTTGTTTAAGAATCTTTCCCTCCAGTAATCGCAATATTTATAAATATCAGCAATTAGATTAACATCGGCAATAACGAATTTATGTTCCATTAACATGTGTTTCAAAAGGGATTCATTGCCATTATTAATCTCTGAAAATATTTCTGGGCAAAATATACATTGCAGCTTTGAGCTTTTATTTTTGTTAGAGTCATTTTGGGCCCCTGTTGATTCAAAAATCAAAGTTTCCACGTGAGTTGCATCTATAATAATATATTTAAATCGAATTATTTTAAAAAAAGTGCATTCATATTTTCCCGCCAGTTCTTATCCCAATAATTAACTATATCATGCGCTTGTGGCGCCATCCCGGTGCAACCAAAGGGAACTAAAAGAAAAGGCGGGAAATTTTACAGGATATCAATGCGCTTGTGGCGCCATCCCGGTGCAACCAAGGGATTAACTTGGTAGCTGTCCGTCCGTCCCAATGTTTTTAAAAGTGTCCCACGTACCCCCTGCTTGCAGGTTAAAGCAAGGCCACTCTAGTGGTAATATTCTCAACTCAATGGTTCTTGCGCTAAGCCTAACTCTGATGCTTAATTAATTTATGGTTTGGATACTTACGTGCCATTGTAAATGAGCTAAAATTAAAATAAATAATTCTTTTATTCGTGCATATTCTTATTTTAATCTAATCTAAGTTCAATAAGACACATTGTAAAAGATTCTATATCGAGAAGAAAGATCTTAGTAAAATTTATAAATAGACAAGGCTTATCTAAATTATGTTTAACTTTTTGAGTTAATGTGTACGGATCTATGCGTAATTGAGATATCCATAGAGGATATCTACACGCTTTCTCACGTTCCCGTAAGTACCATGCATTATTTCAATTTAGTTAAACAAACTTTTTACGTTCTCATACTCGTCTTTGATTGGCTAAGGCGTTCTTCCAAAAATCAAAAGAACCAATGAAAATATTGTTTTCCTTTTTTGACAAGAGTCGTCTGGTTTCCCAAACAAAAGCGCGTAACTCCAGCCAAGTTTAAATATTGATTTATTTTAATGTCTATAATTAGTGATCCCATTTAAATAAGTCGCAGTTTTAGTAAGATTATTCTTTCTAATTATTCATTATAGGCATTAGAACAATCAACGTAGACTTTAGGTAGGCATAAAAATCATAAAGGCTTAAGTGGAGTTAAAGCATTTTTGAAGTCAGGTGAGATTTAGCTGATAGCTTATCTCGGTAGCATGTGAATAACATGTGCGTTTTTTTTAATACGAAATTAACCAATTTAGTTAAATTAAATCAAATCATCCGTATTATTTCTTAGCAAAAACGAAACGAACTTCCGAAGAATAAATAAAACATGAGTTCTGAACAGAAAAATAGCACTAAAAAGCTTAAATATTATATTCACGCTTGTTCAAGCTTTTCCGCTTGTTATGTACCGGAGTAAGATTATTTAATTATCTTTTAATTACACCGTAATTATCCCAAAACTAACTTAAACAACCTAAATCTAGAAATATAATGGTAAATAAGCCGTCGGATCAAACATCTCGTTGGTCATCTGATTCAAACAACCCTCCTCAGTATATAATTCTAAAACTCGAATGTCCGGCAATCGTTCAAGAAATAACCTTTGGTAAATACGAAAAAACACATGTTTGTAATCTACGCAAACTTAAAATCTACGGGAGTTTGAATTCAAAGAATATGATTGAAATTCTAGACAGGTATAACGTTTAAACTTAATTAAATTAAATTAAAATGTTTCTAATATAATTTTAATTTAATTTAAACTTAGTGGTTTAAAGAATGATAATCAAACTGAAACGTTTCATTTAAAACATAAACTTGGCGGGAATATGTTTCCGTGTCGTTACATCAAAATTGTTCCAATTCAATCATGGGGTCCCAGTTTTAATTTCAGTATTTGGTTTGTGGAATTAGCGGGGATCGATGACGGAGATTTGGTTAATTCTTGTTTAAATTGGTTTAATTACGTGAGTTTAATTAAATTAACTATTAATTAATTAATTTAATTAATTATTTCTAAGAGTGTTTTTTTATATAGTATCGGGAGAGAGAGGCGGTACGATTATGTTTAAAACATTTTCGTCAATATAACTACATAGAAGCCTTTGAATCTCTTCAAAAACGGACAAAAGTTCAACTAGAAGATGAAATATTAACGGAACTTCATGAACTTATCGTTACTCAAGGTGATTTTGAAAAAGGAGAGGCCTTATTGAAGAAATCAGCTGAAGGTATTTATTGATTAATATTTATTATTTATTATTTAAGTTTTAATTTAACTTATGATTGATGTTTGACATTTTTTTGTAGACGGAGTTTTCAGTAATTACTTGAGCTTTCAAGAATACAAACCCAAGTGGTCTCATTTAATCCCGCCCATTTCGGAAGGATGTAGTCGGCCTGGAATGAGAGGTGGACATCAAATGAGCATAGATGTTTATTCAGGTATAATTAAAATCATTAATTTAATTTAATTTAGTTTTTTAAGTTTTAGGATTAGTTAGTTTAAATTTAAGCATTAGACCTTTAGTTATTGGTTACTGGTTATGGTTAAGCCTTGTCAGTAGCATTCTGAGCTCAAAGGCTTAAGTTTCCAAGTATTTTTCTAGATCTAATAAGTCTACTTTATTCCCGATGCGTGTGCCAAGGCCTAACTAAGTAACGCGTCGTCTGCTTTCAATTTTTCAAAGTTATAATAACGTTTGACGACTTTGGCACAGACGACGCGTGATTTTGACCCATGATAATGATATTTATAAGTTAGAAAACCGTCAAGGCTTAATTTTCCACTTTATTCCCGATGCGTGTGCCAAGGCCTAACTAAATCACGCGTCGTCTGCTTTCAATTTTTCAAAGCTTTAATAACGTTTGGCGTCTTTGACACAGACGACGCGTGATTTTGACCCATGATAATAAGATTTATAAGTTAGAAAATCGTCAAAGGCTTAAGTTAATAAGTTTCCACTTTATTCCCGATGCGTGTGCCAAGGCCTAAACTAAGTCACGCGTCGTCTGCTTTCAATTTTTCAAAGTTATAAAAACGTTTGACGACTTTGACACAGACAACGCGTGATTTTGACCCATGATAATAAGATTTATTAGTTAGAAAATCGTCCTGTTAAGCCTTGGCACACGCATCGGGAATAAGTTGATTTTAACTTAATGAAAATTCTTTAGAAACGATCTATCTCTTTGGTGGATGGGATGGAACGAGAGATCTGTCGGATTTATGGGTTTACAACATCCCAACGGGTGAATGGCAATGTTTATCTCAAGACACTGAAGCGGAAGGGGGCCCTAGTTCGCGTTCCTGTCACAAAATGTGCATTGATCCTGAAAGAAAGACCATTTTCACTTTGGGAAAATACGTCGACTCCACTCTAAGATCCACAAATAGTCTCAAGAGTGATTTTTACGTCTATGATATTGAATCGCATAAATGGACTTTAATAACTGATGATACAGCAGCCATGGGAGGACCACATCTAATATTTGATCATCAAATGTGCATGGATGTTGAAAAGAACACCATATACGTCTTTGGAGGACGCATTTTAACAAAGTAAGTGCCTTTGTTTTATCAGAATCTCTGTGGGATATAAGGGATCTCGCTTTGACCGAAGCTTTAACCTAACCGAGGCTTAGCTTTTAACCTAACCGAGGCTTAGCTTTTAACCTAACCGAGGCTTAGCTTTTAACCTAACCGAGGCTTAGCTTTCACCCTAACCGAGGCTTAACTTTCACCCTAACCGAGGCTTAACTTTCACCCTAACCGAGGCTTATCTTTCACCCTAACCGAGGCTTAACTTTCACCCTAACCGAGGCTTAGTTTTCACCCTAACCGAGGCTTATCTTTCACCCTAACCGAGGCTTAACTTTCACCCTAACCGAGGCTTATCTTTCACCCTAACCGAGGCTTAACTTTCACCCTAACCGAGGCTTAGTTTTCACCCTAACCGAGGCTTAGTTTTCACCCTAACCGAGGCTTAACTTTCACCCTAACCGAGGCTTATCTTTCACCCTAACCGAGGCTTATCTTTCACCCTAACCGAGGCTTAGTTTTCACCCTAACCGAGGCTTAGTTTTCACCCTAACCGAGGCTTAACTTTCACCCTAACCGAGGCTTATCTTTCACCCTAACCGAGGCATATCTTTCACCCCAACCGAGGCATATCTTTCACCCTAACCGAGGCTTAAATTTCACCCTAACCGAGGCTTAAATTTCACCCTAACCGAGGCCTAACTTTCACCCTAACCGAGGCTTAACTTTCACCCTAACCGAGGCTTATCTTTCACCCTAACCGAGGCATATCTTTCACCCTAACCGAGGCTTAAATTTCACCCTAACCGAGGCTTAAATTTCACCCTAACCGAGGCTTAAATTTCACCCTAACCGAGGCTTAACTTTCACCCTAACCGAGGCTTAACTTTCACCCTAACCGAGGCTTAACTTTCACCCTAACCGAGGCTTATCTTTCACCCTAACCGAGGCTTATCTTTCACCCTAACCGAGGCTTATCTTTCACCCTAACCGAGGCTTATCTTTCACCCTAACCGAGGCTTAAATTTCAGTACATCGTCAACGGAAGAACGTTCTAGTGATCCCTTCTTCAGTGGTTTATTTTCCTATCATGTACCTACGAATACGTGGCGTAAAATCCGCGATGACGCGCGGAATCCCAAAACAGCAGCCCTGGAAATCAGGTCCCGAATTGGACATTCTATGTTATTTCACGAAGTAAGGCTCTTCCTTATTATTTATTCATTTATTTTTAATATCTGTGGCAACTGAAATTATTTTGCAGAAACAAAGACTACTTTATATCTTTGCTGGTCAGAGATCTAAAGAATATTTGAGTGACTTGTTCACCTATAATGTTGATACCGATGAAATCAACGTTATTTGTGACGGTGCGAAAACCGAAGTTCCAGCTGCCGGATTTACTCAGAGAGCTACCATAGATGCCGATTTGGATGAATTATACGTTTTATCAGTAAGTTTTGTTTCCTTTTATAGAGTTTTATGGGTTATTTATAGAGTTTTACGGGTTATTTATAGAGTTTTACACGTTATTTATAGGGTTTTACGCGTTATTTATAGAGTTTTACACGTTATTTATAGGGTTTTACGCGTTATTTATAGGGTTTTACGGGTTATTTATAGGGTTTTACGGGTTATTTAAAGGGTTTTACGGGTTATTTATAGGGTTTTACGGGTTATTTATAGGGTTTTACGCGTTATTTATAGGGTTTTACGGGTTATTTATAGGGTTTTACGGGTTATTTATAGGGTTTTACGCGTTATTTATAGGGTTTTACGGGTTATTTATAGGGTTTTACGCGTTATTTATAGGGTTTTACGGGTTATTTATAGGGTTTTACGCGTTATTTATAGGGTTTTACGGGTTATTCATAGGGTTTTACGCGTTATTTATAGGGTTTTACGGGTTATTTATAGGGTTTTACGGGTTATTTATACATTTTACGGGTTATTTATACATTTTACGGGTTATTTATACATTTTACGGGTTATTTATAGGGTTTTACGGGTTATTTATACATTTTACGGGTTATTTATAGGGTTTTACGCGTTATTTATAGGGTTTTACGCGTTATTTATAGGGTTTTACGCGTTATTTATAGGGTTTTACGCGTTATCTTTATTTTCCCAAAGGGTTCAAATAAAGACAAAGAAAAGAAGGAAGAGAACGTGAAGAATTCATTTTGGGTGTACAACATTAATCAAGGCCGTTGGTCGTGCATTTACAAAAACGAAGATGGAAATGCCGAAGGAAAATACAACAATGCTGAACCTTGCCCGCGATTCGCCCACCAATTAGTTTATGACCACGCTAAAAAAGTGAGATTATTTTATCAATCATTTCAGTTATTTAAGTTGACGCAGCGTCATGGGTATAGAAATGCGCGTCATGGGTACAGAAATGCGCGTCAAGGTACAGAAAAGCGCGTCACGGGTACATAAAAGCGCGTCATGGGTACAGAAAAGCGCATCAAGGTACAGAAAAGCGCGTCACGGGGATATAAAAACGCGTCACGGGGATATAAAAGCGCTTCAATGGTATAGAAAAACGCGTCACGGGTATATAAAAACGCGTCAATGGTATAGAAAAACGCGTCAATGGTATGGAAAACGCGTCAAGGTATATAAAAACGCGTCACGGGTATATAAAAGCGCGTCACAGGTATAGAAAAGCGCGTCACAGGTATAGAAAAGCGCGTCACAGGTATAGAAAAGCGCGTCACAGGTACAGAAAAGCGCGTCACGGGTATAGAAATGCGCGTCAAAGGTATATAAAATCGCGTCACGGGTTTAATTTTCATTAATTCTTCTAGAAAATTTTATTTAATTATTATTGTTAATTTTAACGTAACTTATTTCGTTTTAGGTGCATTATTTATTCGGGGGAAATCCTGGGAAATGTTCATTAGCTAGAATGAGATTGGACGATTTCTGGTCACTTAAGGTTCGTTAAAAGAAATCAATCAATCAATTAATTAATTAATTAATTAATTAATTAAAAAATAAATTAATAATCAATTTTATTAATCATCATACATAATAATTAGCTTTGCAGAATCACACCTGATCAGTTATTAAAACAATGTCGAAGATTAATACGCCAACATAATTTCCGTGAAATTGCTGCCAAAGATCCTGTTGCGGGAATGACTTATCTTCAGGAGAAACTGGCGGAGATTGTAGATCATTCGAACGAAGATGAAAGGAAAGAAGTAATTAAGGAGTTTAATTATTATATTTAATTTATTATAATTTATTATTTTTAAATTATTAATATTTTATTTTCAGTTTCAATTATTATCGGAGAATTTATTTAAATCGAGTCCTTCCGAAAATGTGACGGAAGGTTCGCATTCTGACTTATTCAAAGCCAGATTGGCGTTGTTTGATGCCTTGGTTGAATTTTTCCCCGAATCTATGACGCAACCTCGCGAAAATTTAATAGATTTAATTGCCTTCTGATTTGCTTAACACTAATGTAAAATTAAATTTTTAAAATGCTACTTCTTTATTGTTATATTATATTATTGTAATTTAATTCTTTTTGTCTCTTAATGTCAAATAAATTGTGTTTCTTATAAAAAAAAAATTCTTGATTTTTATTTATTTCTTGGGTAAGTTAGTCCCTTGGAGTTGTATTGTTCGTTATCCCGTGATATTTCATAATTACTATCGTAACATCATGTTCAATGTTTTCCAATACTAGAAGCCTGCAATGATACGACTCCATTTGGTAATCTATGCAAACTCTACGTCACAACTTTGAACTTTCTTTCAGAACTTGAGTCTATTTCGAAAACAAGGAGTTGATTTTTATTTCTTGGGTAAGTTAGTCCTTTGGAGTTGTATTGTTCGTTATACCGTGATATTTCGTAATTACTATCGTCTATCTAAACCACTCTAAACCAGTCTAAACTACTCTAAACCACTCTAAGCCACTCTAAACCACTCTAAGCCGCTCTAAACCACTCAAAACCACTCTAAGCCACTCTAAACCACTCTAAGCCACTCTAAACCACTCTAAACCACCCTAGCCACTCTAAGCCACTCTAAACCACTCTAAACCACTCTAGCCACTCTAAGCCACTCTAAACCACTCTAAACCACTCTAAACCACTCTAAACCACTCTAAACCACCCTAGCCACTCTAAACCACTCTAAACCACTCTAAACCACCCTAGCCACTCTAAACCACCCTAGCCACTCTAAGCCACTCTAGCCACTCTAAGCCGCTCTAAACCACTCTAAACCACTCTAAGCCACTCTAAACCACTCTAGCCACTCTAAACCACTCTAGCCACTCTAAACCACTCTAAGCCACTCTAAACCACCCTAGCCACTCTAAGCCACTCTAAACCACTCTAAACCACTCTAAGCCACTCTAAACCACTCTAAACCACTCTAAACCACCCTAGCCACTCTAAGCCACTCTAGCCACTCTAAGCCACTCTAGCCACTCTAAGCCGCTCTAAACCACTCTAAACCACTCTAAGCCACTCTAAACCACTCTAGCCACTCTAAACCACTCTAGCCACTCTAAACCACTCTAAGCCACTCTAAACCACCCTAGCCACTCTAAGCCACTCTAAACCACTCTAAACCACTCTAAGCCACTCTAAACCACTCTAAACCACTCTAAACCACCCTAGCCACTCTAAGCCACTCTAGCCACTCTAAGCCACTCTAGCCACTCTAAGCCGCTCTAAACCACTCTAAACCACTCTAAACCACTCTAAGCCACTCTAAACCACTCTAAACCACTCTAAACCACTCTAAGCCACTCTAAACCACTCTAAGCCACTCTAAACCACTCTAAACCACCCTAGCCACTCTAAGCCACTCTAAACCACTCTAAACCACTCTAAACCACTCTAAGCCACTCTAAACCACCCTAGCCACTCTAAACCACTCTATATACTGGCTATATGCAAGAAAAAGTTTGCAGAATTTATTTAAATTAGTATTTTGGAAGCTAACTTTTGAAAATGGCGGCCTTATGCAAAAAATTTGGTATGCTGCAAACCTATGCAAATTAGTAGTGTCCAAAACAGTACCCTACGATCAGTCTTGGAAATAGCACAGGTCCACAGGTCAAAAACCAGTTTATCAATTGCTCGGACCAGTTTTTTTATTCAAAATCCGGGGGTTACTGGTCCTTGGGACCAGTTTATTAATTGAGAATTTTTTTGAAAATTCAGGAGGGACCAGTTTAAAAATTCTAGTCATTTTTAATTTCTACTCCATGGACATAGTCTCCTAGCCTTGACTTTTTCTCATTCTTATCTTCCTTGCTACAACCACAGCCCACTCGATCACGCTTTGGCTTCACACGCTATAGAAGTCCCTCCACACAATGTTTTTCCTATGTAAAAGCGCGTGTTGGAAATTTTGGGCTTTTTCGCTTGAAAAATCCAAGGAGCCAGCTTTTAACATGACCGGCTATGCGAGGAACACAGTTATTTAGCCCTAATTTTGAAACTACTGGTGCAAATCTCTTGAAATTTTAAAGAGATGTGCAAAACAACGTTTGCTATGTTTTGGAAATTTTAAAAAAGTTTCCCTTTCATAGTTTTTTGTATAAATATTAGAACGAAAATTAGCCGTAATTAAAGGGCTTGATCTTGGAACGGTTTAATATGTTTCTTCCGTTTCACTTGTTCGAATCTCTTGAAATTTTAGTGAGAGGCACATTGAACGGTTTCTATATGCCTTTCACTAAAATTTCAAGAGACTCGAACCAGTGATACTGAAGGAAACAAATATAAACTGTTTGAGACTAAGCCATTAAATTATGGTTAATTTTCGTTTTAATGTTGTTACAAAAAGCTTTGTAAGAGAAAAAGTTTGCACAAAAATACCAAACATTATTTAGCAAATCTCATTAAAATTTCAAGAGATTTCAACCAGTATTTTCAAAATTAGGACCAAAAAACGGTGTTCCTCCCGATGACGGAAATGTTAAGATTTAACTCTGATTTTTGACAATTTTGCATCTATAGCCCGATCGAATGGGCTGTGCGTCAACGAAATACTCCCTTAATTTTTCAATAGGATTAGTAAAAAATAAATTAGGGATAGGGTCACTGGTCCCAAAAACCAGTTTAATATTGTAGACACTGGGGGTCACTGGTCCCGAGGACTAGTTTCAAAAAAATCCTTATTTCCAAGACTGCCTACGAGTACGAAACAGACAGACTGACTTAAACAGACGACACATATTAGTGTTTCACGGGGCCGGAAATAAGCAGGTTTGAACTTTTGATAAAAATAAAGTACATTAGAAATATAAAATTTCTGCTTTCCCTTAATAATTTTTTTTCTTTCTCCTTACTCTTGTACCTGCTGGCATTTATGAACATTTTGTCATGATAAATAATTAAAACAAAATAAAATAATTATTTATTATTAATAAATAAACGTAAACGAAATTTGGTTTTGGTGTGTACGTCTGTACGATATTTTGAAAATATACGATCTCACTACGTGGATCTGAACTGAATCGATTTGCTTACAGGCACGCGTGTTCTACAGACAGACTACTATACAACATCATGGTCTTTTCTGGTGTTTAAGGAAGTCGCTAGCGGTGCTTAAACTTCATCTGAATCGTTATTCATCGCTATTAATTAAAGGTAATTATAAGATATAAACATTTTAATAGCCTTTTTCCCTTATTTCTCTTCATTATAAATATTATATTTTACCTTAAACCTTTAAGTTTAATGTAATATATCGTTTTATTCGTACGCTCCACGACATCATTTCGCCAAGGCTTAGTGATTAATGAGCCCTTTATCGCTATAATTACCATAAGTTTCGTTTTATTTTTGTTTTAGATTCCAAAATGGTTCAAATGAACGTATTAGCGAACACTTTAAAGTCTATAAACAATGCTGAAAAACGTGGCAAACGACAAGTATTACTTCGTCCGTGTTCCAAAGTCACCGTTAAATTCTTAACTGTTATGATGCGTCACGGTAAGATCTCCTTTCTGTCAATTCCCGTCATAAAACTCCGTAAAATAACTCTAATTCAATTAAAATAGGTTACATTGGAGAATTTGAAATTGTCGATAACCATAGGGGTGGCAAAATTGTAGTTAATTTAACCGGAAGACTAAATAAATGCGGTGTAATTAGCCCCAGGTTCGATGTACAACTTAGAGATATGGAGAAATGGATGAGGAATCTATTGCCCTCTCGTCAATTCGGGTAGGTTTTAAAATACCTATTACATTTTACACAAATTTACACGTTTAAATCCTTAATCTTACCTTGAATTGTCAGATATATCGTTCTGACAACATCGGGAGGTATCATGGACCACGAAGAAGCTAGGAGAAAGCACTTGGGGGGCAAAATTTTGGGATTTTTCTTCTGAATCAATAAATAAGAAAAATTTATAAATCTGCCTTGTGTTTGTTTATTTATTTATTTATTTATTTATTATTAAGATGTTTTGCTAGGCCTATTTGTTTGTAAGTTCGTTAATTAGTAATTAGGTCAGTTTTATTCAGTGTGTTAATTTATTATTAGTATCACAATGGTCCACATTTAGTTTATAAACAAACATAATTAATTAATTAATTAACAATGACAACAAATTAGCATTATTATTGTTTTAGGGATGTTTATTGGTGGCTTTAAACATTTCACAAGAATGAATGCTCAGCCCAATGATTTTTCTTGCACTGTGGTTCTTAAACTCGTGAACATTAATATTTAAGTATTTCCTAAAGTTGCTTCTTTATTGGCTGATACTTCAGCCATCTTTCATTCATCAGGGTTCATACAAACCTGGAAAACTCAGTGTAAATCTATAATTTTTAGTAAAATTAACGGAAATTTGTCAGGTTTGCTCTATAAAAAAGCCCACTTCCGTTGTTATTACTCCGTATATGGGTAAAAAGTAAAAACTCATAGAAATAAATGGGGAAACCTATGGGGAAAAAAACCCTGGAAAATTCAGAGAAATATATGGGGGGAAACCCATGGGAAAAGCCCTGGAAAACTCAGGGAAATACAAGGGGAAATCTATGGGAAAAAACTCAGGGAAATACAAGGGTAAAATATGGGAAAAAAACCCTGGAAAACTCAGGGGAAACCTATGGGAAAATACCCTGGAAAACTCAGGGGAAACCTATGGGAAAATACCCTGGAAAACTCAGGGGAAACCTATAGGAAAAACCCTGGAAAATCAGGGAAATACAAGGGGAAACCTATGGGAAAAAACCCTGGAAAACTCAGGGGAAACCTATGGGAAGAAACCCTGGAAAATCAGGGAAATACAAGGGGAAAAACTGAGGGAAATTGGTTTTCCAAAAGTTGTATGAACCCTGCTCACGTTAATACAATTAGTGTGAAACATGAACGATTAATTACATTATTATCAACCCCAAACTTATGAAACTTAACAGTGCGATAAATAATTTAAAATTATAACTAATAATTAGCAGATTACGGCATATAAATATAATATATATATAAAATTTTTATTTCCCGTACCATTTTATTGTAAATTTGATCTAAAATACGCTAGAAAGTAGAAATTTATTTGGTTTTTTTTTCCTTAGTTGTTGGATCAATTATAAAAATACTGATTTAATTCTTTGAAATCCTTTCAGGTTAGTTAGTTAGTTAGGTAAAGCGGGGAAATTAATCTTAACTATAATTAAATACTATAATAAAATGTAAGAAAAAAGCTATAATAAAATATATAAATTTAGGCCTACTATGTAACTTCTTGATCTAATCTTTCAATTGTTTTAAAAATATAATATAAATTAATTAATTAATTTTAAATCCGTTTTTTTATTAAAAATTTATTCTTTTTTAAATTATTTTGTTTTTTCCGATGCTATAAATATATAAGGCAATTTACTATAATTATTCGCGATATTATTTAACAGAATTATGGGCTTCTAAATATCGAGGGGCAAGTCACTATAAGTGTAGGAACAATTACTCGCTATAATAATTTTTACATAAAATTGCACCAGTAAAAAAAAACTGCGTGTGAAATCACACAAATCACAATTAAATTGCACTCAAATCACATGAATTCCTATTAAAAAATATCACGTGATCCTTTATAAAACATCCCCTTTAAAGGGACTGTAAAATAGCAGTAGGCATCGGCGGTTGGTTAAAAAAAAAATTGAAATACGTCAGAGGCACGTGACTGAACTTAGAAAGGAGGCGTGGTTTAAAGAAAAACTTAGTTCGTTTTAGTTCAAAAACTAGCACCACTTCGCTGCAAGTGCAATCTTGCGACAAACAAGAAAGAACTAGCTGTCCAGTAACACTAGAGTCTTTGGATCTTGGCGTCACGTGGTACATGTGACGTATTTCAAATAAGTATAGAGCTATTTAAGAGGGGGTAATGGCTACGTCACCAATGCTATTTACCCATAGAGAAAACCCTCATAAAATGGCCGCCCTACACTCAAAGGCAGGCCCAATTTTCGTAGCAGACGAAATTTTTCCCCCACTGAAATAGCTCTATACCCACCCATCCCGTGCTTTCTATACACAGTTTACATTCCCTTTAAGCAAGTCCACTGGAGTCTTTGGATCTTGGCGTCACGTGGTGCCTGTGACGTATTTCAAATAATTTTAACCCCTCCCCCCTTCATCCCATGCTTTCTTTACAGTTTACAGACCCTTTAAACAAACCAGGTGTAAAAATTAATTCGTCCCAGGACATCTAGATGACTTACCCCTTTAATCTTAAATTGTAAATTAGGGTCAATATTTCGTTAACTATCAGCTGTATGTCTTTGAGCTCGGGTAAAATTGAGAAAGACTTGCTCTAAGGACGTTTGACCAACTGAATAATTCTCTATATTTAACTGATCTTTGGCCTTTTCCATTGTATCGAACAATTGGGCCCAAGTATAAGACATATTCTTAATTTGATAATGTAACAAACCTTGATGGACGCTCTTCAAAACGCTCCCTTCGAACTTACTTTCGATAAATTCTTTGGCCGCTTCTACATTTTGCGCGAAAGACAGTTCACGACGCGTCGACGTGGTTGAACTACCAACTCGTGACCCACCCGACCCGGCCGATTCGGACTGATCCTCAACCGCAGCGTCAAAAGACTTAACAGAAACTAACTGAGCTTCTCCGTTTTCTAATGGGACAGGGGGGGCGGAATTCTGACTAGATATTGCGTATCGACCTATTTTGACTAAAAGCGTGAACCCTTGTCCGAATTTGTTTTTTAAATGTTGAGGACTTCCGAGGCAGCAAAGACGCCCATTGACCATAATGACTAGACGGTTACACAAAGCTTCGCATTCCTCCATACTTAAGTACAAATGAATTTACGAAACTTCAGTTTTGAAGCCATTGTCTAGTGTTCATCCAAAAAGGGGTGGGGCTAATTGTAGGACCTAAGTACAATGAGTGAGTGGGATGCGTGGTTCTATGGGACCATGGGAAACCATCAAATGTAACCCACAAGGGATGCACCCACTGCTAACACAATTAAGTTTTGGTTGAACATATTGGATTGGAGTGTTTTACCAATGACCCCTTAAAGGGCTCCTTCGGACCGTTAGACACATGGCCCCGCGGATTTCCGAGCCCCCCTACCTAACCAGAGGGAGGGAGTGAAAGAAGGGGGATATTAACAAGGAGGGAACTACTTAGGGGTCGGAAATCGGTGGGGCAAAGTGTTGAGGAAGATCGTCTATGAAGAGGGGATGGAAATCCTCGGGGCCATGTGTCTAAGGGTCCGAAGGAGCCCTTTAAACTTAATTAACATAAGAAACTAAGTGACAATGCTAATTAAATTACAACCATCCCACTCAAGTACTTCCGGTCCTTATTGCAATTACCACCCCCTTTCTGGAAGACCCCTGGATAATAAAAACACCATTGTGGTCTTACCTGTGAGAGGTTAAAACGACCGATCTTCCCATATGCACTATTTTAATGATGGCATCCCAAAGACACCTTCTGGCAACTGGGTCCATTCCCGTCGTGGGTTCGTCCAAAAATATAATGGGGGAATCTCCAATTAGGGCGATAGCCGTACTCAATTTTCGTTTATTGCCTCCGCTAAAGTCTTTGACTAATTTGCCCAGATGCATATCGAAGTACAGGAGTCGCCCCAAGAAGTTAATTTGTTCGTCTATTAAACGATGAGGAACTCCGCGCAAATTAGCAAACATTCTCAATGTCTCTCTACCCGTCATTTGATCAATTACGGCGTCGAATTGAGGACAGTACCCAATTCTCTGTTGAACCTGATTGAATAAAGTCCAATTTGGAAGAATTTGAGAGACACCGCGAGGTTCAGAGCGACTTTGCGACGTTTAGAGCGATTACGCGAGGTTTAGAGCGACTACGCGACGTTTAGAGCGATTACGCGAGGTTTAGAGCGACTACGCGAGGTTTAGAGCGATTACTCGAGGTTCAGAGCGATTACTCGAGGTTCAGAGCGATTACTCGAGGTTCAGAGCGATTACTCGAGGTTCAGAGCGATTACTCGAGGTTCAGAGCGATTACTCGAGGTTCAGAGCGATTACTCGAGGTTCAGAGCGACTACGCGAGGTTTAGAGCGACTACGCGAGGTTTAGAGCTAATCCACGCGGTTTAGAGCGACTACGCGAGGTTTAGAGCGACTACGCGAGGTTTAGAGCGACTACGCGAGGTTTAGAGCGACTACGCGAGGTTTAGAGCGACTACGCGAGGTTTAGAGCGACTACGCGAGGTTTAGAGCGACTACGCGAGGTTTAGAGCGACTACGCGAGGTTTAGAGCGACTACGCGAGGTTTAGAGCTAATCCACGAGGTTCTTTGCGACTTCGCGACGTTTAGAGCTAATCCACGAGGTTCTTTGCGACTTCGCGAGGTTTAGAGCTAATCCGCGAGGATCAGAGCTAGTTTGCGAGGTTTAGACCCATTCCCCGAGGTTCAGAGCTAGTCTGCGAGGTTCAGACCCATTCCACGAGGTTTAGAGTTACAAAAATTTACTACGTACCAATCTCAAATCAGTTTTAACGTTAAATCCATCCATATAGGCATTTCCGGACGTAATAACTTCGTCTCCGGTTAACATTTTGAAAGTGGTTGTTTTGCCAGCTCCATTGAGCCCCAGCAATCCAAAACACTCTCCTTTACGAATCCCTAAACATAGTCCATCAACGGCAACGAGAGAACCATAGACCTTGCAAAGATCCCTTATTATAATAGAGTCCGTCGATTGCAGTTGTCCAAGTGGATTATTCAAAATACGTGATCTTTCTTGCAAAACATCCTCATCTTCGGTTATAATTGGTTCAATTGATTCGTCAGTCACATGCCCCGGGGTCACGACCTCAGTTTGATTATTTCTGTAAGGTACGATGGCCGTTTCGGGTTGTGAACGATACGGTATCGTCTCCTGGTCATTAACAGCGACGCTACGACTCGGACTGGGCGTAATTTTTTTCGTGGTTCGTTGAAAAATGATGTAGCGTAGTTTCCGGAACAAATTTTGCTCGCAGGCGAACAGAAGTACGGTGTATAATACGGATTGAATGACCAGAAACGTTAATAGACGGCCAATTCCGGGAATGTCCCAACTCAAATAGTCTTCGCTCCAATTTAGACAGTTATCGCCGCATTTGTCTGAAGCGAAAATATTTTGGAGTTGTTAGGACTAAAATACGTGAAAAACAATTAAAATCGGTCGGTTTCACGCGAAAAACAATTAAAACTACTCGGTTTCACGCGAAAAACAATTAAAACTACTCGGTTTCACGCGAAAAACAATTAAAACTACTCGGTTTCACGCGAAAAACAATTAAAACTACTCGGTTTCACGCGAAAAACAATTAAAACTACTCGGTTTCACGCGAAAAACAATTAAAACTATTCGGTTTCACGCGAAAAACAATTAAAACTATTCTGTTTCACGCGAAAAACAATTAAAACTATTCTGTTTCACGCGAAAAACAATTAAAACTATTCTGTTTCACGCGAAAAACAATTAAAACTATTCGGTTTCACGCGAAAAACAATTAAAACTATTCGGTTTCACGCGAGAAACAATTAAAACTATTCGGTTTCACGCGAAAAACAATTAAAACCATTCGGTTTCGCGCGAAAAACAATTAAAAACTGATCGGTTTCACGCGAAAAACAATTGACAAGGTGATAAAAACAATTTTATAGAATAAAAATCGTACACTTACCTTTGCAACAACGTTTGACCATCTCACTGACGTTGCAAAAAGGTTGAACGAGCGAACAAATTTTGACGTATTCGTAATTTTGATAGAGATTGAACATGGCTCTACCCAAACAATAATGCGGAAGGAATGTTGTGAACAACCAATCCAAAATAACGGCGATGTGTTGGAGATTGAGAAGAGGAATTTCCAAAATGGTCACCGCCAATAGACACCCAATTCCGGCAACAATGTTAAAAAGGCAAAGTCTCGTGTACGCCGTCGACGGAACAGTGAAGAGAAACGACAGAGTGTAAATGAAAGGCAAACCGGCAAATCCGTACAGAACGAATAACAGAAATAAGCGAGCTAAAAGAATTAAATTAACATCAGCATTATTTTAGTTTTTGGTCGCCATTTTGTCAAGATGGCCGCCGATTTAAACCGAAATCTAAATAACTACGATATAAAGACCATTTACGCTAAATATTCACCTTAACTGATTCAAATTTAATTTACAGACGGTTAGAAGAAAATCAAAATTCAACACAAGCCGCTTGCGAATTTGGTTTCCTATTTAGGCCACCATTTTTTAAAATGGCGACGGATTTAAACAAAACTTAACACAAACATGCTATAGGATATAATCAACATTAGTATAAAATTTCACTGAAATCCGTTGAAAATTACGCGAGTTATGTCATAACAAAAATAACTATCGCGCACGGACTAAAAAAAATAAAATAATTCTCGCGAGTTTGAATTACATTTCCGGCCGCCATTTTTTAAAATGGCCACGGATTAAAACGAAAATTTACACAAAGATACTATACAATATAATTAACATTCCTATAAAATTTCACTCAAATCCGTTTAAAATTCCTCGAGTTATGACGTCACAAAGTAAACCCCAGCGCACAAAAATAAATAAAATAAATAAAAACTTACCCTGTTGCGCTGGAGCAATCAATGCTTCGGTTTGAAAGGCGAGAATAGCGCATTGAACCAAAATGCAAGGCAATATATAGTTGATAAAATCCCATAAGAAGGTCGTACACCAAAATATGATCAAATTAACGCCGCTGACTCGTTGCAAATGCTTCGATTTTGTTGAACGTTCTTTAACCAAAAATATAGAGAAACTTCCCATAAGAAATGCCAAAGCGAACATAAAATCCTGCGCCAATTGATAAGCTTCTGTCCCTTGGTTCTGTTGCTGTTCGGTCTAGAACATAATTTATACCTTTCGTTAAGTAAATACCATCATAAGTTTATAAGATATGTTCCCCATAAGTTATAAGTCTCTAGGTAGCATTACGAATTGTATAGGTAGTTGACGTCATACTTATGGAACGGAACGTATCTTATAAACTTATGGTAGGTATTAATTACGTAAAAAGCACCGTACTTTTTCGGAGATGGTTCTCGGTAAAGGATGGTTACTAACGACCATACTTCTTTTAGAATTATTGCCAAAATATTTCAATAAAACGTTGTATATCGCGGTTAATGTTACTCCAGGCGTATGATAAGCTTGGTTGTTAAAAAGGGCGGTGACGTTGAAGACGTTATCATTTTCGTTAAAATACGCCGCAATCATATTGTGCATATTGTAATACGGTAGATCTTTCACTCCTGTTCGCGCCGCCATTTTGGAAATTAACGAAATTAGGCTTAATTTTATAGAGTTATAAGCGATCAAAAATTAAAATCAGAACTTAATAACAATCCTAAATAACTATCGAAAATTTCAAGCTCTGTATATTCGAACCAGTTCGAACTTCGAACTCACACTCACAGGAAGTTAAGCCTTGTCAATTGACAAAGGCTTAATGAAATTAGGCTTAATATCGAACTTTAACTGCTAATGCTAAAATAAGCCTATAATCTTTAAAAATAGCAACCTAAATTTAAAACTGAAAACCGATCTTTTTTAGTTTTAAAACAAATCCTAACTTCAACTAATATATTTGAAATCTCAGAGGAAGTTAAGCCTTGCCATTTGACACAGGCTTAACAACGACCTTGAGCTAGCTCCTAAAAAGCTAAAATAGGCCTATAATCTTTAATTATAGACTTGAAAGCAATCAAATTTTTAAATTTAAACTGAAAATCAATCTTTCTTAGCTAGTATTCAAATCAAAAGTTACTTGTTCTTTGAAGTTAAGCCTTGCCATTTGACACAGGCTTAACATCGGCCTTGAACTTCTAAAACGTTAAAATAGGCCTATTATCTTTAATTATAGACTTGGAAACAACAAAAATTGTAAATTTAAACTGAAAATCAATCTTTCTTAGCTAGTATTCAAATCAAAAGTTACTTCCAAGTTTGAGGAAAAGAAATTAAGCCTTGTCACTTGACAAAGGCTTAACATCGACCTTGAGAGCTTGAACTCCTAAAATAGGCCTATAAACTTCAAACTTGGAAGTAACTCTTTTTGAAAGATTGTTTTTCAGTTTAAATTTAAAATTTTGATAGCTTTCAAGTTTGAAAAAATAGGGACTTAGCAATTCGGGCTTAACTCCGCCCCCAGCGCCATTATGGTATGTTTTTTTAATAGTATGAAAGCTATATAAGCCCCTCCTCCTGGTATGCTTTTTAGCACTAATGGAAGGTAGCCTGACGTTGCATGACGTAGTACTGCCAAGTCCCTATTAAGCCTTGTCACTTGACAAAGGCTTAACACAAACAAGTAGAACAGTGTACAAAAAACATTAATACGAACCTAGGTCAATCAGGTACTGAAATAAGGCCGTTATGGTCCCATTTCCGGCCACATTAAAAGGCGAATTCCTTGTCCCAGCGTACATCTCGTTAAAAATATCCCCCATTCGTTGTGACTGTTCACTATCCCCGACAGAATACGGTACTGTGGTACCATCAAACATATTCAAATCCAAAACCCTCTCCGGCGAATCCCCAGGTTTCGGTAACGTTTTCAATATAATTAAAGTAATTGTGATGAAAAGTACAGGTAAAACGAACTGCGACAAGGTAAGCAACCAATGCCGATAAGTATGAAGCATTCGTTTCTTCATTAACGATATAAATTGTTGCCGGAACAGAATAAACCCTCTATGACGTTTATAACTAACACCGCTAATATCTTGCAACGAACTATAAGACGACTTAGGTTCAGAGTTCAAACAAGCAGTTTGGGAACTAGACACTAATCCGCTACTATCTTCGCTAATTGGTCTATCGATGGTTAAAATACTGCTTTTAATGTCGTCACGTGTTTCAGTTAGATTATTCGCGCCCCCCGCGGTAGTGGCGTTGCCGCCGCCGCCATCTTTTTTTAATTTCGTCATGGCAGTTTGGGAATATTCCCCTACTCGAAGGAATACTTCCTCCATGGTTGTTATCGAAGCCCCGTAACTGTCAATCCCGAGGATTTCTTTCGAATCCTCCATGGCGTTAAATAAGGCGCTAAATTTACCGCTCGAGTCGTGTGGGAGACTAAATGATAATTCGGCACCAATATTTGATTCTAGTTCCGCGGATGGAATGTGTGCGTATATTAAATCCATGATTCCAGTTACGTCACAATCGGAGCCTTTTACTACCACTAAATGATAACCGGCGCCGTATTTTTTCTTTAGAAATAATGGCGAGCCTGTTTTATATCAAATAAAAGTACCAAAGGCTTAACGATCTTATTACAACTAAGGCTTAGCTACGTTACAAAGCAGTTAGGCCTAGAATTGAATTTGAACCTTAACTTTAGCCTACTTTTTATACTGCCTTTAACTCGAGCCTGTTTTACGTCAATTAGAAGTACAAAGGCTTAAGAAGTTGTTACAACTAAGGCTTAACTATGTTACAAAGTAGTTAGGCTTAGAATTGTCCTTGAACCTTAACTTTAGCCTACTTTTTATACTGCCTTTAACTCGAGCCTGTTTTACGTCAATTAGAAGTACAAAGGCTTAAGAAGTTGTTACAACTAAGGCTTAACTAAGTTACAAAGCAGTTAGGCTTAGAATTGAATTTGAACCTTAACTTCTAGCCTACTTTTTATACTGCCTTTAACTCGAGCCTGTTTTATATCAAATAAAAGTACAAAGGCTTAAAGAAGTTGTTACAACTAAGGCTTAGCTAAGTTACAAAGCAGTTAGGCTTAGAATTGTCCTTGAACCTTGACTTTAAGCCTACTTTTTATATTGAAACTATATTAATATATTTAGGCTTAAGTTTTCGATTCAAAACTAATTTTAAATGCTAAGCCTAAACCATTTTCGTATCCTTATAGCGCGCAGTTCAAAAATTAGACATAAGTAGGCTTAACATTAGTTTTTGGTTAACCTAATAATTCCTTTGCTCAAGAAAAGACTGGTAAACCTAACTCCGATATTTTTAATTTAGGCTTAAATTAGACTCAGTTTAGGCCTAAGTCAAAAACAAAAAAACTTACCACTGCACTGGACTTCACCGGCAGCCATTATAGCAATCCGATCTCCCAGAATATCGGCTTCTTCCATAAAATGTGTTGTCAATAAAATTGTCCTATCTTCCTTCTCGGATTGTAACAAATCCCAAGTTGATCTTCGCGCGGCGGGATCCATTCCGGAAGTTGGTTCATCTAACATAACAACTTGGGATCCTCCAACCAAAGCCATTCCGACAGATAACTTTCGTTTCATGCCACCGGAAAGATCTCGCGAAAAGGTTTTTCTCTTAGCTTCCAGACCCAAGGCTACGACCATTCGATTAACTTCGGATTCAATAAGATCCGGTAGATATCCTTTAAGCTAATCGACAAATAAAAGTTGGGGAAAAGAATTCTTATTCGAAACCAAGGCTTAAAAATGGTTGAAAGCCACGAGCGCAAAAAGCAAATTAACCGAAACCTCCAGTGTCGTCTGCAACATATGGTGCCGTGACTCCCGGGAGTCATCTTTCACTAAGCCTTTGCGAGCCTATTTTTATTCTAAATGAATGACAAATGGTGGTCAAAACCTCCAGTGTCGTCTGCAACATATGGTGCCGTGACTCCCGGGAGTTATCTTTCACTAAGCCTTTGCAAGCCTATTTTTATTCTAAATGAATGACAAATGGTGGTCAAAACCTCCAGTGTCGTCTGCAACATATGGTGCCGTGACTCCCGGGACTAATCTTTCACTAAGCCTTTGCGAGCCTATTTTTATTCTAAATGAATGACAAATGGTGGTCAAAACCTCCAGTGCCGTCTGCAAAATATGGTGCCGTGACTCCCGGGAGTTATCTTTCACTAAGCCTTTGCGAGCCTATTTTTATTCTAAATGAATAACAAATGGTGGTCAAAACCTCCAGTGTCGTCTGCAACATATGGTGCCGTGACTCCCGGGAGTTATCTATTCTCTAAGCCTTTGCAAGCCTATTTTTAATTCTAAATGAATGACAAAATGGTCAAGAACATACCTTGCAGAAGAAATATAGATGTTCTTCGACGGTAAGTTCATCAAATAGAACATCATGTTGGGGACATATTCCTAAACTACTATGAACACCTTCGATATCATCTTGAATATCATACCCGTTGATAATGGCAGTACCAAATGTGGGCGCGAATAATCCGGTCAACATGGAGATCGTTGTAGTTTTTCCGGCACCATTATGGCCCAAAAGCGCCGTAATTTGACTTTTGTACATATTTAAACTAATATTGTTAACGGCGACCTTGTTCTTAGCGTAAACTTTACCAAGGCCTAAAATTTGTATACCCGGTATTAAACCTACGGGTTCTTTTTCGCAAAATTGCGATTTTTCAGGGTCATTTTCCGAATCGTTTGATTGGTCAAAACTGGCGGTTGTTCCGCACCAATAAGACGGCTAGAAATTAGTTTAAAGTTGAGACTTAGCTTTCAAGTAACGCATAGCCCACTCGATCACGCGCGTGATCGACTGGGCTACGAGTAACGAAAGAAAACTATTACCAACCATAAATGGGAAATACCAAGGCTGCGGTACACCGAATTCACCGGGAAATACGGCTTCAATGTACCAAGCTAGTGTCATATATAGTACAGTGTCGAAAACTAGCATAGAAAAGACAATAAACATGGACAGAGAATCTTCGCGATTCGTGGTTTGCGTCCAATTATTGAAGTTAGCTCCCGCACCTTTCGAATGAATCAACATTATTCTCGATGCATCTGCCAAGGCTTAAAGCGATTCTTAACTGACAAATGAAGCGTCGTCTGCTTCAGAGTCGAAACCCCTATTTGTCAGTTAAAAAGCCAAGGCTTAAAGCGATTCTTAACTGACAAATGAAGCGTCGTCTGCTTCTGAGTCGAAAAATATAAACCTCTATTTGTCAGTTAAAAATGGCACCTTAAGCCTCGGGAATACCGGCCAAGGCAGCCCCTTATTCTTACCTGTTCCTTCCCACATGGAAATGACAATGGCGCCTAAAGCCAAGGCCGTATTACTTAGGAGACAAGATGCGATCTTTTCAATGTTACTTATCTCGTTATAGCGTGGAAATATGATAAAATAAGGCACAAACGCGAAAAAGAATAGGATTCCGGCACCAGCCGCCGCGGAATTTGCTTTAGAATTAGAAAAGAAAAAAAAGGCCAAGGCTTAAAGATAGGACTTGGCGTGGGTGGGGAGAAGATAGTTACCTTTAGAGAAGAAGACACTTATTAAAAAACAGAAGGCGATCGTGGATATCGTGTAGAGTAAAAGAAATATAAAAAGGAGGAAGGGATCTATTTTGTCCAAGACGCCCAAGTCGCCTTTAACTTTCACCGTCAAGACGATGGTCATAACAGCAACGCTGATTGACAAGAACATCAGGTATTTGATAAACCACGCCAACCAATGAAGCCAATTACTAAGGCCCATCATTTTCATTGATTCTGATAGTTAAAATTTAAAAAAAATGCTAAAATAATATTATCAAGGACTCCGACTAGCTAATACCAAGGCTTACGCTAAGCCTTGTCAACCGTGACATCGCGATTAACTGTTATCCAAAATAAACTACAGTTATTCAACTAACCTTTTAACTTAACATGATAGTTAAAATTTGTAAAATACTAAATGATATTTATCTATAATAATATTATCAAGGACTCCGACTAGCTAATACCAAGGCTTACGCTAAGCCTTGTCAACCGTGAAATTGCGATTAACGGTTATCCAAAATAAACTACAGTTATTCAACTAACCTTTTAACTTAACAAGATAGTTAAAATTTGTAAAATACTGAATGATATTTATCTATAATAATATTTTCTAGGACTCCGACTAGCTAATACCAAGGCTTACGCTAAGCCTTGTCAACCGTGAAATCGCGAATAACTGCCCGCCAAAATAAACTACGAACCTTTTAATCTACGTTCCTTTTCCAAAACGATATTCTTGACTATGTTCAAAGAAGGGTAGATGAAACTTAATAATAGCGCCAATGGAAAGAAAAACTGTAGTGCTATCAAGAAGTTATCGTCGTAATAAGGTGGATAGGGGTAACGTTGCATCCTTATATCCAACTCTGAATCATTATAACTTTGATTAAAACGCTCAACGATTGAAGCGGCTACGGCGTGTTGTAAGGTCAAAAAACCCTCGCTCAGATAGCCGGGATCTCCACCATTATAGGAATTTTTTTCGCGAGGTCCTAACCCTTGAAAAACTGGGAATACTAACTGCGTTTTCCAATTGGCTAATTGTTTCGTTTGACCCGCGCTTGTCGTTGATTTTAAACGAACCTTGGATTAAAATAATTAGAATTAAATAAAGCTTAATTTCCCTTACAAGGTGACTTTCCTCCTGAACTTCGAGTTAGACTTAGCGAAGGCTAGTGGGCTTAATTTATAAGTGTACTTATAAACCCCGCCTACAAATGCCGCTTCCCACCTTCGTGGGCGGGATTTTTTAAGTGTACTTATAAACACCGCCTACAAATGCCGCTTCCTACCTTCGTGGGCGGGATTTTTTAAGTGTACTTATAAACACCGCCTACAAATGCCGCTTCCTACCTTCGTGGGTGGGATTTATAAGTGTACTTATAAACACCGCCTACAAATGCCGCTTCCTACCTTCGTGGGTGGGATTTATAAATGTACTTATATAAATTCCGCCAATACATGCTTCCTAAGATCGTGGGCGGGGTTTTTAAGTATTAAACCCCGCCCGAAAATGCCGCTTCCTACCTTCGTGGGTGGGATTTGTAAATGTATATAACTCCGCCCATAAAGGCTTCCTACCTTCGTGGGCGGGATTTTCAAGTGTACTTATAAACCCCGCCCACAAAGGCCTCCTACCTAACTGGAGTTAGTAAGGAAAGTCACCTTGCATGGGGTTCCCGCGCTTTGCTTCAATTAAATTAAATTACTTTATAATAAATTTCTTCAGCAAACTCGGTTCTCTTGTACTCATTTGGAAAAACAATGGCTAAGGCTTTATAAATCGTATCATTACGAAATAACATTTGGTTTAACATAATTTCTTCGGTTTCGTAGCCAATCACGTGCGATTTTAACTTATCACCGACTTTAGACATAACTTCATTAACGTGAGTTTCGTTTGGCGCGTACGAAACGACTGGACGATCGGTTAGAAATAACGTTTGATAAACTTTGCTACCTTTTCGAATAAGTTGAGGTACGTCTTGAATAAATTGGTTATGTAACAACGGAAATGGTTTATAATACGTCGGCGCGCTTATATAATCCGAATCGACTCTAGTCCGAATCACCATGAGCAAAATAGAGAAGAGGGTCGGAACCCCTAATTCGAATAATGTCACCCAAGGATGCCGTTTTTGTAATACAAAGTTTTTCCATATTAAAAGCCAAAATTGTCGACATCGAGCCATGTTCGATGTTCGATAACGAAACGCGTAATACGTAAAGACTTTGTAGATCAATCGCTTAAAGGTGCATAGCGCTTTTAACGGAAATTTGAGTATCCTCTTGGTTTTTGATTTGAAAGAGCGGCGATGATAAGGATGCTGATAAGAAGCAAGAGGTTCGTAATGATAAGAATAACGAGGTAAACGTTGTGACATTTTTATTATTAACCTCGATTATGTAATTTAATTTAATTTAATGATAAAAATTTTGCACTACGCGCTATATTTATTAATTTAGCGATAAGATAGATTATTAAGCATTAATAACTAAAAAGGGAAATTCTTTCGTAACTATTTCATACCACATGTCGTACTCTGTTAAATGAGCGGAGGAACTGAAGAGAATAAGCTCGCTTCATAATCATATTCAACATCTAATCCTCCTTGTACCTTGAGGTTATGACGTGGATAGTGTTTTTTTGAGTAATTACTAATAACGTGGCATTCAAACATCTACAAATCTACTTATTAACTTTGCCCCTACAGATTAATTGCTGCCATTAATCTTACAACCACACGTCCTTGCGCGTACTAACTGATGTACTACAGTACAGTTAATTGTAAACTTCCTCTTCTACCACAACTCATAAACAAAAAACTACAGGTGGTATGACTGTAGAGTAATGGCACCTCCCTGCCTTTGGCTACGTTACGCTCTATAAGAAATTAACATGGAGTGCCACTACTCTATGGAGTGAGTTGATAAAAATCACAGCGAGTTTTTTGATTTACGTTAAATATTGACATTTGTATAGTAAAACATAAAATAACTAAGGATTAATTGAATAACACATACTAACCTCGGGTTTAATATTATTAAGGTGCAAGTAAAATAAATTTTATTAAAAAATATTACATTAATAACGAAAAATAATTGGGATAATTAATAAATAATCAAGCGATAATTTGAAATATCAAGGCGGTACATTGACATTCACGCCCCCTTTACAGGTACAAGAAGCTTCCCTGGCAAGCAGTTTAGTTTAGCAGCAAACGAAACAATATTACGATTACGAAGCCAAGGCTTAAGGATTCCTGATTGTTATCTAATTTCATATAATCTTACGTAATTTTCTATGCGTTTTAATAAAATTCCGCTTACTTTTCATCCATTTTAATACAATTTCGAGGCCATTAATAACTTAAATTATTTAATTTTACCTGTAAAATTTAACGAAATTAATTTAAACTCGGTGTTTGTGTCATAATCATAAAAACAACGAAACGTATCCCATGATTTTATTGACTCTCGTGACGTTAGATATGACGTAAGATGTCAATAACCATGTGAGACTTACGATTGGCTTATGATTAAACAGAGCCAATATCGACCGAGTAAATAGAATTTTATTGACTGCTCGGTGTTCAACATTTAATATTAATACTACCTTCGAATTTGCCCTAGTTTTTACTCGGTGTATAATAACTCTGCTTAAGCCAAGGCTTCCTGAAAGAGATTTATCTGCGCAAAAAAACGTTATCTGGAAGCTTAAAATTAATTTATTTACAAAGAAAATGGAACATAACAGATATCTTCGGTAGATAATTCCAGAAATAAATTTGACTTTTTACAAAAACATGTAAAACTTGCCTAAATAATAATTTCACTATAACATAACCCGTCAAAATGGCCACTTTATACAACCTTACCGGTATAATAGCGCGGGAAAAAGGGGCGTTCCGTAGAGCTCGCTGGAACGCCCCTTCCACGCCCAAATACATCTTAACACAGTTCAAAAAATGACCTAAGCAAATCTCTTTAATTTTTGTCCTATTTCCAAACATTGTTTTACCTTTTAATTGATGCTTGTTAGGGTAAAACTTTATAATTAGTATAATTTTAACTACAAAAAATTAATATTAGATTTTAAGGCGGCAATATCTTTGTCACTCTTTCGTTTAACCAAAAAAAAAACTTAATAATTATACAATTGAACTCAAAACGCAACGCGCAAAAATAAAATTTTAGTATTTTACACACAAAAATTGTTTTTGTTGACGTTTTTATGTATAAAAACTTGACCTAAAATTTCAGTCAACATTATTTAAATAATTGTCACGATTATAAAATGTTCCTCGATCGATATATTGTCCCATATTGTCACAAATAATATTTCAACGTTGTACATAAAATATTAAAAAACAAAGTAATATTATTTTCGCAACAGTAGACGCGAAATATTTTTACGCTATTTACAAAAGGGGCGTTCCCTACGGTTACCCGGGAACACCCCCTTGACACGCCCACAGTTCAAAAATGTTCAGATATTTCTAGAGATTTTGAAATATAGTTTTTTTAGATAAAACTTTATCAAATTAATTATAAATTATGTTGCTCTCTACGGCTAGATGTATTTTCCAAAGGGTTTAACGCGATGGCGTTTCGTCTAGTTTGCAACGAACCTGAAATTAACCCCAAAAAGAAAGATAATTTTTAAAAAATATAATTATAATTATAATTAAAGTAAATATTTCTAATAAATATTCGGGCTGCTGTTATAAGGTGTTGTTATTAGATTAGCATTCAATAGAAAGAAAAATGGGTTAGAAAGCATTGCGTGCTAGGATGTTCGTTTAGTCTAATTAAACCTAGAAAGAATACTATAATTAAACTAAATGGAATTAAAATTGGGTAAACAATTAATACTTTAACTTACCCAATTAAAACTTGTTAAATAAATATAAGATAAATTAAATAAAGTAACTAAACTTTAAATTAGTTTTTTTATACACATTTTTGCCGCTGTTTATTTATTTTTTTTTTTGTTTGTTGGTTGGTTTTATTTGTTTGTTTGTTTGTTATTTTGATGAATTTTTTTGGTCTTGAAGTCCCAACGAGTATACAAATATCAGCACAAATAAATTTCACAGTTATGTTTGTTTGTTTGTTTGTTTGTTTAGCGGGTGGGGGTAAATAAATTCACTTTTTTTTTATAAACACCAATTAATGGTCCTTTGTTTTTTTTTAGGTTTAGCCGATTAAACTAAGGGAGATAATTTTCAATAATATTTACAATAATTATCTTAATTGTTTTTAATCACGATGGCGCAAAATCGTTTATTAATTTCCGCGATAAAAATTAAAATTAAATAAAAAATATTAAAATTATAATATTTTATTTTTTAAATAACCGGTCGTTAATCCCCCAGTTAATTAATTAATTAAATTTAATTTCCGACATCATCGATCGCGTCTTAATCAATTATATTTAAGTTTACCATTAGTTCAATTATGGCAGGTTTTTCTAAAGTCTTAATTAATTGTTTTTGATCCCGATGTAGAATTTACCGAACTTGAAATTCTCTCAGTGAAAAAAAAAAAAAAAAAAAATTAAAATATTACACGTTAATTAATTAATTAAATTGGCTTAATTGTTATTTAAAGTTGTTTCCGAAACATTTTCCAAGGCACCCAACAGCAATCAATCTATGATATTAAAAATTATAAATGTTTGGGGAGGGGAGAGAATATTTATTTCTTTATTAATTAATTAATTAGGTTTAATTAATTAATTAAATAATTAATTCGCTATATCTCTTTTCTTCATTTAATTTCCTTCAAAAGCTAAGAGTGTATTAATTAATTAATTAGTTTTTTTCTTTAATTATAATTAAATAAAAATAATAAAAATTAACCGCACTTTTTTATATTCACACGTATTGTTTATTTTATTTTACTTTATTTTTATTCCTTCCAAAAATAATTCAAAATACGATAGATTAGTTCAATTCAATTCAATTCCTTTTATGATCACGTGACGAAGAAGAACACGTGACGTGACGACGTGATGAATTCTCCAAAAAAAAAAAAAAAACGTTTTGTGAACTCAAAACTCCGTGTGTGTGAAGATTAGTTTTTCGCCCCCATGTTTGTTTGTTTGTTTATTTATTTATTTATTTATTAAATACACTAGTAGAAGAAGAAGACACGTTTCATTTATTTATTTTTTGAGATTTAATTATCACCTATAAACTATAGACAAAACTAATTTCGCCGTAGAAAACTTAGAATTTATATTTTTTATTTTTTAGTTCAGTTCAGTTCAATTCTGTTCAATTCTGTTCGTTTCAATTCCCAACTTGTATCGAAACTCGTCAATAAAAATAATAATAATAATAAAAAAAAGAATTCTTTCACTCATTGTTTGTTTGTTTTTCCTTTTTACACAAAAACCCTTTTGTGGGTTTTATTTGTTTTTTTTTCCGAAGCCTATTTTCCTTTTTGGTTTTTTTTTACAAAGTTTTTTTTTTTCCTTTTCTTTACCGAAACTAATTTGTTTATTTCTTTTTTCAAATATTTAAATGTTTATTTAAGTTTATCCCTAAATATTTTCAGTGTTAGGCGCGAAGAGAGAAAAAAAGATTTATATTATTTACAAAGCGCTGCCATTGGATAGCGAAAGTAGTAGAACCAGAACAGTAAGCATAAAATTAAAAACCAAGTTAGGGTTTTAGGGTTTAGGAACATACATAAGTGTTAATTAAAACATATCTGAGTTTTGTTTTATACAAAAACGTTTGATGTGACAACTTTTCAACTAAATTCCCTAAAATTTCACTCCGAGATGGTATAAATCTGCTTATTTTAGCTAAGCCTCGGCCTAATACTAACCTCGCATCATATACTGACTCAGCACTTCTGAATGATTAAACAAGGAAACTAAAAAACTAACAGTTGTTTCTCTGATGATAAAAAACGTGTGAAATTTTCACCAAAATTTGCTTAAAATATTACTCCAAGATGGCGGATTTCCTTAGTGTGTTAAGCCTTGGTTTAAAACTAACCCTAACCTCGGATAGAATGAGTATGACTCAGCATTAAATCCAAGGAAAGAAAGATAGCCGCCATTTTGCGGAGTTTAATCAACCAAATACGCGCAAACAGTTGATTTAGGTCAAATTAGGCTTAGATATCATTAGGCCTAAATCAATCAAGAATGTAAAAATAGTTGATTTAGGTCAAATTAGGCTTAGATATCTTAGGCCTAAATCAATAAAGAATGTACAACTTGTTGATTTAGGTGAAATTAGGCTTAGATATCATTAGGCCTAAATCAATCAAGAATGTACAACTACTTGATTTAGGTCAAATTAGGCTTAGATATCATTAGGCCTAAACCAATCAAGAATGTACAACTAGTTGATTTAGGTCAAATTAGGCTTAGATATCATTAGGCCTAAACCAATCAAGAATGTACAACTAGTTGATTTAGGTCAAATTAGGCTTAGATATCATTAGGCCTAAATCAATCAAGAATGTAAAACTAGTTGATTTAGGCCAAATTAGGCTTAGATATCATTAGGCCTAAATCAATCAAGAATCTAAAAATAGTTGATTTATGTCAAATTAGGCTTAGTATCTTAGGCCTTGGCTTCAAAATAAGCCGATTTCGCTCATATAAACCAATTTGTAGGATGCTTTTTATTGAATTTCCTCTTGAATCAATGACAAAACGTTTTAGATCAAATTAGGCTTAGTTCTCATTAAGCCTTGGCTTAAAAATAAGCTGATTTCGTCCATACTAATTTGAAGGACGGTTTTTTTTATAATAATTTCTTTTAATTCAATGAAAATACGTTTTTGTATACACAATGAAGTTGAAAAAAAGGGGGGGGGGGGAAATTAGTAGAAATAGGGAAGGAAATTACCTATTTTTATTAGTCTTAGCGAGTGTGAGAGTTTGTTGTTCTGAGCGTTGTTTGTTTAGACAACAGCTTTAGGAAAAACGGAGGTGGTCTCCTTAAAAAACCAAAAACTAACTAAAAAATGGTTGGGGGGGGGGGTAATATTTACAAAGGAAAGGAGCTGGTTGGTTGGTTGGGTATTAACTAAAGACTAGTCGGTTGGTTACTAAGAAAGGGATAAATTATAATAAACTGCTGGCGATCTTTTTTTAGAATATTTTAACGGCACGGAAAGGAAAATAATAATAATAATAAAAAAAATTATTATTCTAATTAAAGGTAGTAGGGCTTCTTAATCATCTCGGTACAGCTTCCTGTATTCTTAAGGACGATCGTGTCTGGGACCTGAGTGTGACTCCCGGCGGTATGTTCCCTCCACCCGGCACGCCTCCCACCACACCAGCGGAGGCGGAGTTATTGGCGGTGGACGAAGCAACTGCGGGGAAAGGGGCAGCGGCCGCTGCAGCCATCAAAGCGGCCGATCTACCACCCGCGCCAGAGTAACTCATTGAGACGGAGGACCTACCTCCAGTGGCGCCACCTATCACGCCGCCCGGTACGCTTGGCCCGGCTGACGAGGAAGTTCCCGCGTCTTGGATTCCTCTAAGTCGACTAATGCTGGCCGCTGTGGCGCTGGTCGGGGCTGTCGTCGGCATGAATTGGGACAACGCGTTGCCACCTCTGGCTCCCGCCGCTCCAGGATTGACTCCAGCTACCCCTAATGAAAGGTTTCCCCATAGGGTAAATCAAAATTTCGTCCCCCCGTTTGTCGGTCGGTCGGGTATATTTAAAGGTTCGCCCCCGTCTGTCGGTCGGGTAATTTAAAGGTTCGCCCCCGTCTGTCGGTCGGGTAAATTTAAAGGTTCGTCCCCCCGTTTGTCGGTCGGTCGGTCGGGTAAATTTAAAGGTTCGTCCCCCCGTTTGTCGGTCGGTCGGTCGGGTAAATTTAAAGGTACGTCCCCCCATCGGTCGGTCGGTCAAATTTAAAGGTTCGTCCCCCCGTCGGTTAGTCGGTCGGGTAAGTTTAAAGGTTCGTCCCCCCGTCGGTTAGTCGGTCGGGTAAATTTAAAGGTTCGTCCCCCCGTCGGTTAGTCGGTCGGGTAAATTTAAAGGTTCGACCCCCCCGTCGGTCGGTCGGTCGGGTAAATTTAAAGGTACGTCCCCCCGTCGGTCGGTCGGTCGGGTAAATTTAAAGGTACGTCCCCCCGTCGGTCGGTCGGTCGGGTAAATTTAAAGGTACGTCCCCCCGTCGGTCGGTCGGTCGGGTAAATTTAAAGGTACGTCCCCCCGTCGGTCGGTCGGTCGGGTAAATTTAAAGGTACGTCCCCCCGTCGGTCGGGTAAATTTAAAGGTACGTCCCCCCGTCGGTCGGTCGGTCGGGTAAATTTAAAGGTACGTCCCCCCGTCGGTCGGTCGGTCGGTCGGGTAAATTTAAAGGTACGTCCCCCCGTCGGTCTGTCGGGTAAATTTAAATGTTCGTCCCCCCCGTCAGTCGGGTAAATTTAGAGGTTCGTCCCCCCCGTCAGTCGGGTAAATTTAAAGGTTGGTCCCCCCGTCAGTCGGGTAAATTTAAAGGTTGGTCCCCCCGTCAGTCGGTCGGGTAAATTTAAAGGTTGGTCCCCCCCGTCAGTCGGTCGGGTAAATTTAAAGGTTGGTCCCCCCCGTCAGTCGGTCGGGTAAATTTAAAGGTTGGTCCCCCCCGTCAGTCGGTCGGGTAAATTTAAAGGTTGGTCCCCCCCGTCAGTCGGTCGGGTAAATTTAAAGGTTGGTCCCCCCCGTCAGTCGGTCGGGTAAATTTAAAGGTTGGTCCCCCCCGTCAGTCGGTCGGGTAAATTTAAAGGTTGGTCCCCCCCGTCAGTCGGTCGGGTAAATTTAAAGGTTGGTCCCCCCCCCGTCGGTCGGTCGGGTAAATTTATAGGTCATCTAAGACTTTACCTGTTGGAACCCCTCGAGCTTCATCCATCGTCTGAGGTTGATCCTGGTCTTGAGAGGATGCCTGGTTGCGATTACCTCCCTTTTTTGAATCAAAACACGGGACAACCAAAGGTTAATTCAACTCGCGTGACCAGGGAACTTCTCGGGTTTATTTCTTAAGTCGTTACTTACAAATTTCAGCATATTCCAGTCAAAAACGTAATCGTAGGTGAAGCCTTGTCTATGGAAAAGATTCCTGAGCAGCTGCCTCAAATAGGAATAGTCTGGTTTCTCGTCAAATCTCAGGGAACGGCAGTAATTTAAATAGGTGGCGAACTCGGAAGGAAAACCCCTGCAAAGTTCTTCGATGGGGGTGGACATTTTCTTATCGCTAATTCGCTCGTACTTTTGCCGTTTCGTGGCCGCCCTAAGGCCCTGCCAGGGTAAACTACCCCTATTGAAGTACATTAGGACGTAGCCGAGAGACTCCAAATCGTCTCGACGACTTTGTTCTAAAAACAACCCCGTAAAACTATCAACAGAGCGACAACTACTAGTCAATTAGCCTTATTCCTGATCAGCGCCATCTACCCATAGCGGTGACTTTGAGAACTACTGTAAGCGGCAAGCCAATCAGATGTCGCGAAAATCTGGTGACGTCATTTTTGGTAAGACCCGAGAGTGCCAGTCAGTGACGTCACCAGATTTTAGCGACATCTGATTGGCTTGCCGCTTACAGTAGTTCTCAAAGTCGCCGCTATGGGTAGGTGGCGCTGATCAGGAATAAGGCTAATTCAACTCGGTGACGAATTTTTAAGACGAACTACTAAAAATGTGTCACTAAGGTATACGTTAGGGTCACGGGGGACAGTTGTAGAATAAAGAAATAAAAAGGACTTTACCAATTCCTAAGTGAGTGTTGATGGAGGCGTATCGTGCGGTTCCCGTCAAGTTTTTGTTTTCCCTGTAGGGTATGTGCTGATGGCTACGCGTATCTCGATATTTTTTGGCTAAACCAAAGTCTATGATGTAAACGAGATTTCCTTTTTTGCCCAGTCCCATCAAAAAATTATCGGGTTTAATATCCCGATGAATAAAGTTCTTGCTGTGAATGTACTCTATGCGACTAATCAATTGATCGGCCAATAACAAGACCGTTTTCAAGGAAAATTTTCGAGTACAAAAATTGAAGAGATCTTCCAAACTAGGACCTAACAGTTCCATCACCATCACATTGTAATCCCCTTCCGAACCGCACCATTTTATCGAGGGAATTCCCACTAAAACAGTTGGTTTTTTTTTGTTTGTTGGCAATGTTTAATGAATTAAAAAAAGTGGGGATTTGGGATGTTAAGATCACGTCTAATTTCAGGGCTGCTACAAAATACGCGAAATAAACCTATTTTATCAGCGCGTTAAAGCATTTTTTTTTTCTGGATTTCTCGATGATAAAAATTCAGTGGAAATGCTTGTTAAACTACCATTTCCTAGAATCCTTTCTTTTAATGAAGACAGAAGACAAATATCTGCATGACGTAATTTAATTTTACAATGAAAGAAATAGCTTCCTCTCATCATGAAGAACATTCTCGCCTATTTTATAACTGATTCCTCGCATCATAAAGAACATTTTCGCCTATTTTATAATAGATTCCTCGCATCATGAAGAACATTTTCGCCTATTTTATAATGGATTCCTCTCACCACAAACAACACTTTCGCCTATTTTATAATGGATACCTCTATTCACAAACAACACTTTCGCCTATTTTATAATGGATACCTCTATTCACAAACAACATTTTCGCCTATTTGGTAATGGATTCTTCTTATCACAAACAACACTTTCGCCTATTTTATAATGGATACCTCTATTCACAAACAACATTTTCGCCTATTTGGTAATGGATTCTTCTTATCACAAACCACATTTCCGCCCATTTGGTAATGGATGCCTCTCATCATAAAGAACATTTTAGCCTATTTTATAATGGAAACCTCTCACCACAAACATTTTCGCCTATTTTTTAATAGATTCCTCTCAACACAAACAACATTTTCGCCTATTTTTCAATGGATTCCTCTCAACATAAACAACATTTTCGCCTATTTTATAATGGATTCCCGTCATCACACACAACATTTTCGCCTATTTTTCAATGGATTCCTCTCAACATAAACAACATTTTCGCCTATTTTATAATGGATTCCCGTCATCACACACAACATTTTCGCCTATTTTTCAATGGATTCCTCTCAACATAAACAACATTTTCGCCTATTTTTCAATGGATTCCTCTTATCACAAACAACATTCTAACTTATTTTTTAATGGGTCCCTTAACACAAACAACACTTTCGTCTATTTTATAATGTGTTCCTCTCATCACAAACAACATTTTAGCCTATTTTTTAATGGATTCCTCTAATCACAAACAACATTTTAGCCTATTTTTTAATGGATTCCTCTAATCACAAACAACATTTTAGCCTACTTTTTAATGGATTCCTCTAATCACAAACAACATTTTCGCCTATTTGGTAATGGATTCCTCTCATCATAAAGAACATTTTCACCTATTTTATAATGGATTCCTTTCATCACAAACAACATTTTAGCCTATTTTTCAATGGATTCCTCTCAAAACAAACAACATTTTCGCCTATTTTTTAATGAATTCCTCGGTCCCATAACACAAACAACATTTTCGCCTATTTTTTAATGGATTTCACACATATTATCTTCCAGATATTTCATTTGTGGAAACAACATGAACTTTCACTTTCCTAAACTTTCTCTAACACTTTCAAAATTAAATAAAACCCCTCTTCAAGACCCCTAGTATCTTTGAACCTCTTGGAATAAATACTATTTACAGAACAGACAAAGAAAGCTCTGATGAGTCATGATATCAAATTTGGCCATGTTTCACAAACTTTTAACGCGATTATCACAACCTAAATATTGTAGCAACCCCCAAATATTGACAATACACTTTAAGAAACATTTTTTTTTTACCTCCGCCTTGCATCATTTTGTAGAATTTGCTTTCTATGTGAAGCTGAGGATGCTTTGTCTTTATACATTCTAATTTAATAGCTACTTCTTCCCCGGTTACGATATTTGTACCTTAGGGATGAAATACCTTTTGTTAAATACCGCAATACCCCATCAATTTAATTAAATCATAACCCAAACTACAGTTCAGTTCAGTTCAGTAACATTTAAAACCAATTATTCATTCAATGTTTAAACCTACACGTAATAAATACTTGACAATATCTGCCATTCATTAAATAAATATTTATATATTTCTATTGAATGGCGGTCTTTTTTCATCTAGATTAACGTGATACCCGTAAATAGGTTTATAATATTAAAACCCACAAGAGTTCCTCATCATCACACCCAAACTGATTTACATAACAAAGGAACCCCCAGGTTTGGCTTAGTAACGTGTATTGTATAATACACTTGCTAATGGAAATATGGATGGTAACCCCAAATAGGAGAAATACATTTATGGGGAAAAATTAACTGAGGAAATTGGTAATTTTCGTGTTAATGACCCCCTTTTACCCCTATGAGGCACACCAACTCAGAGAGTGTGACTCTCACGATCTGAGCAAACATTAAATGGATTTGAAATTATGTAAAACCTAACTCAGTAACCATTGATGTATTTTGTGGGAACTAGGGATAAGGTTACGTAATTTTAATTAAGGAAATTACGTTTACTATGATTTTAATTCACGCTTCATTTCCCCCTTGTGTAATTTTGGGTTCACCCTTGGCGTTCTAGGCCGTAAGAAAGGGGGCCAATGGTAACGTAAGAATGATATAAAAATCCATCCAAGGATGCGTTCCGTACCTAACATAGGCCTAAGGTTTAAATGATAATAAATATACTTCTTACCTAAATATATATCACCGAAGGAACCACTTCCTATTTTTCGTCCGAGTCTGTATTTGTTACCAACCCGTAGCTCCATTCCTGGATTAATTAGGTTGATAATTTAACGAGGGTTTAATTTAATGTTGAATATTTTAAAGCGTAGTATCGGCTGGCGCCATTACGATTTTTGGGGGGTTGAGAAAACTTTTTCCGCACACAATGACGGGTTGGTCCCGTTTACGCGATGATTTTTCACGGTAAATAATTATTAATCACGAACTAATTAAGCCTTAATCGAGTAAAGGAATATTTTAATTACGCGATAAAAAAGGATTTAGGCGATTATGATTCGATTCGAGGAAGGATCTCCTCGATTTAAAAGTCTTACTCGCGACCATTTTTTCGGGTCTCGCAACAGAAAATTTCCTTTGACATAAACTGCGCTTGCGCGAGATTGCTTTTCCCTATAGGCTCTTCACGATAGATGTCACTAGAGAGTGACGCGATTGTGCCACACCTATCAAATACGTCACAAATACGCGGAAATTAGCCAATCGGATTGAGAATTTAGTCAGGAGCGAAAAATATATGACGTTTGAACTTTGACCCGGGCTTTAAAACCGATAAAAAATTGTAAACAAACGTGAAAAAGTTTCGATTTTAAAATACAATTAATAAATTATATAATATAATTTTTATAAATATAATAAAAATTAATATTTAAATGAAAATTAACCAAAATATTTCAATACACGGAGAAAAGATAATTTTGATACCTTACCGGGAAGATCACGTCCCGAAGTAATTATTTGAGATTATTTTGAAATGGAACTGCGGCCATCCGTAGGTCGTGGTATCAGTATCGAATTTCATCATCATTTCTGAAATTCGATGCTGGACATCGAATCCCGTCTATTTATACGCGAAACATCATTAAAAACATTCCCAAAGGTATCACGAATGGATGAAAGACCCAGAAATACAAGAACTTACCGCTTCCGAACCTTTAACGATCCAAGAAGAATATGAAATGCAAAAATCATGGGCCACAGACGAAGACAGTAAAATGAAATAATCTATTTCTATAAAAGAAACCCGCATCTAATATTTATCCATCTTGTATTTTTTAAATAATTATAGAATGTACATTCATAATTCTTGATCAAAATAAATATAATCAAAACCAAAATGAAGTTGATTCGATGATCGGAGATGTTAATATATTTTTAACTGATCCTGAAAATAATAAGCATTTAGGAGAAATTGAAATTATGATCGCAGGTCAACATCTAATAACAGTTTTTTATTATTATTTTTCCTTTTAGACTTTAGTCATGAGAATTATTAACATTTTTATTTTCCTCTTTAAAATCTAATCAGATCCATCTTTTCGTGGTTGTGGAAAAGGGAAAGAAGCTTTGCTCTTCATGATAAGATATGGTAATACCTAATTAAACCCTTTTCAAGATTCCGTGACTCAAATTTCAGGGCTAGAAAATACTCCCTTAAGCCTTGGCTTAGCAAGATAGTTAGAGAATATCGTCTGCTAAAGCCTTGGCTTAGCAAGATAGTTAGAGAATATCGTCTGCTAAAGCCTTGGCTTAGTAAGATAGTTAGAGAATATCGTCTGCTAAAGCCTTGGCTTAGCAATTAAAGTTAGCAAGATAGTTAGAGAATATCGTCTGCTAAAGCCTTGGCTTAGGCTTAGCAAGATAGTTAGAGAATATCGTCTGCTAATCCAAGGCTTAATACATTTCATTGTCAAAAAGGGTTTTAAATAAATAAATTTTGAACCGGGATTGGAGGAGGGGGAACTTCGTTGATTCGGATTAATTAATGATTTCTGATTGTTAATTATCTTATGAAATTTAACTTTAGTTCTATATTAATAGTCTATATCTTCTTATTATACTATAGGTATCGAACAACTGGATTTAACGTCAATCATTGCCAAAATAAAAATGAAAAATAGCATCAGTCTCAATATTTTTCAGAAGCTGGGCTTCGTTCTTGTATAAAAATCTTTTCTGTATAATTTTGCTTAGCTTTTTATTTTTGGAACCTTCCCATGGACCCACTCTAACGCGATAACTTTGTTACTTTTCATTTCATTCGATCCCCCTAACCTAAAACTTTTTGCTATACATTGAAAACCCCACCTCTATTTGCACCTAACATTATTGTTTCTAAATACTTAATTAAAATAAATCAGATAAAGTTTAACCCATGTTTTTTAGCACCTAAGCCTTGCCAATAACTTAAGTTAAGCCTTGCCAATAACTTTAGCTAAGCCTTGCCAATAACTTTAGCTAAGCCTTGCCAATAACTTTAGCTAAGCCTTGCCAATGACTTTAGCTAAGCCTTGCCAATGACTTTAGCTAAGCCTTGCCAATAACTTTAGCTAAGCCTTGCCAATAACTTTAGCTAAGCCTTGCCAATAACTTGCATTATTTTTCCTTTTAAATAAATAGCAATAAAATAATAAATTAAAAGCCTCTCCGTTTTTACTTTAGACTTCTTCAAGTGAAATATTTCAAGAACACACTTTAACTCGTGAAGTTGATTCTGATTGGATAACAGATTTGAAAGTTAAAACTTCATCTTATCTAGTTGCAAGCTACCCTTTTAAATTGTGAAAAATAAAACGATTGAAATTCATTTCCGTTTTCTTTGAAACTTAAATATTGAGTATTTAACAAAATAAAATTCAAAATTGTTCTTTTTTTTGTAAAAAAATAAAATTTAAATATTCGTTGATTGATTCTTATTTTCTCTCTCAAAAGGGGGAGGGGCCGATTAAGAGAGCTTGTAATTAACATAAGTATTTAATTAAAAAAGGGGCGGAGGGGGAGAAACGGTCCTAAATTAAAAATTATCTAACTTTGAGTATGTGAAGTGGAGATGAGAGTGTAGCACGTTTACGAACCATCTGAGCTGCCACTGAAACACAAAAATAATTATAAAACCTTGAGCAACTTTGAAAATGTAACTAATTAATTAGTTAATAAACCATCACCAAGTGCAGAACAAATTGCAAACAAACAAAACAAACATAACGTGTTAGTTGAAACAAAAAAGGTTACTTTTAATAATTAAAAACGAAAATTAAGTGAGTGATTAATGATTATTGATTAACATAGGATAGACATAAAATCATTGAACCAAACAAAACATGCAAAGGAAATAAAATTAATTACGATTAATAATTAGATTGATTGATTGCGATTAATAATTGAATTAATGGCGATTAATAATTGAATTAATGACGATTAATAATTGAATTAATGACGATTAATAATTGGATTAATGGCCATTAATAATTGAATTAACCGCGATTAATAATTGAATTAATGACGATTAATAATTAAATTAATGACGATTAATAATTAAATTAATGGCCATTAATAATTGAATTAACCGCCATTAATAATTGAATTAACCGCCATTAATAATTGAATTAACCGCGATTAATAATTGAATTAATGGCGATTAGTCATAGAATTAATGGCGATTAGTCATAGAATTAATGGCGATTAGTCATAGAATTAATGGCGATTAGTCATAGAATTAATGGCGATTAGTAATTGAATTAATGGCGATTAGTAATTGAATTAATGGCGATTAGTAATTGAATTAATGGCAATTAGTAATTGAATTAATGGCAATTAATAATTGAATTAATGACGATTAATAATTGAATTAATGGCAATTAATAATTGAATTAATGACGATTAATAATTGAATTAATGGCCATTAATAATTGAATTAATGGCCATTAATAATTGAATTAATCGCGTTTACTAACTACATTAATGGCGATTAATAACTACATTAATGGCGATTAATAACTGAATTAACCGCGATTAATAATTGAATTAATCACGATTAACAAATAAATCGCGATTACTAACTACATTAATGGCCATTAATAATTGAATTAACCGCTATTAATAATTGAATTAATTGCGATTAACAAATAAATCGCGATTAATAATTAAACATGCTATTAAAAACAATATGAAAGTTAATGGGGAATAAAACCAAACCCTAAAGCTTTTTTTTAAGTAATTATTAATTAATTAAGGTTGTATTCCAAGTTTAAAATCAGAACACATTAAAAAAATTAAGTAAAATGAAATTAATTATTTTGTAGACAAACGAAAGAAGGAACTCCTTCCACTATTCCGCGGTGGTAAAGGTGGAATAGGCGTGAGACTGATGGGAGGAATATTCCCTCCATATAACCTACTATTATTTTCTTGTGGAGTCGTTGGTCTGACCAATACTGATTGAAGAAAGTCCATCCATTCTCTGCGTTCCTTTTCCGATTCGGCCCCCATTAAAAACGATCTATCAGGAGTTTTTAACGTAAATCCAAAGTTATGCTCCTTCATTCCTGGTGGAACTCCTTGACGAACTCCGTATCCATCACCGCGGAAACCCAAGAAGACTTCTCCTTTGGGATAAGCATCCTAAATTTGAAATTGAAATTATTATTATTATTATTAACGCGTTAATTAATCTTGATTAATTTACCAATGGACTTTCGTAGTACATTAATTTCCGGTCATCCAGAGTAAACCAACGTTTTTTATAAGCTTCCGCACCTCTAGGACCGGTTTTAAAGAGCCAACCTTCTTTCAAAAAATCTCTCGTTAATCTACACGCTAATTCAGCTTGATTAGCGCCTGGAAATGCAACCTCTAAACGATGAAGTTTAGCCGAACGTATAGCCATGTACCAATCGACTATATCCTAAAATTTCAATTAATTAATTAGCCTTATTCCTTATCAGCGCCACCTACCCATAGCGGTGACTTTGAGAACTACTGTAAGCGGCAAGCCAATCAGATGTCGCTAAAATCTGGTGACGTCACTGACTGGCACTCTCGGGTCTTACCAAAAATGACGTCACCAGATTTTAGCGACATCTGATTGGCTTGCCGCTTACAGTAGTTCTCAAAGTCACCGCTATGGGTAGATGGCGCTGATCAGGAATAAGGCTAATTACAATTAATTAACTAATTAATTAATTAATTAATTTACCTTTCCATCTTCGGAATAAACAAAGATACTTCTAGTCGATCCATCTTTAATCGAAGTTATTTGTAAACCATTTGGGTTTCCAATTTTGGAAGGACAGAAAGTGGCGTTTAATTGTGATATTTTCATCGTTGTTTTAGGATCTCGATGATTTTCTTTAACGTAATACTTTAAAGTATCGTCAGTTTCATTTAAAACAAATTTCCTCGGTTGAAATCGCGAATCTTCTCTCCCTCTTTTAAATAACAATCCCTCCATCCTCCCTGACGTGTAGATTTGTTTGTCAACGTTGACAAACTCCTGTCTTTCGTATTTGGCCCGAACCCACTGTTCTTTCAACACTCTATTGACGATTCTTGTTTGTTATTAGGACTAAAACTAAGATTAGTTTAATAAAAACTTACTGAACAGTGTTGGGATCGGGTCGACGATAACATAACGGTACTTGGGCTTCGTATTTAGCATTAGCTTTGAGATTACCCCATTCTTCCAGACCAGTAACGTGATCTTCTTGCCAGTTATCGAGAGTGATTGATTTGACGCGACTGATGTATGAACCTAAACTTCGATGTATTCCCGCGCATTGAGTACATAAAAATACTCCCAAATTGGTTGAAGCCCATTCTGGACCTAATTTCAATAAAAATTTAACATAATTAGGCTTAATTTTAATAAATAGCGACGCGTAACAATCATCAAAACAGGAAGGAGTCGGAACTTCGGAAGAAAGGAAAGGAAGCCATGTCTCGTCGTTAAGCCTTGGTCAAAACTTTAACCCAAATAACTATTCACTTATTTAACAAAACCATAACGTAATATTCATAATTATGACTCTAATTAATTAAATTTATAATTACCGGGTAATTTACAGTCGGCACAAACGTTATTTCCATCTTTTTTCAGCAGCTCCATAACCCTTTTTCTAACTTCCTCTCCCATTTTTGCGCCTTCTTGTCCGCTGTACCTGTAGACACAAAAATAATATATTACCCCTATTGTATAGTACCACTAATTATCGAAGATAAAATACGGAATAATAATTAAATATTAAATTTAAACGACTAAATACCTAATTTAATGTGTTTCTAATATAAAACAACGCAAGTTTGATGAATAACGCTTGATTTAGTAGTTCAAATTATAGTTTGAAAGGCTCTAAAACGCGAGAAGTTGGGCTTCAGTGTAAGGCCCTTGCCCCTATCGTATAGTAGTACTAAATATCGAGTTTAAACCTAAATAAATAATTAAATATGTAATTTTAATAGTCTAAATCTATAGTTTAACGTGTTTCCTAACTAATTACATCAAATTTAAATTAAATCCTGTGGAAATAGTGCTTTAAAAATGCGGGAAAATAGAAAAGTTCGGCTTCCCTGTATAGCCTTAACAAAGCTGAAAATTAATATACTTAAACTAAAACAAACCTAATAGATTTAAACTTAAGCATTTAAAATAACATATAATAAACAAAATTCTACACTATTTCAATCCGAACTTGTGAAAATAATCCTTAAAAATAGACCCGAACATGAAGTTTAAATAAGTCAGTGTTCCGTAATGAACTATTATAGTTTGTTGGTTAAATTATATCAAATTTAACAATGACAATAAGCCGGAATTTTAACGTCGCCGGTTTAATTTTAGCAAGAGGAGGAAGTAAGTCAATTCCAAGAAAAAACTTGAAACAATTAGCCGGAAAAGCGTTGATAGGTTGGGCGATAAAACCAATGTTAAAATGCAAAAGTTAGTATATAACGTAATTTACTAATTTTCTATTTCGGGGTTTTTTTTTGTATTTCTTTCAATGTCATTCATTATTATTATATTTTTTTGTGAAATAATTTGAAAGGAAATTGACTAATTTAATTTAATTTAATTTTTCACGGTTAATGAAAGGATTTTCCAGCGTATGGATTTCAACCGAAGATCAAGAGATAGCGGATGTCGCGAAAACCTTCGGGATTGTTAATATACACGAAAGACCCTTCGAATTATCGACAGATAACGCAAGTTCCTGGAGTTGCGTTAATCAATTCGTTAATGAACATCCAGGTTTCTTATTAATTAATTCTTTTATTAATTAATATAAAGGAAAAGTGCCAGAAGAAAATTGTATCAGATGTTTTACACGAAAATTAACAGCTATAGTTTTGTTACTCAAGTTCTTATTTGAATAACTAGGAATACATAAAGACAATAGGAATAATTGTGTAACCATATTAATTTCTATGCGGGTTTTTGTGGGCGGGGCAACGCGAGGTCGTGAGCAAGGTGCAGCGAGATAGATGATTAAAACTCGTCATACATAATGATTAGCTTAGCTTTTCCCACAAAAATCACGTACCTTATTTACTGAGTCTGACATTTCACCTTCAAACGCTTACAATACATAAATAAATAGAATATAGATTAAATTTCAGAGTTCACTCACATCTGTTTGGTGCAATGTACTTCACCATATCTCTTGGTCGAATACCTCGATAAAGGACTGGATATTCTTCTAGATGGTAACCATGACTCGGTCTTTTCCGCTAAAAGGGAACATAAACTACGTTGGACCATAGCCAAAGATAGTCTGTACTTTGTAGTTAGTCCTCCCAAATCCTCAATTCCCAGAATTTGCGTAAATATTGGTGTTTGTATACCAGATTACGTTGAACCGTTGAACTTTGACCCCGCAAATCGCCCTCGCAGGCAAGATTGGAGTGGAGAGTTGATAGAATCGGGACATTTTTATATGTGTAGCTGCGAAGTGGTCAAATCTGGCCTCTTACAAGGCAAAAGGTATTTATTTAAAAACGTTATCAAAGGGTTAATTATAATAAAACGACATTTAATTTAATTTAAAATTTATTAAGATGTGGTTATGTTGAAATTCCCGCTGAAATGTGCTTTGAAATTGATAATGCTTCCGATTGGATTGTAGCCGAAAATTTGATTAAAACTAATACAACATAAAGCAAGTCTCTATTGTGGTTTAGTTCAAACAAACGCCACTAGATGCCCCTATAGTCGAGGGGCGGAGCTTAAGTTCCCAGTCCCACAGCAAAGGCTAGTTTTAGCCCCCACCGTGAGCGGATTCTGATTGGTTCCTGCATAAGTTAGCAAGTTAGGGGCGCAACAGCAGCCGAAATTTGCTTTAAAAACATCTAAATTTTATAAATTTCGACCTATCTTTATGCCTATTGTGGGCGGGGCTTGTCAACCTTGACTGAGAGGGACATCTAGTGTCAAAAAATAGAAACAAACAACATATTTTTTTTGCCAAAAAATACTTTTAATACTTTTTTGCTGGGAATTTTTCAGAACTTATAAACAAAACTGAGAGATAATTAAAAAACAACAAAAAAAACTCCCCAAATAATTAATTTTTATGAGAGCATTTCTTTTAACTGACTTAAAATAACATATTTTGAGTTCATATTAACTACAAGTGACGCGCAAAAACAAAACAAAAAATTTCTTTGTAGGCCTAACTTATGTTTAAAGTATTAAATATTTAGTGGTAAGCTCGGAGTTATTATTAATTTGAAACTAACGGTATTTCTTAAATCATTTAAATATTGTTATAACAAACTAATTTCAGTTGGTTTTCTTTAATTAATTAATTAATCATTGGATATATTTTTTAGTGTTTTAAACATGTTCATGAATATGTTAAAGGAACTGAAAATTACGTGACTAATGAGGTTACGCTAACTAACTTATTATGGCCTTTGTTTTTCATTAATAAAATAAAACTATATGAAAGTAATTAAAAAATTAACTAAAATTATCCAATGATTAATTATATTATAAATTTATCACTTTTTTTTATAACTAACACACTTATTATTAAGCGTTTTTGATCATAGTTTCATGGGACTAGCGAAAAAATATAAACTTTACATTTTTTTTATTGATAAAATAGGCCTATTTTGATTTCCAAGATGGCTGCCATCTTTATTGACAAGGCTTAAGATTTTTGGCGGGATTTTGGGTTAGGGTTAACAGTTCAGCCTAAATGAAATTCTTTTTCGTATTTAGATATTGTTAAGGGGAAAAAATAGGCTTAAAAGTGAAGTTAACACCATCTTGATAACTGATAAACTAATTATAACTAATAATAGAAATCGGGCTGGGCTATTGTTAACTAAGCCTTGGCCATGGGCTATTGTTTGTTTCTAAGTCTTGGCTCTGGGCTATTATTTGCTTCTAAGCCTTGGCAATGGGCTATTATTTGCTTCTAAGCCTTGGCAATGGGCTATTATTTGCTTCTAAGCCTTGACCCTGGGCTATTGTTTGTTTCTAAGCCTTGGCCCTAGGCTACTGTTTGTTTCTAAGCCTTGGCCCTGGGCTATTATTTGTTTCTAAGCCTTGGCCCTGGGCTATTATTTGTTTCCAAGCCTTGGCCCTGGGCTATTGTATTGTTTGTTTCTAAGCCTTTGTCCTGGGCTATTGTATTCAATTTGTATTGTTTGTTTCTAAGCCTTGGCCCTAGCAAAGCTTTGCTAACGAGGCCTAAAAAGCTATTTAAAACCAACAAATGGCAGCCATTTTGGTGGTCAAATCTAAATATTGACATATATAATTTGAACTATTTGAAAGTGTTTTTGGTATAAACATTAAACTTAATTAGATTTTTCTTTTATTTTAGAATATTAGCTATAATAAGGGAAATGAAAAACTGTAATAAGAAATGAATAGAGAAAAATACTTCCTTTTTTAAAACACTTTTTTTTTATCAACTGAGAAATAGACCTAATTAGTAACGAGTTAAAAAACTAAAACTAAAAAAAAAAAAACTTCCCCTTTAAATGAAAGTAACGTTTAATTAACTTTTTAAACGTAATTTCGTCTACTACGAGAGAAAATTTGAGTTGAAAAAGTTGAAAGGCAATAATGTAGGTATGTTTTTTCTTAGGAGAAATATTTAGTTATTTACAAAGGATTGAACAAAAGAACGGAAACATTCTTCGGCCCCGCCCCCCCAAAAAGTTTATTTAAGACTTTAATTTCTTCCTTGTAGTTTCAGAATCATCAGATTCGTAGCCCGAATGTGATTCTAAATCATCAGAAGACGTTTTACTTACAACAGCAGCAGTAGCGGAAGAGGCGCTACTTTTAAGCTTCTTACGACGTTGTCGAGTATTTGACGTTTCATCATCTGATTGATCTTTTTCATCCACATCAGAGTTGCTATCATATTTACCAGAATTGGAAGCTCCATTTTGAATAACGCTCTTTAATTTTCGTTTAATTGTATGAGGATTCCCTTTTAAATCATCATTGTCATTGTCGTTTTCTTTAGCGAGAGATTGAGGTGGTGACTCGGGTGGCGGAGTTTGAGATGAAAGACGTTCAAGGGAAAAGAAGGTTTTTGCGTGAAGGCTGCCGTTGTTTTTAGTTTCTTTAATAGCTTCTAATTCCTCAGGTGTAAGTCGAGGTGCGTCAGGAAAAACCCTGAAATTTAATTATAATTTAGGCTTAATTAAGTTTTAATTAAATTAAACTAATTTACCTTCTAAGTATAATTACAGCTCTTCTGTTTTTAATGTCTTGAGGTCTAACACAATGAGTTATACTATCTGCCGGATATCCACTAAAATGTTTATTAATTAAACATCAATATGTCTAATTTTGGTCTATTTTTCTCTTTATACCTTAAAACTGTGACACATCCTCTACGTAAAGGCAATCTCAAAATAGGTTCCGTGCATCTAATAGGCTTAAAAGTAAACTTGCATCCGAAACTAAGAGCACTATCACTCATAAAAGAAACTGAGATGATGGGACGATCAAATATTTGAGGGGGATCAATATGAGAAACAATACAACCCCCGGGTTGATAATCATTTATAGCAACGCTGTTTATGAAACCTTCAGGAACTATTTTAGCTTTTACTAAAGGTTTTATGACCTGTATTTGTAAATAAATAAATAAATAAATATTATAATTACCTCAGAAATGGATCCATTAGATGTTTATTTCAGGGTTCATACAACTTTTGGAAAACAAATTTCCCTGAATTTTCCAGGTTTTTGGAGCAAATGTTAACGAAGGAGGGTGGGGGCGGAGCAAATGTTAACGAAGGAGGGTGGGGAGCGGAGCAAATGTTAACGAAGGAGGGTGGGGGCGGAGCAAATGTTAACGAAGGAGGGTGGGGGCGGAGCAAATGTTAACGAAGGAGGGTGGGGGCGGAGCAAATGTTAACGAAGGAGGGTGGGGGCGGAGCAAATGTTAACGAAGGAGGGTGGGGGCGGAGCAAATGTTAACGAAGGAGGGTGGGGGGGGGAGCAAATGTTAACAAGGAGGGTGAGGGCGGAGCAAATGTTAACCAAGGAGGGTGGGGCGGAGCAAATGTTAACCAAGGAGGGGGGGGCAAATATGACTATAACATAATCAAATGACATCTCCCTATCTCTAATATAACCAGAGTTATGAGCCTCCAAAGTATAGTGTAATGTTAATCCTATGGAGGATGTGTTATATTGAATATTTTGCTTAATTACTCGGCCCCTGTTTGACGGAAATTTCCCTGAATTTTACAAAAAATTCTAAATTTCCCTGAAGTTTTTGTCAACTATTTATTTCCCTGATTTTTCCAGGTTTTCCAGGTATGTATGAACCCTGTATTTACTTACCAATTCATGTACCCAGTCAGGTATTTCGCTAACTTCTCCAGGCGGGTACAATTTCTCCATACCAGGACCTTTCTTTTTGATTTGGGAACCATAAGTATAACCTTCTCCAAAGAAATACTTGGTTCTCAATGGAGCTCTATCGACGGTACGTGGTAAATAATCTCCATTATCACCGTGAGCCACGACATCGTCTATTTTCTTTTCAATTATAAGGCAATCTTCGTCCGAGAATAATCTACGCTGTTCAATTCCTTCGTGTAGTTTACGAAGGACGCTGGGTTCCTCGTTATTGTAGGATCTGTTTCGATGATAGGAATACCTCGGATAGTCATTCCTGCTTAAGTTTTGTTTGTGTGACTTGTTTAATTGAACTTCTCCTAATTCTTTCCGATTATTACGCGACATTTTCTTTTGATTTTCTATTTTCTGTCGCAAATCGACAACATCCGACCTAGGTTGAGATGCCATTTTGTATAAATGGTTCTGGCGCTATATGTTGCAATGCATTTGTAAGGTAAACCACGTGGTTTCTTCGTTGGCGGCTTTTTTAGGAACTAGCTATAAAATTTGGCGGGAAACCGGCGTAGGTTTGCCACTATAAAAGACGAAAAGTTTTACACGATTATTTAAAATAAATGACAAAATATTTCGTATTCTTTAACGAAAAAATAAATCGTAATTAAAATAAGTATTAATGATTAATAATTATCAAATTAGAGGCGATTTAATTACGTTAAAATACTAAAGTTGATACGCGTTAGGCTTAAGAATATCAAACACGCGGGCTGGTGGAGTCTCAGCCAATGAAATCGCTGGATTTTCTGCACGAAATGATAAAAGGGGCTGTCCGGGCCCATGACCTTTATTCAGCAAAAATGGCGCTCAATCTACAAGCTGTCGTTCGTTGCCGGGTAAGAAAACTTTAATTAAAACTAATTCTAATTAACTGTAACTTAAAATTTCAGTATAACTTGAAAAATAATAGTTCATAATTATATAATATGCATTTTTAAGCGGTTAAAAATGAATTTAACCCTTTCTAGAACCCGTTATTGAAATGGTCATAAAATTAGGGATGGGGGATGTTCTATATTTTGACCTCTATTAATAATAAAGTCAATTAAAGTTAATTTATAACATATGCGGGGAAGCCAACCTCGTACTAAGCACGTGTATTGCATATATTTGTACACAAACTAATTATTTAGGATGTAATTTACATTTTAATTGAATAACCTTCAAAAGTTCAAACTCTTATAATATTGTCCTTAAAAAGTTTGAAACACTGCCAAAATTTTATCAATTTGTTGTCTTAAAGGCTTGTGTCTTTAGTTATGTAGATAAGACGTTATTTTAAAAGATTTCAATATTTTTAAATGGAAATTTATTAATTTACAATATTTGCAGATTAAAATTTAAGCCTAATTATGTATAATTATGTTTTAGAGCCTTAAAACCTTTGAACTGTCTTCCCATATTCGATTATTGCATATTTCTCCATTATGCGCTGCTCCCACGAAAGTATGCATTAAAATAAAAGCTATTTATACAGTTTTAAACATTAAAAACGCTATTTTAAGGTGGCTATGAGCCGTTTTGACAAAGATAACCTACCATATGACAAATTAAGAGCAAATTTAGAAGTTGTTAAGAAAAGGTCTGTCCTAAATTCTACTTCTGATCATGAAACTATAATAGATAAAATTCTAAAACAAACTTACTTTTCTGTAAAAACAAATGAACTATAGACTAAACCGACCCTTAACCCTTTCTGAAAAAATTCTCTACTCTCATTTGGACCAACCAGCAACTCAAGAAATTGAAAGGGGCAATAGTTATTTGCGTTTGAGACCAGATAGAGTTGCTATGCAAGATGCAACAGCTCAGGTTGAATAAATCTTCTTAAATTTAATTGCTTTCCCACATCTTAATCATCATTAAATTAAATATATTTAATTGAAGATGGCAATGTTGCAATTCATCTCCAGTGGTTTAAAAAGGGTCGCTGTACCATCAACTATTCATTGTGACCATTTAATCGAGGCCCAAATTGGTGGTACGAAAGATTTGGCTCGTGCCAAAGACATCAACAAAGAAGTTTATGATTTTTTGAGCTCCGCTGGTTCAAAATACGGAGTTGGATTCTGGAAACCGGGAAGTGGAATCATCCATCAAATTATTTTAGAGAATTACGCGTTTCCAGGAGTTTTATTGATTGGTACAGACAGCCATACTCCGAATGGAGGTGGTTTGGGTGGTCTGTGTATCGGAGTTGGTGGTGCCGATGCTGTAGATGTTATGGCTAATATCCCGTGGGAATTAAAATGCCCTAAAGTTATCGGAGTTCATTTAGATGGAAAATTATCAGGCTGGACTTCTCCTAAAGGTCAAATATTTGACCTTTGAATCCCTTCTCAATCTCAACCCCCTTTTTTTTTATAACTTTACAGATATTATTCTCAAACTTGCGGGTATTTTAACTGTTAAGGGTGGTACAGGTGCTATTGTTGAGTATTATGGACCTGGAGTTGATTCTATCTCATGCACAGGTAATTTATTAAGGTCATAGGGTCAAGATAATTTAGTATTTTTAAGCCTACCTCATAGGGTAATAATAATAGGTCATTTTATTATGGTAGCCATTTTTAAATATGGTTTATCATAAATAAAAACTTTCTTTTTTTTTTGAAGTTTTTTTTTGACCTAAATTAATTTAATGGCAGTATCAGGTGTGGTTTATTAACCCGAGATTAATGGTTTAACCGCGTATAGTCTTGCCAACAAATAATTTTGAACTTACCTTTCAAAATGGCGACTGTCTGTCGTCTGCTTCTGCTCAGGGGCAAACAAAGGCTTAAATTTTAAACAAACTAAGGCCTAAATTTACAACAATGAATTAATTTAAACTAAACTTTAATGATATGTACCCTGAGATGGCAATTGCCTGATGCCTACTTAGTTTTAACTAATAAGTAGGCTTAAATTTGGAACTAATATTAACTTACATGGTAACGTGGCCCACGTGGGTGCACAGGCAGGGCGGGAAATAAGTTTTTTTTAAACTGGACATTATGATAGCAAACCCACTCTCCCCCCCCCCCCGGCGTGGAATAAATAAACTGGTCCATGACCATTGACCAGGGCATGTCCTCTGCTAAACTAATGAAGTTGATAATTAAAATATTTGAGTCAATCTTCTGGACTCTGGTTACCCTTGAATAGGGGAAAACCAAGGCTTACATTTAAACAAAAGTAGGCTCAAAGTTTAGGCGAAATTTGGCTCAAAGTTTAGGCGAAATTTGGCTCAAAGTTTAGGCGAAATTTGGCTCAAAGTTTTAACGAAATTTGGCTCAAAGTTTAGGCGAAAGTGGGCTTAAAGTTTAGGCGAAAGTGGGCTTAAAGTTTAGGCGAAAGTGGGCTTAAAGTTTAGGCGAAAGTGGGCTCAAAGTTTAGGCGAAAGTGGGCTCAAAGTTTAGACGAAATCGAACTCAAAGTTTAGGCAAAAGTGGGCTCAAATCTGGAACCATTATTTAAATTTTAAAAGGTATGGGAACAATTTGCAACATGGGCGCCGAAATTGGAGCCACCACTTCAGTTTTCCCATACAACAGTCGCATGAAGGATTATTTAATTGCTACAAACCGCAAAGAAATCGCGGCTGAAGCTGAGAAAAACAAGGATATCTTAACATCAGATTCGGGAGCAAATTATGACGAAGTTGTCGAGATTAACTTGGACACATTAGAGCCACACGTCAATGGACCTTTCACCCCCGATTTGGCTCACCCTATCTCCCAATTGGGTCAAAACGCCAAAAAAGCTGGTTGGCCACTTGACATCAAAGTTGGTCTAATTGGTAGCTGCACAAACAGCAGTTATGAAGATATGAGTCGAGCTGCTAGCTTGGCCAGACAAGCTTTGAACCACGGTATCAAATCGAGATCCATGTTTACCGTCACACCTGGCTCAGAGCAAATTCGAGCCACTATTGAAAGGGATGGTCAAGCTCAAACATTGAGGGATTTTGGAGCAGTCGTTTTGGCAAACGCTTGCGGACCTTGCATTGGTCAATGGGACCGTAAAGACGTTAAAAAGGGAGAGAAAAATACCATCGTTTCTTCATACAATCGTAATTTTACCGGGCGTAATGATGCCAACCCGGCTACCCACGCTTTTGTAACTTCTCCCGAACTGGTAACGGCTTTAGCTATCGCCGGAAGATTAGATTTCAACCCCTTAACTGACGAATTAACTGGCTCAAAGGGTAAAAAAACTAAAGTTTTTTAGCTTTTAGACTAAGGAGCTAAGCCTACTTTGGTCTATTTTCTTTAAAAATAGGTGAAAAGTTTAAGTTTGAAAGCCCAGTTGGTGATGAATTACCTAGCCGAGGTTTTGACCCTGGTGAAGATACCTATCAAGCTCCCCCAGCTGAAGGTTCTAGCCTTGACGTCATTGTTGACCCCAAGAGTAAGCGACTTCAACTTTTGAAACCATTTAACAAATGGGACGGTAAAGATTTGGATGATATGGTTGTTCTCATGAAGGTAATAGAAAAGTACTAGCGCTAAACAAAACTAAGCCTACTTTGGTCTAGAACCTAATGAAAACGCTAAGCCTACTTTGATCTAAAACTTAGGCCTACTTTGGTCAATTTTCTAAACAAAGGAAAACGCTAAGCCTACTTCGGTCTATTTTCTAAACGAAGGAAAACGCTAAGCCTACTTTGGTCTATAAGCTAAACAAAGGAAAACGCTAAGCCTACTTTGGTCTATAAGCTAAACAAAAGAAAGCGCTAAGCCTACTTTGGTCTATAAGCTAAACAAAGGAAATCGCTAAGCCTACTTTGGTCTATAAGCTAAACAAAGGAAATCGCTAAGCCTAACTTTGGTCTATAAGCTAAACAAAGGAAATCGTTAAGCCTACTTTGGTCTATAAGCTAAACAAAGGAAAACGCTAAGCCTACTTTGGTCTATAAGCTAAACAAAGGAAATCGTTAAGCCTACTTTGGTCTATAAACTAAACAAAGGAAATCGTTAAGCCTACTTTGGTCTATAAGCTAAACAAAGGAAAGCGCTAAGCCTACTTTGGTCTAAAACTAAATATACTTGAAAAAATTTTAATTCTCAATTAAATAAACAGATTAAGGGCAAGTGTACAACTGACCATATTAGTGCAGCTGGACCATGGTTGAAGTTTAGAGGTCATTTAGACAACATTTCCAACAATATGTTCATTGGGTGGGTTTCATTAATCAGTCCTTTTTTCCCTTTAATATTCAAAACGCTAAGCCTATCATACCTTTGATTCATTATAGAGCTATCAACATTGAAAATAACGAAGCTAATAAAATTAAAAATCAAGTTACAGGAGAATGGGGAGGTGTCCCTGAAACGGCACGTGACTATAAGGTAAATAATTCCCGCCAAAAGTTGTGACGACATGACAAAAATCTCGACTTACATTGGGGGTTTTTCGGTTTTGAAGTCTAAAGGTATCCAGTGGGTTGTAGTAGGTGATGAAAATTACGGTGAAGGCAGTTCGCGAGAGCACGCTGCTTTGGAACCCCGTCATTTGGGTGGAAGGGCTATTATTGTCAAATCTTTCGCTCGTATCCATGAAACTAACTTGAAGAAACAAGGAATGTTGCCCTTGACCTTTGTTGACCCCAAGGATTATGATAAAATCCAACCAACTGATAAGATTTCTCTTAAAGGACTCAAGAACCTCGCCCCTGGAAAAGTAAAAAACCTTTTAATTAATTGTTAAGCCTAGTAATTATGTCTACAAGCCTACTTTTAGGCAACTTTCATTTTTGAGAAAGCTAAGCCTACTTTGGTCTAAAACCTTATGAAAACGCTAAGCCTACTTTGGTCTATAAGCTAAACAAAGGAAATAGTTAAGCCTACTTTGGTCTATAAGCTAAACAAAGGAAATAGTTAAGCCTACTTTGGTCTACAAGCTAAACAAAGGAAAGCGTTAAGCCTACAAGCTAAACAAAGGAAAGCGTTAAGCCTACTTTGGTCTACAAGCTAAACAAAGGAAAGCGTTAAGCCTACAAGCTAAACAAAGGAAAGCGTTAAGCCTACTTTGGTCTACAAGCTAAACAAAGGAAAGCGTTAAGCCTACTTTGGTCTACAAGCTAAACAAAGGAAAGCGTTAAGCCTACTTTGGTCTATAAGCTAAACAAAGAAAAGCGTTAAGCCTACTTTGGTCTATAAGCTAAACAAAGAAAAGCGTTAAGCCTACTTTAGTCTATAAGCTAAACAAAGAAAAGCGTTAAGCCTACTTTGGTCTATAAGCTAAACAAAGAAAAGCGTTAAGCCTACTTTGGTCTATAAGCTAAACAAAGAAAAGCGTTAAGCCTACTTTGGTCTATAAGCTAAACAAAGGAAAGCGTTAAGCCTACTTTGGTCTACAAGCTAAACAAAGGAAAGCGTTAAGCCTACAAGCTAAACAAAGGAAAGCGTTAAGCCTACTTTGGTCTACAAGCTAAACAAAGGAAAGCGTTAAGCCTACTTTGGTCTACAAGCTAAACAAAGGAAAGCGTTAAGCCTACTTTGGTCTACAAACTAAACGAAGGAAAGCGTTAAGCCTACTTTGGTCTACAAACTAAACGAAGGAAAGCGTTAAGCCTACTTTGGTCTACAAACTAAACGAAGGAAAGCGTTAAGCCTACTTTGGTCTACAAACTAAACGAAGGAAAGCGTTAAGCCTACTTTGGTCTACAAACTAAACGAAGGAAAGCGTTAAGCCTACTTTGGTCTACAAACTAAACGAAGGAAAGCGTTAAGCCTACTTTGGTCTACAAGCTAAACGAAGGAAAGCGTTAAGCCTACTTTGGTCTACAAGCTAAACAAAGGAAAGCGTTAAGCCTACTTTGGTCTACAAGCTAAACAAAGAAAAGCGCTAAGCCTACTTTGGTCTACAAGCTAAACAAAGCACTAAGCCTAAAATTCCAATGCCATTTCAGCCTCTTACATGCGAAGTTAAACACCAAGACGGTAAGGTAGAATCCATTCAACTGGCACATACCTTGAATGATGGTCAAATTGAATGGTTCCGCGCCGGCAGCGCCCTTAACCGAATGGCGGAAGTTAAAGCCGGCAAATAAACCCCCCCCCTCATACATTAAATTAATTTTAAAGAAAAATGTTAATTAAATCACTACATCTTACAAGAAACCGGTATTTAGAAAGAAATAAAGCTAAATAAATTTGACACAATCTCTCACTTCAATGCGATCTTTGTTGGGCTTAATGTTATTATTAATTAAGATTAAAATTAAATTAAGAACAGTTGTAAATAGTTTAGTAAAGTTGTGATGAAAGATAAGAAATAAAAATGAAGACTCCCAAATTTAATTAAAAACTAGTCAAAAAGAATTGAATGTTTTTTTGACTCTACTTTGTATAAAATTTAATGTGAAACGAAAAATGTTACTGAGAAATAATAAAGAAATGGTTTCCATCAATTTATGTGTTTACATTCAATGATTTTTTTGGTCTATTTTACGTCTAAAATGGTATATCGATTCTACTTTCGTGAATGACTAATTGTTCGTCGCCATTTTTGACAATTTTAGCGAGTTGCTTTAAGTGTGGGCCTAAATTAACTTCAAGCCATTCCGTGATAGTGTCAGGGTAGTAGATTTCGTCCATCGAGTTACGTAGTTGCATATTTAATCCTTCCAGATTCGAAAGCAGACTGAATTTATTATAAACAAAATGATTTTAATATTGTTCTGCGTAGTTTTGAAAGATTAAATGTAAATTGGCTGGCAACCTTTATCAAATGGGCTGGTCTAATAGAAAAGCTAAGCCTACTTTGGTCTATAAATAAAGGGCTAAGCCTACTTTGGTCTATAAATAAAGGGCTAAGCCTACTTTGGTCTATAAATAAAGGGCTAAGCCTACTTTGGTCTATAAACAAAGCGCTAAGCCTACTTTGGTCTATAAATAAAGGGCTAAGCCTACTTTGGTCTATAAATAAAGGGCTAAGCCTACTTTGGTCTATAAATAAAGGGCTAAGCCTACTTTGGTCTATAAATAAAGGGCTAAGCCTACTTTGGTCTATAAATAAAGGGCTAAGCCTACTTTGGTCTATAAATAAAGGGCTAAGCCTACTTTGGTCTAAAACACAGCGCTAAGCCTACTTTGGTCTAAAACACAGCGCTAAGCCTACTTTGGTCTAAAACACAGCGCTAAGCCTACTTTGGTCTAAAACACAGCGCTAAGCCTACTTTGGTCTAAAACACAGCGCTAAGCCTACTTTGGTCTAAAACACAGCGCTAAGCCTACTTTGGTCTAAAACACAGCGCTAAGCCTACTTTGGTCTAAAACACAGCGCTAAGCCTACTTTGGTCTATAAACACAGCGCTAAGCCTACTTTGGTCTAAAACACAGCGCTAAGCCTACTTTGGTCTATAAACAAAGGGATAAGCCTACTTTGGTCTATAAATAAAGCGCTAAGCTTACTTTTTTCTATAAACAAAGGGCTAAGCCTAGTTTGGTCTAAAAACAAAGGTCTAAGCCTACTTTGGTCTATAAACAAAGCGCTAAGCCTACTTTGATCTATAAACAAAGCTAAGCCTACTTTGATCTATAAACAAAGCTAAGCCTACTTTGGTCTATAAACAAAGCGCTAAGCCTACTTTGGTCTACAAACAAAGCTAAGCCTACTTTGGTCTACAAACAAAGCTAAGCCTACTTTGGTCTAATACTTGTCTAATTTATTACATTAATTACGTTAATTTTCCCTAATAAAAGAGGGGCATTCTGACAATATAATTAAAGGTTTCCAGCTCATTTAAATTACGAATTAATTTCAATCAATGTTTCTAACCATTTTGCTTTAGGAAGGAACTGATCAATGTGTAAAGGATTGGTCCACCCTCTCTTAATTTGGTACTTTGAGAAGGCACCTTTAAAACTTGAAAATCATAAAGATTTAAAAGATATAAGTTTTAATTTGCGCCAAAAAAAAAAATGGTATTTGATTCAAAGGGGTCAAAAGTTCATTCATTATACCTTGGGTGTTGCAGTAACTGATGATATTCTGATAATAAATTCGCTAACTGATTTATGTGTAGAAACACAGTTGAACCGGGAAACCTCGGTATCTTTGAAGGTAACGGAACTGGCCTAAACATTTTTTAAAAAAACCCTATTTTAATATCTTTTCTAGGCCTAAAACTCGTCTACTAATTATAATGTACCTCGGATACGCGTCCAAAACTATTGGTTCTACGAACCCCAAATATTTGGATACTTTTACGTGAGTATCCGGAGTAAAACCACCTTCTAATAAGGTGAATAAACATGCGCATAAACTGGGTATGGCTACCGGTAATAATTCGCATAATACTGTAAAATGATCGTATCTATAATTGCAGATTAATTATACAATTATTATTTTTAATTTTTTAAATAGTTATTAGTTTTTTAATTTTTTTAATTGGATGTACCGTTGCCATCCTGTTAAAGCAATTCCTCTGAGATTATTCCCGCGTTTGAAAAATATATTGCTTTCGTAATTAAGGGTCTGAATCCAAGCTTGCTGATTGGCTATATGGTAACGGGTTGGGGTTACCATTTGAGCTATGTCAGAAGCACCCTTAAATGCGCTAGCAACCCAAACTTGCTTGAATATGTTGGAGTATTTTTCCCATATATCTATTTTGTTTAATTATTATTATAATTAATTTTTGATGTTAAATTTAAATGGGATGCTTGAATTTTAACAGGGTACATAAGAAGCTTTTAATTGGATGGATTTTCTATAATTTTTTTTTACTTTTTCCAATTTTGACCTAATATTCTGTACTCTTTGCAATTTTGACCTAATATTCTATATTTTCCGCAATTTTGACCTAATTTTCTATATTTTTGCAATTTTGACCTAATATTCTATATTTTCCGCAATTTTGACCTAATTTTCTATATTTTTTGCAATTTTGACCTAATTTTCAATATTTTTTGCAATTTTGACCTAATTTTCTATATTTTTTGCAATTTTGACCTAATATTCTATACTTTACGCAATTTTGACCTAATTTTCTATATTTTTTGCAATTTTGACCTAATATTCTATACTTTACGCAATTTTGACCTAATATTCTATACTTTACGCAATTTTGACCTAATATTCTATACTTTACGCAATTTTGACCTAATATTCTATACTTTACGCAATTTTCACCTAATTTTCTATACTTTACGCAATTTTCACCTAATTTTCTATATTTTTTGCAATTTTCACCTAATTTTCTATATTTTTTGCAATTTTCACCTAATTTTCTATATTTTTTGCAATTTTCACCTAATATTCTATACTTTACGCAATTTTGACCTAATTTTCTGTACTCTTTGCAATTTTGACCTAATTTTCTGTACTCCTTGCAATTTTGACCTAATTTTCTGCATTTCTTGCAATTTTGACCTAATTTTCTGCATTTCTTGCAATTTTGACCTAATTTTTTGTACTTTTTGCAATTTTGACCTAATTTTTTGTACTTTTTGCAATTTTGACCTAATTTTCTGCACTTTTTGCAATTTTGACCTAATTTTTCTGAAGTTTTTTAAAATGTTCACCAATTTTTAACAGGCTTATTTGAACCCTGATAACACAAGACAAAAAAATGGAATTTCATACCCTGTCCAATCTTAAATTCTTCTAACGTTAAATAATGCCAAACCATGGGTTCCACTAATTGTCCTAAATCAAATTCTGTCATAATATCAAAATACACCATTAAACCATAATTCAATCTCTAAAAACTAACTAACTAATTAATTTATTACTAGTTATATCATGAGGTTGACTAGTTCGTAGCATATCATCCCATATAACCAAAGTTAATCTTGGATATTCATTTTTGATTTTACGAGCCAATAATGATATGTAACTCAAAAAAAGATCCATTTTGGTCCATTCATTACGTTTCATGGTAAAGGAACATGTTTCGCACATTCCCAGGTGCCAAACCTGATTTTATTATTTAGATTTAATGCCTTAATTAATTAATTAAATCCTAGCTAACTAATTAAAAATGTCTAAAAAAATTAACCTCATCAGCTCCTAAATGAAGTACGGGTGAATTTTGATGCAAGGACATAACTTGTTTAATCATTTCCAAAACCAGAGATAAGGATTCTAAATATTTATATTTTTAAATGATTAAATTTAACCTGACTAATTAGGATAATAATTAATTTAATTGTATAAAAACCTGGGCAACTTGGACAGATTGAATTAGGATATCTACCAATTTCCCTCAAATGGGCGTATTTTTTATGTTTAAGAACAAACTGTAATGATTTTAAATAAGATCTAAAGTTCCTTATCTACTACAAAGGTCAAAGGGCATTGACACTGAATTTTACCTCCATGTGTCCAATGGTTTGAACCAAAGGTATGACAGTAAGGTTATGGGCATTGGCTACTTGAATTAGATCTTGTATTTCATGGGCTCTTTTGGGTTTTATAATTATATAACGACTGTTAGATTGAGTTTGCCCTAATTAAGGCCTAATTATTGGCCTACCCATAAGCGTAAGGCAAAGCTATTGACTCCAGACATTGGGGGTCATAAGGAAACATATCCTCGTACTCTAAAATTACTCCATTTGCCCCTATGGAGCTTATCATACTAAATAACTAAATTTACAATTCAAATTAGACCGAAAATTAACTATAATTCGCGTATTTTCCTTAAATACTATTCATATTACCTGTTTTAAGTATGACAATTTAGGTGGTGCACCTTTTAAATCAAAGTGCACCAATCTGCAACCAAAACCAAGTTAACATTACATTACATTAAGCCAAGGCTTAACGAAAAACTTCATTCATAAAGAGCTTATTCAAAAAATGTACCTGAATAATTCCGGGTTTGATAGATTGATGTTCGACATTTTATTTTAATAAATTTTGCTAAAATTTATTGATATTATTTTGCCGCAAATTATTACAATAAATACCAAACGACCGCGAATTTTTCAAACAATAATTAACCTTTCAACCCTTTAAACACCGCTTCGCAACCTGATTGGCTAAGAGTAAAACCCGCTTTTCACCGAAACACCTTCTGATTGGTTGAAAAGCATTGTTTTGATTCTGGATTGCTGAGTGTAACAAGGAGAAGCCCAATCGATACCCGTGATGCCCCTTTAAATCTTACAATGCCACGTTTATTTAATGTTTTATTTTATTTTCTTTCTAAATTAAGTTAAAATTAACTTTAATACTATCATGGCTAACGTCAGAAAACGAATTAGCATCAATACCGATGAAAATAAAGTAGATAATACTTCATCTACGTCGGAATCCTCGGGGGATGAAAACTATGATGACCCACAACCATCAACTTCGAAAGAAGCTCTCGCGGTTAATAATAAACCAAAATCACCCAAAAAATCTAAATCAAAACCGAAAGAGTAAAGAAATAACTTAAATAATTTTAATTATGTCAAAATAGACGTAAAAATTGTTTAAAAAACGTTTCAGAGAGGTAGAAACTGAGCCAATAAAACACAGAATAACCGCGAAAAAAATCTTGGTTCGCATGGGGTTGTGTTGTATGGTAATACTTCTGATTTACATTCAAACTGTGAAGAAGCCTAAGCCTTTCGCTTCTCAAAAAGAAGTGCTTCAACTCAAAACGCACGAAGTAAAATGCTCAGATGATTATCAAAAAGAGCTTACCAAATTCCCTGGTATGGTTTCAACTATGTCAGTAATTGAAACAAAATTTAACAGGGAATAAAAAAAATTATTTCAGGTTGCGTACCAACACGTTGTGGTCGCGCAGTAACTGACGCAATAATTACGCCACATGAAAGCTACGAGCTTTTGCAATTAGCAAAAAAAGGGTTAACTTTTGGGGGTGGTTTAGGTGGTGCTTCTATTTTAGATATTCACACAGGGGCCTTGTCCCAAGGAAATCATTTCGTCAACATTTACAAGTAATTAGGCCTATTTGACTTTTTTCTTTTTTTGCCAAGGCCCATTACACCATTCTCCCCCCCCCCCCCCCGGAAAGTCGGGGTTAATAGTTAATAAATCTTTGGGCAGTGCTGGAAATAAGAAACATTTCTTATAGGCCATGTGTCCACTCACTGTCCAGTGGTTCCCCCCTCTGATTTCCTTATTTCCGGCCCTCACCACGTGACACTTTTTTCTACAAAGGCTTAGCTCGCATTTTTATTTTGACGAAGGCCTAGAACATTTTTATTTTGACCAAGGCCTAGAACATTTTTTTTCTGCCAAGGCTTAAAATTATACTCCTGTGATCCGCCCTTCGATTTCCTTATTTCCAGCCCTTCTCACTCACGTGACACTTTTTTCTACCAAGGCTTAGCACACATTTTTTTATTTTTTTGACCAAGGCCTAGCACATTTTATTTTCCGCCAAGGCTTAAAATTATACCTAAATTTCTTAATTAAACGTAGATTAATGAAAGAAAAGGATGTGAACTCCATATTTAGCCACAAAAGCTTTGAGATTTACCGCGCCGTTAAGAACAAAATTCAACGGATGATTGCCTTACATTTTGGTCTCAGAGTTCAAAATATTTACCTGACTCAACCTACATTCTTCTCCCGACTCATGAACATTCCCCCACGAACAAAACATGACGAATATTGGCATGTCCATGTTGACAAAGTAATTACTTACCACCGTCCCCAGTCCCTTAACTCCGCTAAGCCTAAGCCTAATTAACATAAATCATACTAGGAAACCTACGAATCCTTTCATTACACCTCCTTGCTTTATTTATCCGACTACGGAGATGATTTTAGCGGTGGAAGGTTTCATTTCGTGGATCCTAAAGGAAACATGACTATAGAACCCAAAATTGGTACATTAATTGGTTTATTTGTTAATTAATAAATTAATTTATTAATTAATTGTAAATTTTAATTAACAGGTCGCGTTTTGGCCTTCACTTCAGGATCAGAAAACCCCCATGCTGTTGAAAAAGTTGCAAGCGGTACCCGTTTTGCATTAACTGTATCTTTTACATGCAATAAGACACTAGCAATCTCGGCACCTACAGTTCGTAAATTACAATAATGAGCCCTAAAAAAACAAACAAAGCTAAACTAGTTAAATTATGCAAATTTTTGAACTGATATCACCATTAATTGTTAATAAATTATTTAAAATAGAAATTATTAAAAAGGAAAAACTAATTCTGGTTAAATTATTAAATCCCCTAAAGATTAAAAAAAAAAAAAATAAGGAACTTCTGGTTAAAGTTGAACTTTGACCTTTAAACAGGGTCAAATTAATGGGACCAAAAGATTAAAATTAATGAGACCATGATTAATATTAATGGGACCAAAAATTCAACTTACTGTGACCTAAATTAAAATTAATGGAACCACAAAAAAATTAATTAATGGGACTACAAATGAAAATTAATTAATGGGACTACAAATGAAAATTAATTAATGGGACTACAAATGAAAATTAATGGGACCAAAAATTAAAATTAATGGGACCAAAAATTAAAATTAATGGGACCAAAAATTAAAATTAATGGGACCAAAAATTAAAATTAATGGGACCAAAAATTAAAATTAATGGGACCACAAATGAAAATTAATGGGACCACAAAAAAAAATAATGGGACCAAAATTAAAATTAATGGGACCACAAAAAAAAATAATTAATGGGACCACAAAAAAAATAATTAATGGGACCAAAATTAAAATTAATGGGACCACAAAAAAATAATTAATGGGACCAAAATTAAAATTAATGGGACCACAAAAAAAATAATTAATGGGACCAAAAATTAAATTTAATGAAACCAAAATTAAAATTAATCCTAAACTTAATTGCTCAAAGGAAAAAGGGACCAAAATAAATGAATTAAACTTGGAATGAAGAATGTAGAAGTTAATTGAATTTTGCACGTGTGTTAATTAACTTTCACTGTTGATCTTATGAAATTAAAAAAGAAACCCAATTAAATATTATAACTAATTTTTAATCGTTGTGAACAAAGTTTTCTTGGCAAAATAAAAGATACTTAAATTTTTACAAATCGTGTATTATACCATATTACAATAAGCCTAATCAGTTGGTAAACTAATAACTATTAAAAATTTACTATAAACTTATATATAACAAAATGACTTATAAAAATTAATACGAACAAATAAATTTTTAATATATAAAATGGGGGGGAGTTAGGATTAATTAGCTTACTTAGTCAAAACTTATCAGAGTGGCTTCAGCAACGTGTTGATTTTGATTTTCTCCCCCTTGATTGACAGGAGTGGGAGGAGGTGCCATTGGTCCCACCATTTGTTGAGGGGGAGGTCCTTGAGGACCAGGATGTGGTCCCTGAGGTTGTCCAGGATGAACAGGCCCACCAGCTTGGGGAGGTGGTGGTCCCATCATTTGAGGGGGCATTGGTCCACCCTGAGACATGTGAGGAGGTGCCATTTGGGGTCCACCCATTCCTAAGACATACAAATAACAAAGTATGGTTTGGAAAACTGATTTCCCTGAGTTTCCCCAGGCTTTTTCCCCATATATTTCCCTGAGTTTCCCCAGGCTTTTTCCCCATATATTTCCCTGAGTTTCCCCAGGCTTTTTCCCCATATATTTCCCTGAGTTTCCCCAGGCTTTTTCCCCATATATTTCCCTGAGTTTCCCCAGGCTTTTTCCCCATATATTTCCCTGAGTTTCCCCAGGCTTTTTCCCCATATATTTCCCTGAGTTTCCCCAGGCTTTTTCCCCATATAAGGTAAATAAGAGACTCTGGCTCGTCCATCCACTTTATAAATGTTTGAACATTCAAAGTAAAATTACGCTACATAAATCTATGATCCAACCCATCTTTAATTACGGTAATTTATTTTACAATATTGGCCCCAAAAAATACTTACATAGACTTCAAATTATACATAATAAATGTGCCAAATTAATATTACTCCGAAATAAGAGATCATCTGCCACAGAGGCTCTTAAAAACCTAAATTGGATGACCCTATCTCAAGAATATGAATATCAGCTATTAGTACTAATGTATAAAATCTATAATAATCAAATGCCAAAGTATATCCTTGATATGTTTCATTTAGTCGATCATAACTATAATACCCGCATAAATCTTAAAACCTTTGTTCTGCCATCAAAATTAACGACAACCAACTTGAAAAGTTTAAAAAACAGGGGAATCCAATCTTGGAATAACTTACCATGTGATATAAAAAATATAGCTAACATTAATGAGTTTAAGAGAGATGTAAAACAGCATATTTTTAATGTTTAACAATTAATTTAACTAACGGACCCCTTTGTAAACCAGTTTCGACTGAACAGGGATATCCAATAAAGCTTTAATTATTATTATTATTATATATTTCCCTGAGTTTCCCCAGGCTTTTTCCCCATATATTTCCCAGAGTTTCCCCAGGCTTTTTCCCCATATATTTCCCAGAGTTTTCCCAGGCTTTTTCCCCATATATTTCCCAGGGATTTTCCCCATATATTTCCCAGAGTTTTCCCAGGGATTTTCCCCATATATTTCCCAGAGTTTTCCCAGGGATTTTCCCCATATATTTCCCAGAGTTTTCCCAGGGATTTTCCCCATATATTTCCCAGAGTTTTCCCAGGGATTTTTCCCATATATTTCCCTGGGATTTTTCCCATATATTTCCCCCATATATTTCCCTGGGATTTTTCCCATATATTTCCCAGGCTTTTTTCCCATATATTTCCCAGGCTTTTTTCCCATATATTTCCCAGGCTTTTTTCCCATATATTTCCCAGGCTTTTTTCCCATATATTTCCCAGGCTTTTTTCCCATATATTTCCCAGGCTTTTTTCCCATATATTTCCCAGGCTTTTTTCCCATATATTTCCCAGGCTTTTTTCCCATATATTTCCCAGGCTTTTTTCCCACAAATTTCCCTGAGTTTCCCCAAGCTTTTTTCCCCCATATATTTCCCTGAGTTTCCCCAAGCTTTTTATATTTAAACAAACCTTGCATGTATCCTTGATAATGTGGAGGCGGTCCCACAACTTGAGGTGGTGGTTGAGGAGGACCAGGAGGTTGATTTTGAAACGGTTGGGGTCCATACTGTTGAGGTGGCGGTCCACCCATATGATGTTGAGGGGCTGGACCTCTTCCAACTTGATAAGCGCCAGGTTGTCCTTGAGCTGGTGGTGACATATAGGGAACTTGTCCGGGAGGCATTTGATGCTGGTAATGGGGCACTCCTTGAGGTGGCATCATACCACCACCACCACCAAGCTGGTACTTATGCTGCTCCTGTCTCAATTGCATCTCTCTTTCCTGTTCCTGAATCCGTTGCATGGCAACCTGCCTTTGATACTGCAAATACTCTTGCTTCTTCTTCCTCATGATGTCCAGTTTTTGAGCCATTTGAATTTGACGGAGTCTTTCAGCTTCTTCCGCTTCTCTTCTAAGTTTTTCACGGTGTTCTTCTCGTAATGCGTCCAAAGCGGCTCTTGCATCTCGTATTTGGGCTATTTTATCTTGAAGACCTTCAAAATAAACTGCAAAGAAAGAAATAAAATTAAATTTGTCGTGATCGTGATCGGGAACGAGATTGATACCAAAATTGACTTATAATTACTTCTACGATCTTCAGAGTCCTGAATATTCTTCATTAGCTGTGAATGCATGTTAGTTATATTCATGAACAATGATTGAACGAAGGTATCATTGCTAATTGGTCGTCCACGACTACTATTGCTCTTCATTCTATTAACGAAAATCTCCAACGTTGACTCCAAGTTCGATTTAAATTGTTCAAGACTGATTTCATTCTCTCCATTTTCAGATGGGGATGTCTACAAAGTAAAACTAAATATTCAAGTAATTCCCTTCCCTTCCCTAATTAGGGAAAAACCAAAAACCAATCTTACATCGTTTAATTTAGAAGGGGAATAAATCCCATTGTTTCCAATCATTGTGACGCTCGTAGCAGGAGCACTGGGTACTGGACTGTTCCTATTTTGATTCGAAGGGCTTAAATGGCTCTCTTCTTGCTTTTGTTCCCAATAAGAACGGTTTAAGTAACGCGCAAGTTCGTTATCAACTGCGGGGGGTTCTTTATCCTTTTTAACGCTGGAGTCTACGGCGGATTCACTCTTAATTGGAGTTCGGTTACCACCAGATTTCTGTAATAAAAAATGTCGTAGCTAAATGTTGCTAAAAAGGGAAAAATTGTCAAGTAATTGAGAGATAAAATGCTTTTAAAACAAATAAGATAAAGTTCCTGAATGACTTTAGGAGATAAAGATAAAGATAATCATTATTTACAATTATGATAAAAATAGATGGTTTTTTTTTCGCCCCCCTTGTCTAAGTTGATCTTTTAAACAAGAACAAACAAATGCAATTCTTACAGCCTTCTCTTTAGTTTCTGCTTCACTCTTTGAGAGTGCAATTGCTAATTGCAACTCTTCTTCTTCCCTTAATTCTTGCTCGGTTTTCCCACCAGATATGGGTGGTGCTCCGGAATTTTGAGTTGAGTAAGGTGAAGAGTGCTCGGAATTTGTCCCAGAACTGGTTGTTTTGGCTCCAGTGGATGATGGAACAGTTCCCAAAGGCGCGTTTGCGTTTTTGCTCAGTTTCTCCCAACAAGAATCGCAAACTCTAACTTCCTTTTCAAATCCAAATTTAGGAATAGGAATGGCTCTAGCCGAGCATTTTTGGCAAAAGATTTGGCCGCAGTTTCTACAGTGATGTTTACGGTTGAAGGTATTAAACTGGATCCTACAACGGTGACAAACTTCTCCTTCCACCCAATCAGGGGCAACATCAGCGGCAAACATGGCGTCACTCTCTTTCAGAACCGGGAATTTAAGGCCTTCCAATTTCATGAAATTAACCGTATCCTGAACAGGCCTATAACTAGGCTCTTGACGGAAAGCATGAGCCCAAGTTTGAATTAATTCCAAAATTTTGGCCTTGACAGTTTCATGGGGTGTGGTCTAAAAGAATAGGTCATTGGCTATAGGTTGAAGGTCATAATTAACCCCAGATAAAGCCTACTTTGTATAACTCCCGCAGTTCTTCCATGAACTGTTTAGTAGCGATCTCATTATGAACCGGAGTGCCGCAGTTTTTAACAACCGATTCTAATACTTGGAAAGCGTATAAAACTACATGGGGATTCTGAGCGTATAGTTTTTTCTTGATAGCCGTCACCGCGTATTTTGCCCTAATTAATTAATTAATAGTTGAATCTAATTAATATTTAGGCCTAATTGTAATTCCCAAGGTTAGACAAGTTATTTTGGAAACATACTGGACATCTTGTTGTCTTATACAATCGCAAATATTCATAATTGAAGCCCAATCGGGCTCAACTAGGTAATGGCTAGTGGCAGCCTCTAAAAATTAATTAATAATTATGAAAATAATGACTATGACTCATTCATTGTGATTGTTTTCAATGTCATTCATAGAAAAATCGACCAAGGCTTAAATATTTGTCAAAATGTTTTAAACATTATAACGCAAACTTACCCAGAAATTTATCAAAATTTGATGTTTTTCCAAATAACGACATGTTATAATAATAAAAAAAGTAATAATTACTTCTGAACTACGGTTAATTAACAAATATTTGCAATTAAAATTAAATTTGTATCAATGCCGAGAAGTCAAGTACGTCGTCTTAACACCGTTCTCCCAGACTGGATGTTTCAGCCAATAAGGAATCGACTTTATCCTTTTTTGAAGATATGACGTCATTGCGTGATCTGGTGAGCTATGGAAAAAAAGCTGAACATAAGGAAAATCTAAAAGGCGGGAAAATTAAAATACAATCTTTACATGTTTGTATAATTTTTACCCAGAAATTTGTCAAAATTTGATGTTTTCCCAAATAACGACATCTTTGCTTTCTTTGGGAAGTAATAATGACGTCTGAACTACGGTTAATGAACAAATATTCACAATTAAAATTAAATCCGAATCAATGCCTAGAAGTCAAGTACGTCGTCCTAACACCCTTTTGCGTTTTCCCAGACTGGATATTTCAGCCAATAAGGAATTGGCTTAATCCTTTTTTGAAGATATGACGTCATTGCGTGATCTGGTGAGCTATGGAGAAAAGGCTGAACATAAGCAAAATCCAAAAGGCGGGAAAATGAAAATACAATCTTTACATGTTTGTATAATTTTTAATTTAGACAAATTAAACAACAAACGGGATTAATGCCTCTTTTTTAAGAAGCTAAAACGGGGTGTTATTCTTTTTTTCATGAAAATAATAGGCATTTCTCCCATTATTTTTATATTACTGGATGTTTCAGCCAATAACGAATCGACTTTATCCTTTTTTGAAGATATGACGTCATTGCGTGATCTGGTGAGCTATGGAAAAAAAGCTGAACATAAGGAAAATCTAAAAGGCGGGAAAAATGAAAATACAATCTTTACATGTTTGTATAATTTTTAATTTAGACAAATTAAACAACAAACGGGATTAATGCCTCTTTTTTTTAAGAAGGTAAACGGGGTGTTATTCTTTTTTTCATGGAAATAATAGGCATTTCTCCCATTATTTTTATATTAGTAACTATAATAACACAGCTTGTTTTTATCATTTTTTTTTGTTAAATGTTATTTGGGTTGGGATCGTTAGTATGTTAGTTTTTTTTTGTTATTTCACAGAACAGTCACTTTTACTCTTACAAAAACAAAACATTTTTTTTCCCTTAATTTACCTCAATTTTTATTTTTAATCTAAATTTTTAATTGTTTTTTTTTGAAACATGACTAGGGTTATTTTGTTTTTCGTGATGTGCTTGTATTTTTTGGGGTCAATGTTTTTTGTTGTTTTTTTCTTTGAAAAGGAGAAAGTCTAAAGAATTCTGGGTAATTTTTTAATTGTTTTTTTCTTTTGTAGAAGCGTATCATAATTATTTTTAATATTTTGTTGTTTTTTTTTTATCAAGCGGCAGTTGTTTTTTTTTAGTGATGATTTTTATTAATTGTTTATTTTTTACTTTCTTATTATATTAAGAGTAAAATTTCTTTCATTTATCTAAGATTATAAATATTTGTTTTTTATTTAAGTTAACACTATTAAAAAAAAACTTAAAAAATTAAATATTTTTTATACATATTGTTTATTTAAAAAATAAATAATAAAACTTGAATATTAAAGTTAGGTTTTGTTTGTTTTTTTTTTTTTAATTTATTATTCCATCGTCACTTTTTTACGTTATTTCAATTTTTATTTTAATAATTTAATTTAGTTGTAAAAAAATATTAAAAAATTAGAAATTATTGTTATTAGATAGACCTTTTTCCATTTAATTTAATTTCACCTTATTTTTATCTCAATTTTTTCTTTGCGTTAAAAAAATTCTGCTAAAAGCCTTTAAAGCCACCACAATAATTTAATATTTTTTTTTAATCCCCAGCTCATCATTAATTATTAAAAAAATTAATTAAGACAAAAAATTAAATTTAGACACTTTTTTATTTTATTCAAAAATTAGTTAACATTACGTTAACTTGTTGTTTCTCCCTTTGTCTTTGCTATACGTATTCATAGAATATTTAAGCAAGCCCTTTACTCTATCTATAATTATTATTTATTTAATTATTTTATTAATTATCATTAATAATAAACTTACACCATTAACTATTTAGTATTAATTTTGCTTAGTTTTTGGAATGCATTTTTCTTTCCTTTTCTTTGTAACGAATTTTTAAAATTAACCCAATGTTTATTTATTTATTTATTTGTTTATTTATCTAATATTTAACTTAATTAATATTTATGGTTTTATTGAAATAATTTAAGCGACTTAGCTGCGACTAAAAAGTAACCAAATTTTATTCGCTTCAAAGGCGCTCAAATACCTAAATATATTTTTTAGTTTTTGGCGAATTAATTAGTTAATTAATTAGGCCTAATTAGCTTTGTTTTTAATTACGGGTACTTTAATTAATGGCGTGCGTTTGATTCCTCAATAAATTTATATTAGAATTTTTAACCATTAAACGTTCTGAGTGAAGTTAATTTCGCAAAAATCACGTGATCTTGTTGACAAAATCGGTTATCGTTAATTAGGTCGTATAATTAATTATTTTTTATCGAAGAAAAGCCATTTGTTTTTAATTTATTTTTCTTTCATCAAAAATTAAATGATAAACGTTCATAAATTGTTTTCACTAAACCCCACAACATTCCTTATTTTTATTCATTTAATAGTTTTTGTTTTATTTCTCATAATGTTTCTATTTGCTCTTGCTCCAAAACTGGTCCAAACGATTTCGAGCGCGATCCAAAACATCACCCGATTCCAATTCCCCGCCACTTCCTCCAATAGGAATGGCTTCCGTTCCGTCTATATCCGGTGAAGCCGGAAGACCACCAATAACTTCGTCAACGTGAAAAGCCTTAATTGGCTTTGTGGGAACTGAACGCGTTTCAAATATGGAGCAAAAACACGGAGTTTTGTATAAAATATTCCAAAGAGGACTACGACAATGAAATTATTTTTTGTGCTTCCCCCCCCCCTAGCTCTGGTTCTACTAGAGATACGGGGATGTCCTTTGAGCATGGTATAGTCATATTTGTCCCCCATCCAACAATACTAAAACCGTGGGGATCGAGTAAATAGTAGCCGAGTAATTAAGCAATATGTTCACAAACATACCCCCTCCATAGGAATAGCGTTAGACCCAACTTTGGAGGCTCATAACTCTGGTTCTACTAGAGATACGGGGATGCCCTTTGAGTATGTTATAGTCCTATTTGTCCCCCATCAAACCATACTAAAGACTTAGGGCTACGACAAACAGGGGCCGAGTAATTAAGCAATATGTTCACAAACATCCCCCTCCGTAGGAATAGCGTTAGACCCAACTTTGGAGGCTCATAACTCTGGTTCTACTAGAGATACGGGGATGCCATTTGAGTATGTTATAGTCCTATTTGTCCCCCATCAAACCATACTAAAGACTTAGGGCTACGACAAACAGGGGCCGAGTAATTAAGCAATATGTTCACAAACATCCCCCTCCATAGGAATAGCGTTAGACCCAACTTTGGAGGCTCATAACTCTGGTTCTACTAGAGATACGGGGATGCCCTTTGAGTATGTTATAGTCCTATTTGTCCCCCATCAAACCATACTAAAGACTTGGGATTAAGACAAACAGGGGCCGAGTAATTAAGCAATATGTTCACAAACATACCCCCTCCATAGGAATAGCGTTAGACCCAACTTTGGAGGCTCATAACTCTGGTTCTACTAGAGATACGGGGATGTACTTTGAGTATGTTATAGTCCAATTTGTTCCCCATCTAACCATACTAAAAACTTAGGGCTACGACAAACAGAGGCCAAGTAATTAAGCAAAACGTGAACAAACAACCTTCTCCATAGGAATAGCATTAGACTATACTTTGCAGGCTCGTAACTCTGGTTCTACTAGAGATACGGCGATGTGCTTTGAGTATGTTATAGTCCTATTTGTCCCCCATCCAACCATACTAAAGACTTGGGATTAAGACAAACAGGGGCCGAGTAATTAAGCAATATGTTCACAAACATACCCCCTCCATAGGAATAGCGTTAGACCCAACTTTGGAGGCTCATAACCCTGGTTCTACTAGAGATAGGGGATGCCCTTTGAGTATGTTATAGTCCTATTTGTCCCCCATCAAACCATACTAAAGACTTGGGATTAAGAAAAACAGGGGCCGAGTAATTAAACAATATGTTCACAAACATACCCCCTCCATAGGAATAGCGTTAGACCCAACTTTGAAGACTCATAACTCTGGTTCTACTAGAGATACGGGGATGCCCTTTGAGTATGTTATAGTCCTATTTGTCCCCCATCAAACCATACTAAAGGCTTGGGATTAAGACAAACAGGGGCCGAGTAATTAAGCAAAACGTGAACAAACAACCTTCTCCATAGGAATAGCATTAGACTATACTTTGCAGGCTCGTAACTCTGGTTCTACTAGAGATACGGCGATGTGCTTTGAGTATGTTATAGTCCTATTTGTCCCCCATCCAACCATACTAAAGACTTGGGATTAAGACAAACAGGGGCCGAGTAATTAAGCAATATGTTCACAAACATACCCCCTCCATAGGAATAGCGTTAGACCCAACTTTGGAGGCTCATAACCCTGGTTCTACTAGAGATAGGGGATGCCCTTTGAGTATGTTATAGTCCTATTTGTCCCCCATCAAACCATACTAAAGACTTGGGATTAAGAAAAACAGGGGCCGAGTAATTAAACAATATGTTCACAAACATACCCCCTCCATAGGAATAGCGTTAGACCCAACTTTGAAGACTCATAACTCTGGTTCTACTAGAGATACGGGGATGCCCTTTGAGTATGTTATAGTCCTATTTGTCCCCCATCAAACCATACTAAAGGCTTGGGATTAAGACAAACAGGGGCCGAGTAATTAAGCAATACGTTCACAAACAACCCCCTCCATAGGAATAGCGTTAGACCCAACTTTGGAGGCTCATAACTCTGGTTCTACTAGAGATACGGGGATGCCCTTTGAGTATGTTATAGTCCTATTTGTCCCCCATCAAACCATACTAAAGACTTGGGATTAAGACAAACAGGGGCCGAGTAATTAAGCAATATGTTCGCAAACATACCCCCTCCATAGGAATAGCGTTAGACCCAACTTTGGAGGCTCATAACTCTGGTTCTACTAGAGATACGGGGATGCCCTTTGAGTATGTTATAGTCCTATTTGTCCCCCATCAAACCATACTAAAGACTTGGGATTAAGACAAACAGGGGCCGAGTAATTAAGCAATATGTTCACAAACATACCCCCTCCATAGGAATAGCGTTAGACCCAACTTTGGAGGCTCATAACCCTGGTTCTACTAGAGATAGGGGATGCCCTTTGAGTATGTTATAGTCCTATTTGTCCCCCATCAAACCATACTAAAGACTTGGGATTAAGAAAAACAGGGGCCGAGTAATTAAGCAATATGTTCACAAACATACCCCCTCCATAGGAATAGCGTTAGACCCAACTTTGAAGACTCATAACTCTGGTTCTACTAGAGATACGGGGATGCCCTTTGAGTATGTTATAGTCCTATTTGTCCCCCATCAAACCATACTAAAGGCTTGGGATTAAGACAAACAGGGGCCGAGTAATTAAGCAATACGTTCACAAACATATCCCCTCCATAGGAATAGCGTTAGACCCAACTTTGGAGGCTCATAACTCTGGTTCTACTAGAGATACGGGGATACACTTTGAGTATGTTATAGTCCAATTTGTTCCCCATCTAACCATACTAAAAACTTAGGGCTACGACAAACAGAGGCCAAGTAATGAAGCAAAACGTGAACAAACAACCTTCTCCATAGGAATAGCATTAGACTATACTTTGCAGGCTCGCAACTCTGGTTCTACTAGAGATACGGGGATGCCCTTTGAGTATGTTATAGTCCTATTTGTCCCCCATCCAACCATAGTAAAGACTTGGGGTTAAGACAAACGGGGGCTGAGTAATTGAGCAAAACGTTCAAAAACATACCCCCTCCATAGGCATAGCGTTAGACCCAACTTTGCAGGCCCATAACTCTGGTTCTACTAGAGATACGGGGATGTACTTTGAGTATGTTATAGTCCCATTGCTCCCCCATCCAAAGACACTAAACACTTAGGGTTCGGGCAAAACGCGATTTAGGGAAGGCGTGAAAAAACCGTAACGCGACCCCCTTTGATTTACCTCTGCTTAGCCTAAAACGCTGTCTAACTTACCTTGTTCGTAAGAAGACTGTGGGCTAAGCGGTTGATTGGATGCCACCTTAAAAGGGGTTGTGGTTAATGGAGGACTTTTAACACGATTCGGTTCTGTTTTGAAATAATGTTAGTAAAATCATTTAAGCCTTGGTAACATTAATATTAATACAATCAATGGCCAGTAATTCTTACCAGGGGTATGTCCGTCGGTCCATTCAAGACCTCGATTAGTTTCTAGTGATACCGTCCATGATTCCGGGTCGGGTGATTTAACTCCGGTCAGTTCCTCGGGGGATTTGACCGTCGTCAAAGGAACTGGTCCAATGTGAGGTTCGGGCAAGGGGGACGGACCTGTCGAGTCACCCGTAGACGCGAAGCAAAACAAGACAAACAATTCGGGAACCAAATCAATAATGTCCTTGTGTTTTACAACCCGCATTCATCAAAACAATGACTGAGTACTCAAGTAAATACTTGTAAACGCCAAAAACAGAAGTATACCAAGAGTAAATAAATTAGGAGTAAGGTACTCCGTGTAAACCCGTTTCGAACTCAATATGGGTCTCTCCACCTATTCTATAGAATCAGAGACAATAGTATATTGGAATAGAAGGTACAGTCGATTGACGACAAAAACCATTAACTTCCCTCCATTTCCGGTTACGACATCGTAGGAGAGCCAATCAGAAACTGGCGGGAAATTAATTAACAAAGGCCTAAAAATCAGTTTAATTCACCTACAAATGTAGGCCTTTCTATTCCATTATTATTTTCTCTTCCAGAAACGTGGATGGATGATTTGTGTTAAGTTATTTACTCTTAGTTAATCGACTCTTGCCGTAAAGTTTTGGGTTGTAAAATGTAAATAAATTTAAATAATTTTTCGAGTCGATTTGTCACTCTTGAGCGTTCAGTGATTGTTTTTTGGTAGAAATGTTTGTTTCTATAGGAGAAACGTGCAAAAAAAGCATGCCAGAAGGGTAGAGGACAAGGATTTCAACATATTTTTCAACATCATCACACTATAGTTTTTCATCATCCTCAGTAGAAGACTAGAACTTCTAGAAGTGTGCTTTCTTGAAATTACATCCCATGCAAGATTTTTTATTTTAGTTTCTATCTACGCTAAAGGACAGTCCTGATAATAGAAATTTCAGCCAAGTATTAATAGAAATATAATATATTAACCCGAATCCTTATAATCATCGATTAAAATCAGATAGCGATCGATCGATTAGATTAAATAAATAAATAAAGATTTTAAAATAATTGGATGATTTTTTCTTAAAAAAAGAGAGATAAAAACGTTTTCGGTTTTTTGAGGGACGCAAAATATTGGTTGTACCCCCTTATGAACTGGTTATGTTTTCGGATGTTGTATTTCATCGCGTACCCTCAAAAACCTACGTATCTTTTCTCCAATTATTTTATATTTAATTTAATTTAATCTAATCGTGATTAAAATAAATTAATATTCGGCCACGGCGCAAAAATCAATCCAACAATCGTTTGGATTTGGAACTTATAGTCAAAATTATAAACCAGAAATATTTATCGCGCGTTTTTTTGAATTTCCGGCTGACACGATTTAGTTATAATTATTATTTTTGATTTTGTTTCATTTTGTTTAATCGGGCCAACCCTGCCAACTCACTAGAGTACTGTTGTCCATTGACCTGCCCTTCTTGGCCCCCGTTGACCGCCGGAAGCGAACACGGGCGAGAGACGTCCCGCCTCTCACCTGGGCCGGCGCTGGATAGACTACTCTCGGCTTCCATTTCCGGGGATAGCGCTCCATTCGTCATTGGGGCCAATTCCTCCGCCTGTTTATCCCCGTCAACTTCCGGTGGCGCTGCCGTGGTATCGTCCGTAGCTTTACCTCCTCCGTCCTCTTCGTCTTTCGAAGCCGGTTTCAACCAGATTTTCCCGTCAGAATCTCCGTTAACCGTAGCCGCCGCCGAAGTATCGGGAGCCGAGGGCCTAACGACGGGCCTTGGTCTAGCCACGGGAGTACCTTGCTGTTGTTCCTTCGATGGCGCAGCTTTACTTTTACTTCTAGCGTGAGCGGCAACTGCGTGGTAGTACGGAGTGGGGAGGGGGGTTACGCATAGTAATATCTAGACTTCCATCCCCCCTATTTTCTAAAATGAATTATTTCCAATCGGGAGGACCCGTAAATGTGAAGATGATACCATGAGATGACTCATCAGAAAATGAAAACAAAAGCGTTAGATGCAGCGTAAAAAAAGGGGGGCAAAGGGTAATTTAACTACAAGCAAAAAAAAAACCAACTAAACAATTGATGAAGGGGTTTGAAAGAATACTGGGATGCTGCTGCTAATGGCCGTGGAGATGGAGGAGTTGCTAAGCCTTTGTCATCCTATGGAATTGGAACTTTGAAAGCGAAAGGGAAACGGGGAGGCCTACTACTACTACTACATCTACATTGAAAATTGCCTTTGTGTTGGTTGCTTTGAATTATTAAGAGAGAGACAGAAGGTTCAATGTGTGGGAGGATAATTTCGTCTGCTTTCTCTCGGGACCAACTAGATTAATGATCAAAAATCTCCAGGGGGAATAGAGGGTGATTAGAGAATAAAAACTACCCAAACAAGGCTTAACTAATCTTCAAAACAAAAGAGATATATCATTACGGGTCTGTCTTTTCCTCAGTTAAAAAATAAGATGAATAAACAGAAACTGAAACTAAAACTAAAACACGCGTATGGAAAGAAACAAGAAGTTGTAGCAGCGTTGTGTGTAAAGATCATTTATGCACGTGGTAAGGGGGGCAGGGTTTGTTTATAATGTATATGTACACGTCACGAGGGAGGTTGTTTTTTTAAAAGACAAAGCGTGTGACTTTTTTCGCGGCGGGCTTTTTAGTTCCCTCCCCACCTGCGGTTTTTGACGCTGACGTCGGTTTCTTGCCGCTGGCGGCGCCATCTGTCGTGGATGTAGAATCTAGCGTAACTCTTTTCCCCTCACTGGCGGCTGTAGTTCTTAGTAGCGTGGAAGGTGGCGCCACACGACGCGTTGTCGGATCAGCAGACGTGGCTCGACCTATCGTATCGGGGTTCGGGAATTTTGTGTTTTTTTATAAAGAGAGGCGGTACCGTATGGAAAAGGACCTAGAACCAATCGTGGACGGTGGTGGAATGGGTGGGCGTTTCCCTGATTTTAAAGGGAAACTGAAACATTTTACTTCATAAACATTTTCCCTTTAAAATCAGCATAATCATTAATGAATAAAAAACTCAAATTAAAGGGTCTGTAAAGTTTTATGAAGGCATTGGCGGGTGGGTAAAATTATTTGAAATACGTCATAGGCACGTGACTGAGAAAAGGCGTGGCTCAAAGAAGCTTAGTTCGTTTTATTTTTAAAACTACTACTTCGGATAATGGACGCTACAATAGTCTTTGTATCTTGGCATCACGTGGTGCCTGTGACGTATTTAAAATAATTTTTACCCAACCGGCGATGAATTCCCTACGGACCTTTTAATGAGGACTTTATTCATTAATGAAATCGTTAATAATAATTAATAGGGGATAAATTAACTACCTGACACAACGAAAGCGTAAATTAATTACTTAATTTACAAAGTTCTACACAATAATCTAATTGCCAAAAGACTTAAGCCTTGGTGCAGAAAGTTTGCCTATTTCTGTTGGGGAGGGGTAAGGGGCGTAACCGCGAAAGGGGCGTGTCGTTGGTATAACTTAGATTAAGAGGGGCGTGTCAGTTCCGTATATATATATATATATGGGTTTGGCTTGTTATTGGCTGACCTGTCTTGCCTTCCGTGTCTTCCCTCTTGCTCCCCCTGTTGGCGATAGATGGTGGCGCTACGGATGAATGGCGGGCGGGGCGAGAACCAGCCGAGGCTGTTTTGCGAGCGGCTAAAAAGCGGCAAACGAAAATGGGCTAAAGAACAAAAATGGTACCAACACCGGAAAAAGAACAGCGCCGCGCCAGAACAACCCAAAAACAACACTTTTTAAACGAACAACAACAGTTGTTGTATATAACAACGTAACATAAGTCAATAAACAGTATATATCCAATAAGTTAAACTAATTTCTACCCGAGTTTAACTTATTAGGACTTACTATCATTAACTTATGCACAAAATAACTATAGATAAGAAATTCACTTCCGAATTGGACTCCTAAAAACTACACTAATATTTCTAAACTAATTACTATTAGTTAATTACTATTTAATTTTGTAATTTAAGACTAAATCGGAAGTGAAAATATGAAATTATTGTGAAAAATTTTAATTTCTTTTTTGGGGTCAAAGAGGTCAAATAAAATAAAGGATTTTATTTCCGATGAGGTCATAGAGGTCAAGAAAAATTAACCCTTAATTCCCTCCTTAGTACCGTTTAAAAATATAAATAATTAGGCCTAAAAAATATTAATTTTTAATTGATATTATATTAATTAAAATTAATTAGTTTAAGTGAAAATTTTCGAACCGAAAATTTTCAGAAAAATTAAAATTTCGCAATAATTTCATTACGAAAAAATATGATTTTTGGGGGACAATAAAAAATTTGCATCTAAAAAAAATTATAATTAAAAGGTATTTCGTCATCTAAACAAAAATATACTAAGCGTCTATTGGTTGATTATGATGTTATAAAAAAAACTAAATATGAATTTATGAATGTTAAATTAAATTATTCTACGTACTATTTTACCTTAAGCCTTGGCTTTTTTAAAAAATAGGCTTAACCATTTTTTTTTCAAAAACTAAATGATATACTTTTCTACCTTCGCTGCTAGAAGTTGTCGGAGCAGGTGACCTTTTCTTCTCGGCTGCGGGTGATTTTTTCCTTTCGACGCTAACGGGCCTTATCTCGCGTTTGTGAATAGCCGCCAAAGCGGGCCCACTTATGGGGGATTTATGGGCCCTTTGTTTATCCGGGGTTTTCTCGTCACCCCTAGCGGGATGTTTCGGTGTCGTGGCCAGTGATAATGCTAACAAAGAAGTCCTATCATGAACCTGCGGGGACAATATTAAACCAAATGTCCCGCTAAGAGCTTCAAAATGAGTTAAATTTGACCAAAATCGGTCAATAAATAAGAAAGTTACGAGAAACCATAAGTTTATAAGATGTTCCTTCCATAAGTATGACCAACATATATCATTGGGGTACACGAGAACATGGGGAATAGGTACCGCCCAATAACTTCTAATTTTAAATTCGTTTTGTGAGACAAAAAGCTTACCTGGCTCCATAATTCAGCTTGCCTAGTAATCGCACCGGGTCCGTAAGCCTCTTTCACAACCTCTCCACCGTAAATGGGCGTTCCATGGGCGCGCCACCTGTATTCGTCCGCCTTCTTAATTCTCTCGACCACTTCCGTGTACCAGGCGTGTTCCGGATCGGTAATACCCTTTACGTCATCGTCTCCATTCTCTACATTGTTATTCTCCACCTATAAAACCAATATGGGCGTGGCTGATAAATCGGAAGTAAATATGAGCGTGACTTATAAATCGGAAGTAAATATGGGCGTGGCTTATAAATCGAAAGTAAATTTGGGCGTGGCTTATAAATCGGAAGTAAATTTGGGCGTGGCTTATAAATCGGAAGTAAATTTGGGCGTGGCTTATAAATCGGAAGTTAATATTTCCGATATCAAAAAACTGGGAAATATAATATAATTTACCCTAGCTTTAGTGGCTGGTTTTCTCCAATTACCATCAATGTAAAGATACGAAGAGAAAGGCTTAAATTTGGCCTTGTATTCCGTCACTCCTTTTGTCCTTCTGAAAACGTTATTAAAGAATCAACCAATTAGAAAATTGGTTGATGTTAAAAACCGACCAATGGTAGCTTACCTTTTCGGCGTTTCTTCTCCATCTTCGTTAGCGGCGTCTGATTTTAAATAAAATATAAAAGAAAACGTAATTCGTTAATTACAATTCATTCCGAGTTAAAACCATTTCAAAGCTAAGCCTTGGTTGCGTAAAAGCGCAGTGCTCAAATATTTTGAGAGAAGGATACCAATGCCAATTCGTACAACTACAAAAATTACGCTAACTTTTATTCCTTTCTTTAAAATAAAAATTGGTTTATTTAAAAAACGGTTCTATTAAGCCTTAGCAGCTTAATCTGGTATATATTACCCTAATGAACATGACGATGTATTAACTATTAAACGATATCTACAATTTTCACGACAAAAGTAAAACAATTACATTATAAATCATATTAAGGGCGTGGTTTGAAATAGAGAGGGCGTTTTAAGACATAGTAGGGGTGGAGTTTGAGATAGTAAGGGGCGGAGTTACGAATATTGGGGCGGAGATTAACAAAACAAGGAAACGATAGAAGTTTCTAGACAAAATATAAGGGGTACGTATTTGGCACAACCTTCTTCTTTAGTTCCGATGTTGGCAATGGTCCCCATGGAATAGCTCTTCCTGGCAGAGGAGGCGGGCTCACCTCCTGAATGGCCGAGAGCTCCGGTAATAATGTCGACTCCTCCCCCTCGCTCCTGGTGCAGTCCTCCCCTTCCGGTGGAAGCCTGAAGCAAGAAAGCGGTTCGAGCTGCGGCCGGCCAACCAAAAGCCGACCTGTACTCTGACGTCTTGTTGACGGCTCCGCTGGGGCGTCCGGCCGCCCTCTGGTGGGATTGACCTCGCTTTTTCGACACCGTCGGTCGTTGGCCCTCCTCGGCGATACCCTAATGGGCGGGGCTTAGCGTCACGTCACCCTTATTTCTTTCTTAAACCGTCCCAACTAATTCTCAAGCTTTTCAATTTCATCCAATGGTTTTTGAGTATTATTTTAACATTAACGCCCAGTCTTTTTAAAAATATATTAGAGATAAAAACCGTGCAAATAAATTTTAAAACCAAAATTCGTAAAAATGTGCGCAAAATATACGATAAATCCTAATCAATTAATTAAATAAATAAATAATTATTTATGTATGAAATAATAAAAAGATGTGTGAACAGATCGATAGGGGTAGAAAAGCTTCAAGCGATTTCGTACCAAGGAAGATTAAGAATGGAGTTGGAAATACGGCCCTTTGTCTGACCTGAGATCTTATTTCAACTTCATTCTTAAAATTCATTGTTATTACAAAGCGAGTGTGAAGTTATAGTACCGGGCTACCCATCTTGTTTAGCTTTAAAAACAAGTTGGTTAAGGGCGTTATAAAGAGGGTCAGCTGTTTAGTATTAGCGGTGTTTTATTACATTGCGATAGCTCTTAGAGTGTGTGAACATAGCTAAATATTTAAAAGCAATTTATCATACTCATGTTCAACCTCAGTTTGCCTACTATCAAACCAATGGGCGGATTAATACACAATGTTAAACCGTCATTGGGATAAAAATAGTCGATGAAAACTGTTTTTGAACAGAGTATATAAAACTAAATCTCGTGCAGCATTCGCATATAAAAAGCATTTAAAGAAATATTTCAAGCCAAACACGGTAAAGTTTATCCCTCAAAAAAACCTACAGATCATATTATATGTTAATCACGATTTAGCGTGCATTTTCGACACGAATCACATATCATGCGTTTTTTTGACTACGTTTTACAATTGGGCAGTTAATTTATCCAAATACTGGCAACCCTTTTTTAAATCTCCTACTAAATTTAATTTAATTTAACATTATTTTAAATTTATTTTTTAGTTCAAATGGCCACCACCAGAGAGCACGGACAGTCACCAGAGAAGCTTTATTTTTTAAAGGGAATTCGCGCCAATTTCTACTAATTCTTCAACTTTGCCCGATATTTATTTGTTTTTAAATTTAAATAATTTCCCATGGAAAATAATTAAGTATTATTATTTTCCATGGGAAATAATTTTAAACTTTCTAAGACTGCGATTAAATATTTAATTATCTTAATTCAATTTTTAATTTTTAAGTTTTAGTTTAGATCAGTTCAAATATCATCGAACAAAGTCGAGGTATCTTTTATGTACGAAAAAAATATATTACGGTTAAATCAATTTAAACTCGATATAAAATATAATAATTCTAATTAAATTCGTCATCAAATTAATCTACTGCACACAGAAAAACACACTGTTTCTTTATGTGAATGTAATGATTTAAAAATAAACTTCATTAAAGCATTGCGTGAGCAACATTGCTAGAAAAATGTTTTAAGAAAGTAGAATTTGATGTAAAAAGAAATATTTAATTTTTCTTTTGATTCCCTAATTCTAATAAAATTATGAAATTTATCTCCATTTTTCAAAACAGTTAAACTATAAGTTAATTTTCACGATATTATGAAAAATATATTGTTTAAAATTAATATCTAATTTTATTGATTGAGAGAGATGACGTAAACCAGTGCAATGCAGTGATTGGTCGAAAGAAGTAGATCAGTTTACGTCATTACTCTTTTGTTGTAAATTAGTTTCTGTGTTTTGAAAAACGGTGTAACTAACTATGAATTAAATTAAACTAAGCTACGTATTTTACATCAAATGTGATTCTGTTAGTTTAAGTAATTTATTTTAAATTTATCTATAAAATATTAAATATGTCTGAAGGTCCAGATAGAAAAAAAAAGATTGTCTCGAAGAAAAATCAATAAGTCTTTATCAAAATTGATAAAAAATAATAAAGAAATATGGGCGCGACTCAAAAATAAGGGGTGGGACCCTATTTGGTTCTCCGGTAGATCCTATTTTAGATCTGCAACCAAGTCTAAACCAAAACTAACTCACGAGGTTCCTGACCTTGTGGGCAGGTAGACCCAGGAATGCATACAGCTACTAGGAATGATTGTGTAACAATTTTCACTTAACATATCTAGGCATCGTTTTTTTTTGGTGGGAAGAACATTTGATATTAATTTTGAATCAACTAGATATTTGCAGGAATAGATTTAATTTTACAAGTAGGAATGGAGAACAGAGTAATAAGGTCCCGGACCCCCTTCCACGTGACGGGGGGGTTATGAAAGAAGAGGCGGCGGGTCATAGCGAGCGACAGAGGTAAAAAGGAATTACGACACAATTTTTCGCCGTTCCCGTCAGCAACGTCATCAAAACGTATAGTTTAAGTGAGCCAATAAGGTATAATTTAAACTTTTCGTTACGTGTTGGTTGGAGGGAGGGGCTCTATACTGGGTGGGCTATGAGTCGGAATAACTGAAGTAAATACTAAACGTTCAATCCATTCCTACTTCTAAAATTAAATCTATCCCTGATGTTTGATATTAATTTCGAATCAAACTTCCACGTGCGCCTTTTTAATTTTACACGTAATTTTAATTACGGTAAAATTTAAGAAACGGCACCAAAACCCCTGTCCCTGTCCCTGTCCCTGTGCCGGACGCGTCCGCGAAACGAACGCTTACGATAAGAGAGGGAAACCGGTCGCGTCCGCGAAACGTACGCTTACGATGAGAGAGAGAGATCGCTAGCGTACGCGGTGGCGATACGAAGCTCCGCGTAGAGAGAGAACTGCCTGCCTGGTATATTAGTGAGAGGGGGAAGAGGGAGAGGGGGCATCCCGCTCGGAGAGAGAGGAAAGAAAGGTAGTTTAAATCTCGCGGGCTTTTTTGAGTGAAGGGAAACAAGATGATAATTTTCGTGCACTACTGCACTTTTTTAATTTTACACGGAATTTTATTCCGTTAAAATTTAAGAAACGGCACCATGCGCGTGATACATCAGAGATTATGCTGAATGGTTAGGTTAGGTTAGGTTAGGTTTCGTAAAATAGAGGGGACGGTTTACGGTCATAGTGATTTCTGGTTTAGGGGATCCAGGATTTTGTTTAAATACATTATTTGATTCGTATGGTTTTTAAAAATTATACTTTAGTGGGGTGCACAATTTAGTTTCATTAATATTATTTGAAATGTGACGTTATTAGAAATTAAAGGGATACACGATTGTGTTTCAGAAATGTTTTTAGTTGTCAACTATACGGGGGGTCACGTGAGCCGTGTAAAATTACTATTAAGGCCCAGCCCTTGGGCCATCTTTTTTATACTTCAAACCATCAAGAAGTTAAATTAAACTGCAGTTTATGTATGTACCCTACGATTAGGCTTAACAATTCGAGTCTTAAAAAGAACAGGGAGTTTATCCTAACATTTTAGCGTGACGAATCCGGTAGCAAATACCATATTTCACGAGGAAAAAAGCGCTTTTTAATATTTCGGAAGACGGGAACGTGATGGGTCAAGAATGATGATGATGATAGTGGTAGGAGATTCCGTAATCCTTATTGCCTGCTCGGGATTACTGGCATATTATGCCGCGTGGTTACATCTGTGTTCCAAAACTAGGAAAAGGCGGGAAAATCATCCCCTCGCACGCGCCAAAATGGAAATTAGAGGGTTCTTCCCCCCTCTCTTCCTGATTCCGGAAACTATTACCATCTGTCATAGGTATGACGTCACTTCCGATATTTATGGCTTTATTATCCAATATGGATTAGTGGCCGGGGAGAGGGGAGGGGCTTTCTGTTAACTTTGGGCTACCGGTGGAAGGGGACTGTTAACTTAGAGCTAGCTTGGTACCGTGTAAGATGCTAAAAGACTATAACTTTAACTTGAACTTTTAAACTTTAACTTAATCATTTTTAAATCATTTAGATAAACTTGACAAAATTTTAATCTAACCCTCTGTAATAGTAAAATTTAATTGCATTGTAATAAATAATCGAGATAGTTAAATTTGAAGATATCTTCTTAAATAAGTAATATTTAAACTAACAGAATCACAATTTTGATTTTTAGTATAACTATTACAACTATTAAAATTAAATTAATACCCTCCACCCTAATTATTACATGGAATCCTCAAAGGTGAATTATACTGAATATATGAATATCATAGTTAATTAATTAAGTAAATAAATATACCGTAAATTAAGAAATTCTCTTAATGAATTAAAATAAAGTTTAAAAGAAAACAAAAACAAATGGACTCACCACTAAGTTACTATCCATCTTCCGGCGTGCGAAGCTTAGTTGATACTCCGTCATTTTAGCAGCGTTCACCTCTTCCTGTTTAACAAAAATAAAACAGAACATTAAGTTAAATAAATAAATAAAACTCATTAATTACGTATATATTATTTAATAAAGTCACTAGCAGATTTTAACTTAAAATTATTTGAAAGAAATAAATTTAATAAAATAATTCTAATAGAATTTATTAAGGCAGTTCAGTATCTGTACTATCGTGTCGGCTTAAATTACCAGCACATTTTTTTAATAAAATAGAACGATAGCTCGTGCAATTTCAAGGCGTGTTCGGATTAAGATTGGTTTATTCTTAAATTAAAAAATATGAAAGATAGGCCTATATGAAGCTATCTATGCAAGGGTCGGGTTAGTAGGTCAAATTAGGCTTAGCATTATTCACAATACCTGAGTAAGAACATCTCCGGCTTTAGCTCGACCTCCGAGGCTGGGATCGGCTGAGCGACTTCTTTGGCTTGAAGTTTGATTCTTCGAATTGCCACGCTCCTCGGACTAAAATTAAAATTAAATTAATTAACATTAACATCAAGTAATTTAAATTAAATCAAGTAAATTAGAATTGCAATGAAAATTGACTCTCAGGCCACCCAAAATGACAAAAAAAACAGCTGAATTAAATCATAATTTAAATAAATAATTAAGATAATAACCACCAGTTCGAGTTAGTTAGGCTTAGCGAATATTTAAGTTAACAACATCATCACCTACGTTTTAGCGTATAATTCAGTGCCAGATTTCATCATCCGTATAAAATACGTTACGTCATAATACCATCGTTAAAATTAATTACAATCTTTAATTAAGGCGTGTTTAATTAAATTGACCGCGCACAATGACGATGCACATTTAGAAATAGCCAAGGCTTAAGCACCAACCACCAAGAAAACCGTTAGACTCACTCACTACACGAACTAGGGTAGGCGAAAGGGTTAAGGAAAGGAAGAGGGGTTTTTATCGCGAATTTCCTTTTCTTCCTAAGCCTTTGCCTCTCAGATCTTTTCGCCTCTATATTTAGAAGGTTTAGATGTACGGAGTTAAAGTAGGGGGGTTTCGATCAGGGGGAAGTAACCCGAAAGATTCTTTGCACAGAGAGATTCTGAGTGAGGTTTCGGAGTCTCTGAATACCGATCCCTTCTTTCACCCCCTATTTCCCGGCGGCCAAGGCTTAGAGAGCTAGTATTATCATCTGGGACTCGGAGACTGGGACGTGAGAAGAGCAGAATCCACGTACGCATCAGGGGCGTGGTCTGAAAAAGTTTAAACAAGGGGGGGGGAGAAAGATAAGGGGATGGAGTGAAAGATTTATCAGAGATGCGGCGGCGATCAGACGCTCGACTTTAAACGTCGCCATCTACGTAACGATGCTCGATCTAAGCCTTGGCTCTCTTTTGTACAATATTATCACGTGCATTTGAATTATCATAAACGAGAGCGATATTTTGACCTTTGACTCGTAAGATATAGAACGAGAAATATTTGTATTCGCATGAGCAAAGGCTTAAATTAGGAGTAACCTACGACCTAAGCCTTGGTCATAATTGTTTTGAATAAAATATAGCGTAGTCCTTTTTATAAGTAATATCAGAACTCAAATTTGAAAATAGTTTAACATGATAAGGGTGTAACGCTATAAATATTTCGTTTGATTATTATATTTTTTCTTCAAAAATAAAAATAAAATCAATAAATTTATCTAAGCGTTTTTCGCGTTTTCAAATGGGTAGATAAAAACTATCCAAGGCTTAAAGTTAAGCCTAATACAACCATATGGAAGAGGAAGCCTCTATCATTCAAATCCCTTGTATGAATCCTTAGAAAATGGAAGGAAACCTACTACGAATTACACAATTTAGACCAAACCTAGGCTTAATAGGGATAAAAGTCTTACAATGTGTTCGAATTAGGCTTAACATTCCTTTCCAGGTAAATTATAATTGCACGATTAAGTCAGAGATAGGAAAAGAAAAAAGCCCCTAATTAAATTCCTTACGTCTTTAATCCAGGAGCTTAATTCTAGGGAGTCATTCTGAGACGCGACCTCAAACTTTAGTCACGTGACGATAGTGCACGCGGGGACAGTTTTGGCGCGCGCGGGAAATCAATGCGAGGTCACGCGCGCGCTCGCCACCCATCGTCCGTGACCCGCGTCCCGGGAAGTTAGATAAAACGGCGGGAAAAGAAATAGAGAAAAATAGGCTTAAGGCAAAGGGGATGGAGAGAGAATAGAAAAGGCGGGAAAACGGCACGCGCGCGCTCGAGATGCATAGGGGGAGAGAAAAAGGGTGGGGGAAAAAGTGACCGTCAATTCCCGCTAAAGTTACTACGTAGCTGGTTGGTTAAAGTTGGCCTTGTCTTTTACTCGCTTACACAAATCAAGTGATACTTTAATGCTAAATTAGGTTATGATTCAACGCAAGGTCGTGCTGGAAATTGAATAGAGAGTCAGTTAAAGTTAACCTTGATAAATGTGGGTTGGGGAAAGACCATAAAAACAATGGAGGGGGAGTACTCAACCACTAAGTTATGGGGATTGCAATTCTCCAAGGGATTTATGGGTAACGGGCTTTGAATTTTTACCCATGTCTCTTATCAATAAAATGCAGGAATTCATTGTTACAATTTACATTAAAAAAGAGTTTAAAATAGCAAGAACGCTTATTCAAAATTTGGTCGATCAACATTTTGATTTAACTTTATGAAATACGTTTTTCATTCATATAAACTATTGAAATTAGAGATGGGCCAATACCAGTTTAAACCGATACCGATATATCCTTTTAGCCAAATATCGGTGTCGGCCCATCTCTAGGAGATTTACGAGGACGCGATGATTACTAGTAGCTGTATGTATTCCTGAGGAAATTAAATATTGCGAGTCGGTTTCGCTTGAAAGATTTCTAGTTATTGAATAAAGAATTAATTTTATTACTAATAGGAAATATATGATATAAATTAATAATTTTAAAACAGTTATTGAAACAATTTTTACGGTTGTTGATTTTTGTCTATTCAGGTATAAACGCCCGGGTTTGGTTTTTTATTAGAGATATTATTTGCTAACAACACTTAAATACTTTTGACGCATACCGTTTTATAAAATGAACTTGGCCTTTTATCAAATTAACATTTACAGAAGGGGATAAATGACAGAGCGAATTTTTTTAAAACGCTTATTGAATGAACTAACAAACAAAGGAAGGCCCATTGTACATATATATATATAAACGGACGGAAAACCCATAGATAAAGTTCAATAAAATAAATATTTGTACTTTATATTTAATAAATATTTATTTAGGAAATTATCTATCTAATTCGATAATATTTAAATATGTTACAATAATAAAAAAAAAAACCTTTATACAGGGTGTGTTGCAAAAAGGGATGGTAAAGTGTTCCTCATGGTGAATAGCCCCTCCATTTATTGTTAAGCATAAACCGAAATAGCTTCGTTACAACTATAAACTGTCCTTTACACATTGCATCATCCATCCGCCCCTCCCCCCACCAAAAAATGAGTCAAGCATCCTTTACGAGGCCAAATTAATCTAGCAGTTTCAACTTCCAAAGTAAGGGAGAAGGGGGAACGGGAGGGGTTTCAAAACCAATTCCATTTGGTAGGCACGTAATTGAAATTGTTCTTTGGACAGATTTTTAACAGCGATTCTGAATAAAAATATTTCCAATCAAAAATTTCCAAAGTACAAAGTCGATAAATGTTTCTTTTATTCCCTGCAACTTTTAATTAATTTTTCAAACTTCAAACTTTTTAAAACAAAATTAACAACCCCCTATTCCGAAATAGTAGTTAATAATTAAATGGTGCTCATTGAAGATTACCCTTTAATTGAAGGGAATATGAAATGTAGCTTTAAATTAAACTCTAATGGTAAAAATGAAATATGTGAAATTACTGTAGTTTTTAGGGTAAATTACCGATTCAAATTTTTAGTTGGGAAAAATAAATTACGGTTCTTTTGGTAATTAAATTTTTTCTCGTGTATATAGTCTATTAAACCACGTTGTATTGAAAGCACTTTATACCTATAGTTTAGCTGCATTAAAAAGAACGTACTAATAGACAATTAAGGGAAACTGGACTCTGAAGTAAAATAGGCCAAATTTTCATCATCTCTGGCAGTCTTAAGTACACTTAGTTTTAATACTTATACTCATAAAGGTTTTGACTCTAAGCTACAAAATTGGATATACTCTTTGGTAATTTACAAGCTCTATTGATGTTTTTAATTTTTTTTCGTTTGTAGTTCATATTCCCTTTAAAGTCCAAATGCAACGAAAAATTTTAAAGAAAGAAGGGGATGTTAGCCTGCTTACCCTTGCCCTGAGTATATCGGCAGCGGTAGCGCTGTCGTCAGCTGGTGGATGATGTTGGGCACCCGCCCCTGAAGCGGTTGAATCGAGAGAATCAGATGATTCACCTCCTGGATAATCATAATGCAAAACTTGGTGGTTTCGATAAGCAACTTCCGGATGTTTCTTCTTCCTGGGTAACTGGGGTTCCAACGCCGATGGCGTACTTCCTTGCCCCGCTGATTGTAAACCCGTAGAGGCTAAAAATAAACAAAAATAAAAAAATATATTAACGCCTCGTGAAATTAAGCACGTGCTAAAATTCCCATTAAAAGGCGCGCGCAAACACATTTTGGCGCGTGTTAAACCACGTGTTTGTCCCTCTTAAGCAATAACAGTAATAAAAAAATGCTCGTAATTTTTTGCAATCCCATAACCAGGGTTCGAAAATACTGCTCGGGTTTTATTTGTTAAAAAAAACCCTGCCCCACCCCTCGGGTTTTAATGGGTTTTGGGGTTTTTTATCTTTAGCAGTTGTGTCACTGCTTAGTAAAAATAAATAATAATAATAAAATAAAAAATAATACCCTAAATATTGTTCAATAATACTTTTGGAGTTCAAAGTTCAAACAACAAATATTGAAAATTATATCTTTAAAAATAAATGATTCTAGTATTTTAAATTTATCAAAATTGAAGACATTAGTGATGGGTTTTATTAAGTAGTTTTTTAGATGGATAAAACTCAATAAAACCCGTAGGTTTTTTTTTTAAATTTGAACCTTGCCAATAACAAAATACCATCACTTTAGCAAAAATCACGTCGACTTTGCAAATAATTACCAATACATTTCCTGGCACATTTGATGTTAAAATAATCCGTATGGTAACTAACACTTTCAACGCAACACATTCCACAAAATAAATTAATCCACAGACATTTTTGCAATTAACTGTAACCACACGTGATAATTCCAATAACTAAAAACACATTCTGCACCACACCACTTTCGATTGGAAATAGTAACTAAACCAACTAAAATCGAATATCGCAAAAACACTTTCACAAAATTGGGCGAAAAAACATAAGAATTAGAGCAAAAATCACAACCGGTCCTAATTAACCACAACCTTCGATTAAAATACGAAATAACTTACATTTCATAAAATTAATAATGAAAAAATAATAAAAAAAAAACCCCGATAAATATTACAACCGCGACATTTTGAAATCTTACAAAAACATTTCACGGTTTATTAAACACAAAATTAATTCCAAGGGGAAAGAACCGGTATTTAAATATTTAAAACTTCTCTCTTTATAAAATAAATAAACTTAACAGGTGAATATATTATAATATTAAATTATTCAGCATCTTCCGTTCTTATCGCGATGGGGATTATCTAGTTAGTTGTTAGGTTGCTATGACAACGTTAGGAAAATCCAGCGCGATGCTGTGTAAGGTAGAGTCCAGCAAAGTTAAGGCGCTAAAATCTAAAACAACGTTTCCCAGTAGAGAGATTTCAGAGAATGCGAAGTTCCCGAAAAGGGAAAGGATGGAGATCCCAGAACCAGAAATTGTCAGAAACGGAAGGGGGGTAGGAAGTAAAATGATTATATCCCCCTTTTTTGAGGAAACTAACTGCGCTAGGCTGGAGTAGACATCGGAAGCAGTAGACCTACAAGAGCGAGGATCCAAAGTGTTCAAAGACATAACTCACCCAAACTCTAGACTAGACGTTGGAGAAAAGGGATCAGAAACTATTAATGAATTGGTACGCCAACCATCCATTATTACTTGGTAAGTATAAGTATGAAATGTCCGACACCTCGCGAGATTAAGTACTTCGATGGAGAAAGGGGGGAGTGTTATAGGCCTAACATCAAAAGCAGCTGATCCCATTAAATTAGCGCGTGATTTTTTCGCGCCTTATATTAAAGACATCTCGAGGATAAGCTCGAGCGCACGTGATATATGTGACGTCATATGGAATAAAAAAAAAGATCTCGCGCCTCTTTATACTGTATAATAAATTCTACATTTATTTATTTATTTAATAAAAAAAAATCAGTAATTGATTGATTGATTAAGTAAGTAATTAAGAGTTAATTAATTCTAAATTAATTGCAATTGAAGACAGACAGACAGAAGGAGATTAAAGTCGTCTTCCTGTTTGATATTTTTAGCCCAAAAGGAAACCATAGTTTATGTTACATTGAACTTAGTAGTAGCTTTATAAGTATCTCGGAAATTCGGGGCTTCTAAAAATTGGTTTAACTTTGTCTGGAAGCACCGACTCCTCTATAATACATCTACTGTTAATTTGGGAAATATATACTAAAGGTTTTCGGGCAGCTACTTAAATCATACTCAATGTCTATCCACATATAGTTTCTGACATATTTTATACACTGCAGTGATAATTGCTACGAAATTTAGGCTCTATTTGATGGAAGATAACCTTGATAATAGGCCCCGCCCCTGCATAACACAACTAATTCACACTAAAACCGCAAGTGTCCATCCCCTCCGAACTGTAACGCGCGTGCCATTCAAATCATCGTGTAATCCGCTAAGTCACGTGGCCATGATTGGACTCAATTTAAATATAAACACGTAAAGGTTAAGCGGAGGTATACAGCGTACTAAAACTTCATAACGAAAAAGTAGTCGGTGACATTCTAAACCCGTAGAGAATAGGAACCAAACTTCAAATACGAATTTTAATCTAGTATGACGTCATAGCTCCGGACCATAGCCGTAGCCGTAAAATCCCCCTCTGGTTAATGATTTTTGCCGCCGTCTACAGCGGATTAGGGTTGTTATTGGAAGCAGGTGGCAGACGACACGACGCGAATTTACATAATGAAACAAACGTGCGTGCATAGCCGGTCAAATTTTCCATGGACCAAGGCTTAACTTTAACAGTTGCATATTGGTATAAATCCTTTTTAGAAAAAGGCTGCTTTCAGTGACTTGAATTTTACTTCATTGCAAAAACCAAGCCGCTCAAATACTATATCTGTGCAGTATTTTAAACAATTACACGGATAATTTTGTTAACAACAAGAAGGTAAGAAGAGCGTTACGTGATTGGTCCTTGGTGCTAATTTCAAATTATCCATGAAATCGAATTTGAACCAATTTGAATTTTAAAATTATTCCGAGTAGGTATAATATTTTCTTTAATGTTTCACTATATGCAAATTGGTCTTATAACTAGTAGAAGAATCAATAGTTAAAAAACTACTAAATTTTATCTTTCACTCTCCCTTTAACAAGAAAAAACAATCCCTTTTAAAATATATAAATAAGTTTTTAAATATTTAAAAGAACAGGTGTTAGTTTAAATCTTAACACGAAATTAAACTTGAATAAATTACGTAGGAGGGCCCAAATCGTGCTGATGATATTCAAGTATAACCATGGATAATTGAATTTTCAATAAACATTTTTTCCCACACACAAAAGAAACCCACATAGTTAATTTGTAAAACTAAAATTTAAACATATTTAATTTCATTTGCACTAAACTAGGTAGTTACACTAACTTTTCAAAGCTGGTTATAAATTATAAAATATCTACAGTTTTTAAAGTCCATCTGCAACAACTGATATTCATCTCTTCATAGAGGAAGGCACTATCCCAAATTAAAATTGTATTTTTTATAGGCAAAGGCTTAACTGCAATCTTGTAGAGAGAGAGGTCTCAATCCATTTAATATGAATCAGGGGAATTTTTCCAAAGGTCCATTTTCTATATGGTTAGGCCTATTTATTTTTTGATGAATTGTCTAGGACCCCTAGATCAAGCCCCGCCCCTAGGCAATCCTTTCTTCTTCCAGAAAAAACCTAGCTCACTCGTTCGCCATCCTTTAGAACTGTAGTCGTAGAAGAAGTACTCGAGATGAAACTCCAAGGCTTAACGAAACTAACTAGAGACAGAAAGTACTCGTAATATTCTGGCGCGTTCTTTCATAAAGTATACGAGAACTAAGGCTTAGACTTAAGCCTAATCTTATACATAATGTTATTGCTAAGTCTAGTTTGAAACTTTAAATTAAAGCACGAGACCTGAAGCGCATGAAAGGCTTAGTAATGCAGACTAAATAGGAGCTAGATGGAAGTCCTGCAAAATTAATTAACCACCGAGTGTAGTACCATGGATAAAGCATGCGCGTGAGGAAATTTGTTTTTACTCTACAGGATAGGCAACTCCCTATCTCGAGCAACAGCTTATTCTGTATATACTCTGTTACAACATCGGTTGTCAGCACGCGCAAAGCTAGGTCTCTATGTAATCTAGCCTTGGGCGTGCTGACAAGAGACAAAAAACTTCAGGATATTTTAAACGATTTTAAATCCTGAAGATCCTGGAGTTTTTTTGTCTCTTGTCAGCACGGGCAAGGCTAGATTACATAGAGACCTAGCTTTGCGCGTGCTGGCAACCGATGTTGTAACAGAGTATATACAGAATAAGCTGTCGTTCGAGATAGGGAGTTGCCGATCCTATAGCGTGAAAAATAAATTTCCGCACGCGCATTCTTTATCCATGGTAGTACTTCAATTCTCGCTTGTCGCTCTCGAACTAGTTATCTCGAGCTGTAAGCCTCTCAGTAGCATTACGAGCTGTATAGCTAGTGTCATACTTATGATGTAACATATCTTATAAACTTATGGGGATTAACTCTACATGGTTCTCAAAAAAGCTTTAAAGAATAAATTGAAACACGATAATATATAGTGGTACATAAGAAAGAGTACATGGATGGTATTGCGTGAGTTCGCGATATCTTCTTGTTGGGGGAAGAGTCATAAACCATCAACGTCAAAGAGATTCCTTTATACCAGAGAAGAAAATCATTTATTTTTTACGTTACTATTTCTCCACTCAGAATCATCTAGCCCTTATCCCTCCTCCTCCTTCCCTGGTCTTTTGGAAAAGATTCTCTTCGTCAGATTTTTACTTCTTCTTAAGAACGAAACAAACCATAGACAACGGGATTATATCTAAACGCATTTACATATATAGTAACAACGATTTTAGGCTTATAGAATGGATAACGAGTAGTAGTAGTAGTAGTAGTAGTAGGAAAGCCACTAGAAACTAGTAGGAAAACCACTAAAAAGTAGTAGGAAAGCCACTAAAACCTAGTAGGAAATCCACTAAAAAGTAGTAGGGTAATAGAGTGGTGGAAGAGCTACTGGGACGTGATGTCAATATTGGTAGTTTAAATTGTATGGCTTGAGCTGCCGACTTCGAATATGGTCACCATAACCGAGGTAAGAGATAGGTCTGTAGGGTGTGACGTCACCAGAAAGTTCGTGGTAGTTTTCTGCATACATAATCCCGATATCTATGATATTAACACTTTCCTCGATCCATAACGGCTTTCAACGCCACGGACTTTATTTTTACAATCTTTCCCTCTGTCCCTTTCTCTCTTCCCACATATAGCAGTCAAAACCCAATCTTAGAATCAATAGATTTTTCCAAAGAGAAACCAGATATTTTGAGTTAAAATTTACTAATTTTAAGATTGCACTCTTGCAGAACCATACACAATACTCCTTAAACCCGAAAGTAGTACGTGCATTCTTAGACAGCTAGATATAGAGGTTGGGATACTGCAATAGCCATAGACGAAAAATGGAGCAACGCCCTGCCCTGATTGGTAGACGTTCACGTCTTCATCGTTTCATTTTTTTGTTCTTATAAATATAAAAGTACTACCTCTACGTCATCCACTAGTCTGCTAAGCCTAAAATGCATGGATATTATAAACATTCCCTAGGCTTATAGGGGATGGGTTTTAAAACTGTTACAGAACTGTTTCTGGTAGAGGGGCGCATGCATTCAAGATGTCTTTGTCCACGTGCAAAATAAAATATTTATAATAAGGGATTAACGGTAAATACGAGATAGATTAGCTCGAGGAAATTAATTAATTAACGATTAGCGTTAACACTAACTAGGGTACATCAACGGAATTTCAGCTGCTCATTCAGTCAACTCGCACACCACAAGTTGCATTTTCGCAAAACATACCCAAAAACTGATAACCGCTACACCGACCGCAATCGATGCTATTTATATGCTCCCTAAGGATATCGGGAATGCATACAGCTACTAGGAATTATTATATATCCCGTGTTAATTTCTATGAATTCGGGTTTTGTGGGTATACTGGGCTTGATAACTTACTACACATTACGGCTTATAATAATTCTGATGGCGTCTTTTTAACTGCGATTCATTACAGTTGGAGCAAGGCGAGTTCATAGACACGCGCGCATGCTCAAGGTGCAACAGGCAGAGAGATAGGTTATATTATTAGCTTGGGTAAAATTCGTCATGCATAATTATTAGTCTAGCTAGCTCCTCCCACAAAAAAGCTGCCCAGATACGTTTCAGTGAAAATGGCTTACTACACAATGATTCCTAGTAGCTATATGCATTTCTGGATTTGGATATACATATCCGAAAACAGGAAGTTACTATTGGCAAATAAAAAATAGAGAGAGAAACCTGTATGTTAAGCCTAACTCATCGCGGCGGAATAATCCTCCCTGAAGTCACATCATGCAAAGAGTCTCTTTCTGGACTCCTCTAGATTATCGTCAGATGACATTTTCCAGATCGCGGCGTTACCATGGCAACCATTGAATAAAAAAAAAATAGAAAGGAAGGTATTTTGACCAAGACACACACGCGCTCGAGCTCGCGCCTAGTCAGGAAATTTTTACGTTGCCATGGAAACCTAATCGAGGGGTCAAACACTTGTATTTATATATATATATATATATAGACAGAGTAGATCTATTGTTGTTATTGTTATTTTCTTTCCATTTTTGTTCAAGACTTTTCAAGTGATTTGGTGAGTGAATCAATCAATAAAAGATGGATGAAAACAAGGTCTGAACATGCGCGTATATAGGTTTTAGGAACCCATATAGGTCTTGAGAATGTATGAATAACCATCTACCATTTTTGGTTAGGGAGAATTATTCAATGACTTTAAATGGTAATTTGGGAAAACCTGGACTAAGTTTGGGAATTAAAAAACAGTGTCTGAATATGCGTGCATGTAGGTTTAAGGAACCAATATAAGTCTTGAGAATATATGAATAACCATCTTTGGTAAGGGAAAATTAATGACTTAAGAAGGTAATTTGGGAAAATATCTGACAACCCTGACTGATATCTTGACATGACATCACAATAATACGAGTTATTAATATTCTCAGTTCTTATTGGGTTCTTTATCTTTAATTAATTTCCAGTATTCCTGTAAGTTTGAAACTAAATTCATGTACTTTCTTAAACCCCCAAATGATGCTGTAGGTGAGTGAGTGACAACGTAAGAAAGAGTTAAGCCTAATGTTCGACTCTGGTTGTTTACAACCAATGAGATTCTTCGATTTCCTGACGAGGAGGGATGGGGAAACCCTCGATTTCGCTACAAGAGAGAAGAAGGGGGAAAAGGGGGATACGCCCCTGGCTATAGCTTATGTAGGAATCGACTTTGGTTCCTCCAAGATCGGTCAGGCGTGTAATGGGTTATCTCAACGACTCGACGCCTTGACCTATAACCTGTCACTGACCCGAAACACTCAAAAATAATCATTTAGCAATAGAGGGGGTTATGGTAAAGGGTTTTTCAAAATGTGTATTTAATTAACGAAGTGAAACTCGAAGCTTTTAATGACGTGTCGTTAGCTAATTGGTCACTAAAAATAAACAGTCTTAAGGTCTTAGAAACTTTGAAAAAATATAATTAAAATTAACCTAAAGGTATTGTCAAAGTTTAATTATAGATTTTGATGTTATTTTATCAAAATAAAATTGGTAAAAAAATAAGATTAGTTAGCAGAAAAAATATTTCACTCTCCCTTTAAAAACATTTAGCAATTAAAGACTGAAACTGACAGTAAAAATCACAAAAAATTAACTAAACAAATTTAATTAAATTTCAATGCAAGTGTTCTACCCCTCGATTAAAACCCCTCATCATATGCTACATTATTCCCTTTAAAAAAATAAAATGAAAAAAAAGTAAAAAAGTAAAAAAAAAAAAAAAAGAAAAATACAAATAAAATCGGGGGATTAGATTAACCAACTTATTTGAGGGTTTGAGCCTCCAGGTCCACTTCTTTTCCCGCCCTTTTTTATACCCTATTCACACGATCGCGCGCGCGACTACACTCCCTCCCCCTCCCATTGCCCCCCTTTCCATCCATTTACTTGCGCGCGCCAAAAGAAGTCACGCGAATTGTTCCCGCACAATGTGCATGCACGGTCCGGAGTTAGCGCGGGAAAAAGGAACGTGCATGGAGAAAGAAAGAAGCTCGCGTCAAAACAAAAGGGGTGTTCTAGCCTATAGAAAAAAATGACGTCATCGTAGCCCCGTTGTCGGCTGCTTGTCTATAAAGGAGAAATAGGCCAAATAAAACGAAAATGCATAATCCAATTTTCATAGAAGCTATATAGAAATGTATAACTTAACATGGAAAAGTCGTTTTCCGCGTTAAGACTGTGAATTTGGTTTCCCCTTTAGAATATTAAGTAAGTTTGAAATATAGACTTTGAGGGAAATTTTTAAGAGTCAGTCAGTTTATGCACGGTGATGAATGCTTCAAATTGTTACTTTTAAAGGGCGTTTTAACCTTTTACGAGACTAAATTTAGACCCGGGTTAATGATTGTCTTCCCAACGCCAATAATTCATTCCTTTAGCTTGTCTTGGAAATAAGGCTTAGTGAAGTCTAAAATAAGCTCGCTTTACAGATATTGTTAAGCCTATTTTCGCACGTGACTGTCAACTTTGGCTTTAAAAATGATTTTAACGCAAGTATATTAATTGAATTAGGCTTAAAACGGAGGGTCAACAACCTTTATTTAAGCCTTTGTCTATATAGTCTACTGGTGCATTTTAAACATGAAAATTTAAGCCTACAACTTGGAGCAAACACCTAAGCCTTTTCTTTCAAATTCATTGTCAAATTAGGCTTAACATTTGCACGTGGTTTAGAGGCACTTTGGCGCCAATAATCTACCTTTAAAATAAGAATACCTAAGCCTTTTTTGAACTTAAAATTAAAGTCACCCTTCCACGTGTTTGATACTCAAATTAGGAAGCCTTTTATTTCAAATTAGGCTTAACATTTGTACATGGTTTATAGTCAATTTTGGCGCCAATAATCTACCTTTAAAAAATAAAATACCTAAGCCTATTTTGAACTTGAAATAAATGTCACCCTTCCACGTGTTTGACATTGAAATAAGGCTTAGCGATCCCCCATTACCGGAACCGAGTTTCCTCAAGCATAACACTGGTATCTATAATGAAATTAACTCACAAAGTCCAGCAGCGGGTATCGAGTGGTCAAAAGCGACCCTGAGTGTCCTTCTACCAAAGTTAGTCCTTTCATTTGGAGCCGCGGCACTGCCCCAGACACCTTGTCGCGTCCAAGGGTACATTGACACTTACGCGCACAACTAGTTAGGCTTAAGATATTTTGGATAAACAAAAGTGCACCAAATGGTATCCAAAAAATCGCAATGGTATCAAAACATAACGCGAAAAATAATTGAAAATAAAAGAAAATAACCAAAACTTGTAAATAATCAAACCATGTTGTTACGAGGCGGTTAAAAAGAACATAAACACAGCGCAACACGCGTGTTTGCACACGATGCACTTCGCGTTTTGTTAATGCACAACGTGGATTCGTTGTCAAACTTTTGAAAGTTTTTTTTTTAATCTTTTTTATTATGCTTTTTTTGGCGCGAGAATTGTATTACAAAATAAAGGCGCGCAATGGCGGGGTGGTATGTATTATAGCTCGCGCTCCTGAGAAATGGCGGGAATTAGAAGCGTGCGCGGTGAAAAACGCGCGGGAAGCCTAGCGGACGATAGGGCGCGCGCACCTATATTCTATAGGGGTTTCCATGGTAGAGAGAGAAAGGGGGGGGGGGTGGATATTTGCACGAGGGGTTAAGCTGTTCTCGTGAAACAGATAAAACGTGTTTCATGATAATGTAAGTTAATAAGGAGGTTAAGGTATACCAGACTGTTTATATTACAAATATAGGCCTAGTCCAGACAGACTTAACCTGTCTATTAAGTTATTTGTTTTCTTTTACAGAAAGGGTTACATCATTTTATACATCTACGTCTTTTTTTAGTCTACCAATATTGATTTCCATCTGTTGATTCAAAGATGTGGAAAGTAAACCGTTTCGGATTCAATATACTGCAATGACCAGCTGATTTTGCATGTCCCCAATAAGGGATGCATGCAGCTCCTAACACAAGTTATGATTCAACACTGGAGTAGTGTTTTACAGCTGATCACTTAATTAAGATAATGCTAACTAAATTTAAGAGGTCATCTAAAAATACTCCAAATATAAGTTGATTACAGTGTCCTTTTACCAAAATTAAAATTAATTAAACCCTCAAAGATTTAATTATTTTGAGTAAATCCCAGTAAATAATTTAACGATAATTAAAATTAAATCATAACAAAACTTACTTATATCAGGAGCCTTCTTAATTATTTCTTGATCAACTGGTTGATAATTAGAATGCCAGGTGTAATTTCGCTTGTATTCCGTGTGAACCTATAATTAAAATAAATAATTAATTAATTAAAATTAAATAAAACAACAACTTAATAATAATATTTTAAAATAAATCTGTGTATTGGGAAAGACAACATTTAGGCTGAAACAACCCCATGTTAAGTGTACGGCCCCTGTAGAAATGTTGTTCCTGCCGCACACCGGAGTTCAGGGAAAAGCAAACATTTAGGCGAAATAATCTCCATGTTAAACCTATGGCCCCTGTAAATCATTTACCCGCAATACACCTTGATAGTATAATTTTTAAAAAATTATAGAAAAATATAGAATTTTATGATAATTTAAATATTTATGTAAATAATTCGGGACTATTTTTTATTTCAAACCATATATACCCCTCCGCCAAATACTTTTATTTTCATTGAAAAATTTCAAGTTCTGTTTTTAGGCATCCACTTTTTTATCACGCGCCATTTGAGGGGATAAAAAATGCTTCCCTTGGAAAAGGCTTTTGACCTCTATGATCGATCCAATAATCGATTAAATAATTGCCCTAGCGGCGATACGCGGCGATATTTAATCGATTTAATTTTATCTCTATAATTTTTCGAACTAATTACAAAAGATAAAATGATATTAATTCAACAGAATGTTTAGTTATCTAATTGAATTGATTTCACACCGTAATTAAAATTAGTTCAATTAGAATAATTTTATCGTTCATAGAGGGCGCTTTGGAAATAAAATGGAGTCGATATATTGATCGAGAAGGTACGCAATTTTAATGTTTTTTTCGGTGTTAAACTAATCCTTGTAATTAAGTTTGAACCCATTTTATTAAGCCTAAAAATCCTGTGGTATTTAATTATAGATAAACTAATCTATAAAAATCTTAATATTAATTTAAAACTCAAGTTATGGATTTAGGCTTAACAATTTTAGTTCCTTGTTTATCCACTAGGGGCGAGGGTGTTTTGGTAGACAATATTATGAAAGGTGGTAGGATATATCTAAGATACGTGGTTTTTTTTTATTTAATAAAAATTGCCTTAAGGCACTAGAAGAAATTAAGTCTAAATAAAAATTAGGTAATCAAGTCAGGTACGAGTTAACCTAAGAAGAATGCTGCGGTGATTCCTTTGATACATTTTTAATAATGACTAAAAAAGTAGGTCGGGAAATTTGGCGCACGTTAATAGGGACTTGGCAGTACTACGTCATGCAACGTCAGTCTACCTTCCACTAGTGCTAAAAAACATACCAGGAGGAGGGGCTTATATAGCTTTCATTCTGTTAAAAAACATACCATAATGGCGCTGGGGGCGGAGTTAAGTCCGAATTGCCAAGTCCCTATAAACGCCCCAAATTTTCATTCTTATTAAACAGAGATTATAAACAACCTAAAAATTATAAGTAAGAATTAAACTGAACTGAACTTAAAGGTGTATTAATTTTGGACAAAAAAAAACATGATTTAGGATCATTGAACATATTAAATAATTAATTCTGTCCAATAAAAACTAACAATATAACTTTGAATAGGTAGAACCAATCGCATCATACTTCTGGTTAATACTTTACTTATAATATTAATAAAAAAACAGACCTAAAAATTGCTACACACAAAAATAAATAACAAAAAAACCAAAAGAAAAGGTCAAAGTAACCATAATATTTATAAACAAGCATTATCATAAAATTTTAAAGGAATTTCGAAACAGAAAAAATATATATATTGAAAAATTTTCAATTCAATACATATGAATTAATCAATGAAAAAACTCTTTGACCAGTACTTGTAATAAAAAAGGGGGTCACATACTCCGAAGTTAGTGCGTGCATATAATATTTAATCGTAATGTACGTCCAAAGAGAGAGTGCCGGGGCTCTGCGTCAAAGACTGCGACTCCGTGACGTAAAAAGGCCTACTACCGTCGTCCATTCCGGTTTGGGAGGGGTCATATTGATTGCACCCCCTTTTATCGCTATACTGAAACCTTCAATCCAACCCCCCCTCCTTGTTCTTCAAGGGTAAAGGGGTTTGGCTAAGGGGGACTTCGACCATAAATTGGGGCCCCTCCCCTTATTACCTTGGTTCCATCAATCGCTAGGGGCCCAACCCGCCACCCTAACACCCTAACAAAAACCCTGTCATTTGAGCCCCAGCCACTTGTATTCTACACCTTCAGTTTCTTGTCTACTGTATACTAGTTTTCACTTCAAAGGGGGACAGAAAAATTCCTCCCCCTGTCTCACTCATTGCAGTGGTATCAGACTAGTTATTTAAGTACTGATTTAAACTGAACTGCAAGTAAGACTTCCTTTAGTACTGAAAACTGTCTCTATATAGTCTGAAAACTAAGTATAAAACTTTTCCTCTAATTTAAATAAAATTAGACTTTTTAAGCTGATCAAATATTATACATTAGATTTTAAACAGCTATTTCAAAGGATTATACTGGGCCTATAATGTAGAGGTTTCTACCTATGAGGGAAATTCTAAGCGGTTATTATGGAGAATTGATACGCTATTAGCAAAACGTAATAAAATAATAATTTATTTCAAAATAAATTTGGATTATTTTAGAGTTACCAAACTTGCCCTTTTAAGATCTCTTTTGGGGGATGGAGTTCCTTAGGTTATTTATGGTTTAGAGAAAACGTATCTCGTGGATTTAGTGAAGAGGCAAGCACGTGCGTTGTCATAGCAACGGGGTCAGATACTCCTCCTATATATCTAATAAATTCTTTCCCGCCAAATATTGGAGTTTTACAAAAATTCACGCGCCACATAAACCCAGCATGCACGAGAATTTTAGAAAAAGGCGCGAATTAGGCCTAACTGTACATTTTTAAAACCTTTTATAAGGTAGTGCAGCCTACTAACACGTTTTATGAGACATTCACTGGAAATTCCCAATGATTCACATCAACATCAAAGCTAAAACAAGCTCATTTTAAATGGCTTCATTTTCGAATAAAGAGACGTACGCGTCACGTGTGATTGGATAAAGACAGGCAAAAGCTTAAAGACTAGACGTTTGGTGCATGGGACTGGGATATTTCTCGGTTGTAATTAAGGTAGAGGAATTTCTTAATTGGATTATTCTATTATTGAAGATCAGGGGGAGACAATCCCTTCGGAGAAGGAAAGGTATTTACCATTTTAATTAATGAGATTAAAGATAAAGGATGATTATAAATTTAGGATAATAACCGGATTAATTAGGGGAAAATTCGTGATGTCATGAACTATCTGTTAAACATAAAGAACTATACTTTTAAAGTAACCAATGGAATGCGACTGAGGAATCAGTGTTTCACGAGAAAAACCCAGAGGGGTCACGACCCCTGATAGAGGCAGCAAGAGGGGAGTGCTTTCTAAGAGGTTTCCCCGCTATTTCTTTTTAGTTAAAAGGTGGCGCCACTGAGATATATATTCTGATGGAGTCTGGAGAATGTTTTGGAGTTGACTAGTGTCTAGCTTTAAGCGCCAGGGAGGAAGGAATATAGAAGCTCAAGAGCGCGGGAAACGCCCGCGCCATTTTAGCGCGAGACTATGGGCTATCGCCCTAGAGAGGTTAAGAAATTGAAAGAAAAACGCTCGCGCTTCAAATAAATGAAAGCACGAGATTTTAAAAATTAGGCTTAACGTTGACCTTCTGGAGGAGGTTAGTTTATACTGGTGTAGTAATCATACTCTAAGATATGGATGACCGTAAAATTTACTCATACATAGTAACCCTTTTTAGATTATTGGGCATAAGCTTTAGGTGTCAGCTGATTACATCAACAAGACGTGACTAAGCTAGTAAAAATATTGCCACCGATGATGTCCAGCCTTACAAAGCATGCTGGGAATTTTATACAACCCCAACTATATATACACCACTCCAGTATCAAACTTTCTTTCTCCAAGGTTGCCAGCGCACGCTTTTTCCTTCTTAAACTCTCTATTAACACTTTGCTCGCGCGCTAGATGGAAAAAGCGCGCGTGTCAGTAAAAATAGAGATGACACTAACTTGATCAAGACTATTTTCTTTCCTACGAGATCTAACATTACGTATAAATACGCCTAAGTTATATCCATAAGTGCATTTCATTTTGAGTGTACTTGGGATAAGGGTGCGCGAGCCGTGAAAAAAAGATCTGTCAATGTTTTCCCGCGAAATGTCTCACGAGTTTCCCGCCGTTTGCTTAGGCTATACCAGTTTTGCTTAGATATGAAAGAAAACCGGTTTTTTTTTTTTGCCTTAAGCAAATATTCCATCCATAAATGAATGCACGCTTTATGATGCGAAATTCTAATTTAAATATTATAAAATATAAAGTAAACTTTCTATTAAAAACGGTACTAATTAATTTAAAGACCTTTAATTTGTAAAGGAAAAAATACACTCAGATTAAATGCTTGCATTTATTCATGAACCCAAAATAAAAAGGTTTTAATATATGGCCTGGTATATTCAAGGACCCCCATGGGGACCCACACAGCATGGGGTCCATATCTCTTCTAATTAAATGAGTTAACAGTTAATAAAGGAAATGAAAATGTCACTAATTCGAGGGGCTATTCACTCCGATTCGTTAGAAAAATACAGAAATTATCTTAAACTTTTCAGGCTCTATGTAATATTACCTAAATATGTTGATAAATTTCTAGATAAATATATTACAAAGATAGTATGCTTAGGAGTGATTACCCCCTCGTGAAAAATAGACCCCTTCCCCAAATCCGAGGGGCTATTCACTCAGATTCGCTATAAAATACAGAAATTATGTGCAACTTTTCAAGATCTATTTAATATAACTTGGAAATGTAGATAATTTTCTAGATAGTTATTCTACAAAGATAATATATTTAAGAGTGATTACCCCCTCGTGAAAAATATACCCCTTTCCTAATCCAAGGGGCTATTCACTCAGATTCGCTATAAAATGCAGAAAATATCTGCAACTTTTCAAGATATATTTAATATTACCAAGAAATGTAAATAATTTTCTAGATAATTATACTACAAAGATAATATATCTAAGAGTGATTACCCCCTTGTCAAAAAATAGGTATCCCTCCCCTCCCTGTATTTACACTGTCCGTCGCATGATGTCACTGCAAATTCACATCTGTCCCATGCAACTACAGAATACCATCCTAGAGAGAAGGAATCGATAAAAAAAACAAATTGAAGTGGAAGATGCTGAGGAGAAAGGATAGAAAAATAGAGAAAGAGCACCCCGGGTTATAACTTCACTGAGCTTAGCATTTGTCAAGGCTAGAAGCTGCCATTAATATTGGAAAAAATTCACACTGAATATGCGTAATAAGGAAGCCTAACCAAGAAGATGGATGGATATAATGGAGAAATGGCAAGGCGTATTATAACTCAATGGGATTTAGGCATTATCTGCCATTACCGTTAAAGACAGCGGGCCCCGGAAGATGCTGAGAGAGTAGAAAAATGGAGTAAAGGCAATCTATATGAAACTTAACACTGATAAAGGCCGGGAACTGCCATTAATATCAAATCCACCACCCTCTGTTTGCGAAAGGAAGGAAAAAAAGAATAATAAGTAGAAGAATAGGCACCCTGCGTTAGTAGTTAACACTGATAAAGGCAGGAAGGTGCCACTACTTGAATATTCAGAATCAATCGTAATATGCATAAGGCTTAATCTTACTGTTTAACTGATTTTTAATACGATTAAATTGGGATTTAGCTCTTTTGGTAGTAGAGCATATTCCGAATGATTTTCTTACATTCACGTGCCTGAAGCTTCTTTGCATTTATATTGCGAGCGCGAGACAGACAGAGGGGAAGGATAATATCTTTTTTTTATTAAGTTCACCCGTAGCTTTTCTAAAAACTAAAAGGAATTTATATCCGTCCCCCTTTGTATTTTCTTCATAAATAATCGTCTGCTATAATTATTCATTATTAATGATCGTTCGTAAACGATGAGATTAAACTTTAATCAAAGGGCTGAACCCAGCTCCTACGTCATAACCTTTTTTTAAAAAAAATACTATTTTACATAAAATAAATCAATAGATTTTAATTAAATTTAATATGAGTTTCAAAACTTAAAAAATGCCAACGAAAAATCATCTTTCCTTATTAAAGTTTTTGTAAACACTTAAGAAAATTAAATATTGCATTAAAAAGAACGCCAAGGCCTATTTTTAAGCCTATTTTATTTAATTTTAAATTCTCGCACTACAATGAAGTGAAGAGCATCTCACGTGACATTGTTATAAACACGAGCGCTCTATTAATCTCCACGTGACGTGCTTTTTCTAATTTTTGTGGTCGAGAAAAAAGCGGGAAAAAATGTATCATAAGAGTATGGCGCGTGAAAAATTACATCTACCCCTATATATATGAGTTAGGCCCGAGATTTAGGCTTAACAAGATACATTTCTCCTAGAGAAAGTAAGCTTCCTCGAAAACGAATGCGTTTTGGACGGAAAAGGCGTCTTTGCGAAAGTGGAAAGATATTTTATATTATTTTGGAAACAGATGGGATTAAATTAAATTGGACACTGGCCCCGAAACAAGACACCCATTACTGATATAAAGACAGAAGCAAATAAATCCTTAAAGTGCTCAAAAATATTCTAAAGATGTACATCAAATTAAGAAGAAATAATTATTTGCGTTACCAAATTAGTTGGCATAAATTAAAAAAAAAAAACCATTTCCTATTTAAAATCCGGAAGTACGTTTCTGATAACATTAGTGATAATTCCCTTCTGTTATACTGATACTCTCTCCAAAAGAAAAGCAGAGTCGCAAAGAAACTAGCCTACACATGCAGCAGGAACACAAAAGAACTTGGCCTGTTTTTCTGGCCTTTAAGTCATATCCTGAATTCAGGAATCTAGGATACTAGGGTGAGGCCAAACAAGGACCAACTATAGCCATTGTCCCTAGGACCTTTAACACTTGACTGCCTTTAAAAAGAAATGCGTATAAGCTTGGCCACCCTCTACTCCAATGCCAATCAAGGAAAAGAACGTTTATATCGCCATAAGTAAGAATAATTCCAGTATAAGTTTGTATCTTCCCGTGCCAATAGAGCTTTCCATTGTTAGAGAGAGAGGTTAGACAACTCGCGCTGTTGCCCTCTAGCGGTGGTGCTTCTTGGTGCCAGGGAAATTAACCCAAGAAGGCGACTGACCTCCCCATCCCTGTGGTCTTTGTTTTTGCTTCTCTTTCTGGAATTAATGTAATAGTCTATTGGAATCTAAAGTTTCCTAATGAAAAGCAAAACCTATGGCAGAATATCAAAAGCTCTGAAGGGTGATAAGTGATAACCATAGTCCGTTTCTTATATAAAGTATGACTTAACTTATGATAACAGTTAAAGGATTGTCTTTGGAGTTGGCGTACGTTTTATCTCTCCTTTAGCACTCCGCTTTCTGCTTTGACGGGAGACGTCTGGTCATCCATCTAGACTATAGGATACCCTCTCTCCTGAGTTCTAGAGCAGGACTAACAGCCTCTTTAGTCTTTTTAACCCTAAAAACTAGTATGGAACTATCAATAAAACCAAGGCTTAACCGAGCTTCTAAAGAGTGAAAAACTAGAAAAAGAAACTTAGCAGTTACAACAAACACCCGGAGAGAAGTTATAATAACTTATACGCAGGAATGCATACAGATACTTGGAATCATTGTGTGTAACCATATTGATTCCTATGAATTCGGGTTTTGTGGGTATACCGGACTTCACGTCACGCCTATTAATAATCCTGATGACGTCTTTCTAATTGTGTGATTTTATTGGTTGATAGCAACCCGAGGTCAGGCAAGGCACATGCAGCGAGATAGGTTATATTATTAGCCAGGTAATATCCGTCATCTATAAAGATTAGTTTATCTAAATTTCCCCAATGGATTTTATTAAATGTTTGGTAACTTTAAAGCCAAAATTAAATAAGAAAAAACCACTTTAGAACACTGTTAACATGACTAAGTACTAAAATACTAACAGCTCGAATAATTTTACAAATACTAACTTTACAGCTCGAATTATTTTACATGGTGCATTTTTCCATGCAGCTAAAACTGTTTCATTTAATATTTTTGTCGGGAACGTGTCCATGCTGGTTTCAAGAAGAAGTAAAGAATAGAAAAGGGAGAAAGGAGTTCTCTATTTTATGACTTTCCATTGGATGTTTGAGTGGGAGGTGGGAAGTAGGGGTGTTATGGAGGGAATTTTCCCCTCCCCCCGGTCTTTTCCTTACAGCTTTCCTTGGAGCTTTCCTTATTCCTATTGTTGTCCGTTTCTTTTCCTAATCTTCTTTGGACCCCCCCCCACCCCTTCCTTGGTGGCACCTCCCCCCCTTCAAGGCAACGTTCCTCTACATCCGAAATGTCGAATCAATAAATGTCTTCGAACAACCAGAGGTTATAAAAAAGGGCCTTAGAACTAGACTTCTTTTGGGCTTTACTTGGCCATACCAATCTTCGATAATAAATTTTTATTTTAAAGGAAAACCTAAACCCCAAACCCCCATGGAAACCCCGAAACCCCAACCCCTAAATTCACAGGTATAATAAACATTAATTTCTTGACTTACTTTGGAAGAAACGTCTTTAATGAATCCGTTATTTTAAATTATTATTTTTGAAATGAGTTAATGGTGTGATAAATAAAATGATTCTCTATTCAATGGTAATAAATACTTGGGTTTATGTCAATTAAGACTTGAGACATTATTATTCATTGTTTTCAGACAAAGAGGATTGATACCATTTACACTGCAGGAGGTGATGCTACTTTTACCGCCAAGTAGCCTGGTCTCCTGCAGTATAAAAGGTAAAAATCCTCATATAGTCTGAAAACTATGTATTATTATTATTATCTTTTTTTTAATTGACTTTATGATGTCAGAACTCTGATAATTAAAATGATAACGACAATTCCTTCTAGGATATGATAGTCCCAATTATCTTCTACTGAAAGGTATCAATAATTTGCTTCTAAATAGAACAGTACCCAAGTAATTGCGGTTTCAAAAAACATCCTTTTTTATACACCAAGAAAAAACTTAAGTACAACCATTCCTTTAAACCCTTTTAGCTTTTCCATTAGAAATGTGGGTTTCCTTTCTTAAATTTTGATGGTTGAAAACCCAACCGACCAACCCCTTATTAAATACGGACCGTACTGGTAAAACCCTCCCCTTCTTTACCGCTACTTGGGTGGGTTATTTTCCCCGACACAATAAAAGACTTTCCAACCATGCAGTTGGACTTTTCTAAAAAAAAGTTACTTTGAAGAAAAGGCTTAACTATTTTTTATTTTATATTCGGACTTTTCAATGGATGCAAAGATAATTTGGATTGACGGACTTTTATTTTCGAGAGAGAGAGAGAGAGAGAGAGAGAGAGAGAGAGAGAGAGAGAGAGAGAGAGAGAGAGAGAGAGAGAGAAAGCAGGGTTCGTACGAAATTTTTACATTGAAAATCCCTGACTTTTCCAGGATATCCCTGACCAAATTTTAGCAATATCCCTGACCATTTTAAGGTGTTTACCAGAACCCACTTCATCACACCTGGCTCATATTAAGCATTGCTCGAAGCATGGTTTGATATACCAAACGAAATCCCTGACATATCCCTGACTTTTTAGGAAAATGTTTTTAATCCCTGACTTTTTCCCCTATTTTCCGTATCCCTGACTTATCCAGGTTTTCCAGGTTATCCAGGTTCCATACGAACCCTGGAAAGAGAGAGAGAGAGAGAGAGAGAGAGAGAGAGAGAGAGAGAGAGAGAGAGAGAGAGAGAGAGAGAGAGAGAGAGAGAGAGAGAAAGATTTCTTTTAAACTCTAAATAACTTATTTCAAAAGAATAACTCGTTCTTGTGGAATCGAACATAATACTACAAGCTTCTCAGTTGGACTTCTGTTGTAGATAAGCGGTTGAATTGCACGCGTCACAAATATCTGGCAACACTTCTAAATTACAATTTTAAAATTCCCTGAATTTTCCAGGATTTCCAGGTAAAATGACGTTACCACTCTGTCATCAAATAAATAACTAATAAACCAACTATGTAAGAATGTCATTGACCACTAAGTACTATATCTTTCAACCGTCGAGGGTCAATTCCTTTTAGTATATACTGATGATGACAACACTTATAGCTGTCTGTCCTTGTACCCTTGGAACCAACCGCGAATATGATGAAACGACACTCAGAAGAAGTTGGCTTGACAAAATACTGTCCAAGAAGAAGAGAGAGAAAAAACTGCATTGTTTTCTTGTTTCTGGGTTATTTTTAGCAGACAACACGAAAGACAGAGCAGAGCGACCTAGACAGACATCAGACTAATTCTTCATATTGGTATAAACAGTCCACTATTAGATAGTCCTTATATACAGGGGATTGGTTTTAAAACTGTATTGTAGTCTGGATGGTGGTATATCAAGGTCACTTTTGAACAAATTAATTTCAAAGTGTAATCACTCTGTTTAAATGTAGGCTCGAAAATTAGGGTAGGGGAAGTAAATGAATTAATGTATCCCCCTAAGCTGAAGTCCTGCAATCATAATTTATGCCAACTAATTTGGTAACGAAAATAATTATTTTATCTTAATTTGCTGGCCCCTTTTAGAATTATTTACAAAGTCTATGACGTTATAACGCTTGACCTTTCACCCTTAATGTAACGATACATGGAAATGCATATAAACAACCCTTCCTTTTCTGACAAAATAGATTTTCCGTTGCTGGAGGTGGTATGGTCTTATCATTGCAGGATCCATTTGGCATCCGGCCAATAAACTCCATAGTACCAAACCCAAACCTTAAACCCTATACGTAAGTCCATCTCAATTCAATACTCAGTATACCCAACTCTAACTCATGTACAATTGCTTACTTTAACTTGTATTTCACTATTGCACACTGTACATGAATTATAAATGACCTGCACGTAAATACCCCCAAAAAATTTAATCGTTTCCATCGTAAATGGGTTTGGTCAAGCCTGGTCAGAATTTGACCCCAAGAGTTTCTAAATTTGGGGTGGGTCCCGTTCATCGCCCCTTATATGTAGAGGTGTATAAAGAGGTGTTAGACACTTTCATGCCAAGATAGAATTCAGTATACATTCACTCAAAATGGACTACTTAATTTATGGTCAATGTTCGACCCCTCTGTAGAAGTAAAGGATTAACCCTTGCTAAATTGGTCAGGCGTTAATAATAAATCTTCAAGGGTCAACTGTAAATTTGCGTGACCAATGTCCAGTGCAACTATAAGTTCAATGGCATAGTGCTTAATTAAAGTTAATTTAATTAATACATAATAATATAATTAACACAAGGTTAAAATATTAATTAAAAATAAATATATATAAGTGATTTGCCAGTCATTTGTGACGTGTGAAATTCTCAACTGTTCTGGCAAGGACCATGCAGAAAAATGGCTTAATGTTAATTGTTAACCATTTACTGGACCCTTCCACAGAGACAAGTGTAATTAACTTATGGATGGAAAGAACTAATCAGACTTGACCTTGAAAATCATTGAAGGATAAAATGTTTATGACTCCTTATGACGTGTGTTAACCCTACCATAAAGGCAGCCAATAAAAATGACAATTTCCTAGAATTTCTCGGTCCTGTTGGGTCCCAAGCGTAGTAGATATTTCACAGTCAACATTACTACGTAGTAAGAAAAGGGTTGGGCTAAGGTACGTTAGCCTTAAACACTGCTTTTAAGTAAAACTGACATCAAAAGAAAAAGGCTTAAGTCGCAAATTTCCCATCAACGATATCGTGATTTTGTCGTTGTTCAACTTTGTTTTATTAATACGTACAAAGCTTGATCTAACTCACGTGCGACGACCTAATCCACAAATCACGTGATATTGCAATAATTTTAAAAGCACGTGCGAAATTTAAAAGTAAAAAAAAACAAAGCACGTGACATTACAAATTAATTGCCAAGGCCTAATGGCGCGTGAAATTTGGCGCGAGATTAAATAAAAATATAAATATAAATAAACAAGGCTTAAAGAATTTTTCAAAAGCCTGCCTTTGTAAGTAACCGACACCTCGATTGAAGTGGGGTTCGCAGTGAATAACACTCAATATAATATTGACATTAAATGTTGAAGTCCATTGAAAAATCAGTTCAGGTAATACAAAAAAACAAAAAAACTGAGGTATTTGATTGGCTGATGCCCTCGATTCTCGGTTTCCGATTGGCTTGGAAAAAAAGGAAAAGAAAACTATAAGAAACTCTTAACTTTTAACAAGAAGGCAATCTCAACCGTTGAGCACTCTTTCTTCCCCCCCCCCTTTTTTCACTTAAGCCTTGGTTTGAAAAATTCTTTTCAACGTCAATTTATAGCAAAGGCTTAAGTTTAGGGTTTGATTCCTTCAAGCTTTGATCTTAGATTGATAAAACTTTTGATTTTAACTTGAAGTAACAGAAAAGGTTCAAAGCGAAGTGGATAATAAGGGCGAGGGCGAGGGAGATATGCTTGAAATTTTGTTCTTTTTTCTGATGGGATCGTATGATCCAGTTTACGTTACAAATGACCACAGAATTTCAAAATCTAAAAAAAGAAATGGTAGGGTACTTTTTTCCCTTTACGTGTTTGTGTAAAGTGTTAAGGCGTCACATATTCCGGTTTTATTCGCCGAATTCCAAGAAAATTACTCACGTCTGAAATCGAGCACAAATCTTAGTTCAGTTCAGTGCTCGCCTTTTCACGAATAATGTTCTGTAATATTCGCTAAATGCCAAGCAAACTTACTCACGTCTGAAATCGAGCAGTGCTTGCCATTTCACGAATATTCTATCGTAATAGTCTGCATTATTTGCCAAATGCCAAGCAAATTGCTTGTTTGAAATCGAGAACATTCAGTTTAGTGCTCGCCTTTTCACGAATATTCTAAAATCCTTTGCATAATCAATTATTCGCCTTATTACGAATAACAAGATGAACCTTGCACTACTGAAACGCGAACATTTGATAAAATATTTCACTAGAAATTATATACTCGTCTGAAGCCGAGCAGTGACATGCTTGCCTAATCACGAATATTCTAAAATTTAAGCTTTTCCCCAATTTAAAATAATAAAACTTTTCGCCAAGTCACGAATAACAACTAGGGAAAAAGGCGAATATTCGGCATACAACCTTCACGTCTACTTCATCTTTGCAAAAAATATTTCGAAGAAATTCCTTAGGCCTATTTTTAGCCTAAAGTAAGAAATATTTGGGTAATTTTTATCGTACATGGCGCGTGTAAAGGTTGGGTTGTCATGGAAACGAATCTAGGCCTAATAATAAGAAAGAAGATATATCCCAACGTAACGAACGATATACGACCCTTTTTTTTGGCCAAGGCCTATTATTCAATTCAGCGGTTTTTGCTCCCAATCTCAATCCACGTCATACACGTAAATCATCCAATAGAAAAAAGGCGTAAATTTCAGCTCAATTGAATTTGATACAGGACGACCCGACCCCCAAATTTGGTCCAAAGACGGGTGTGGTCTTTTCATTATCACTTTAAAATATTTAATATTAACTAACGTTAAATTAGTTTATTTTAAACGATAATTAAAATAGACATCCTGTATAAGTACCACCATAAGTTTATAAGATATGTTACATGATAAGTATGACACTACCTATACAGTTCGTAATGCTAGAGACTATAGTTCGAGGGAGAACGACGGAAGCGCGAATTGAAGTACTTATTACACTCGGTGGTTAATTAATTTTTCAGGACCATTCCATCTAGCTCCTATTTAGTCTGCATTACTAATTAGGCCTTTGACAGCAGCGCCTCATGCACCAGGCCTATGTCAGTCGCTTTACCTCGAATCTATGACCTACCTCATTCACTTCAAAATTACAAGCTCCAGTTTCTAAGTTACCAGACTTTACAAACTTATGGATGGAACATATCACTTATAAACTTATGGAAATACTTAAATAGATATTTTAAAAACAACCAATCACAGAATAACCCTTTTTGCTATCAATACGTAATCGTATTTAATATAAATAATTCAACGGCGAATTCCGATTGGAATATATGCTATAGTTGAATACATTACAGCTACGGAAAGATCATTTTTCAAAATTATATAAAAAAGACTTGGTTTGCCCAAGCCTTAAAAACAAAACGATAAGAGTTTCTCCAGTTGTCTGAAGCGCGGATATTATTTTTTTTCTATTGAATTTTAAAGACAATCCGTATTTTATTACTACTCTTTAGAATTTAATTCAATCACCTGATTTTACTGCTAATGGATTAGTTTCCTATAAATTAATTGAAATAAAAAATAACTTATCTCAGATTTTTCAACAACAATTCCATTTTCCTGAAACATTTTATCATGAAATTTTTTCTTTTCAATAGGAACGTACTTTAATTTTCAAATAATACTCTCATTAATAATGTATTATATGCGGTCTTTTCGAATTCAAAAGGGGGCTGTTATCACCTTTCTTATATTTGATAAAGGGGTTCGTTTCCTCTTGAAGTACAGTCACAATTATTGAACTGTGTATATCAGTACTTGTGGGGAAGATTTTAGAAGTTTTGGTTGAGTTGGTATTTAGTGGACAACATTATGAAAACTTGTTTTAAACCTTTTGAAAGGAAAATTCTCGGAAATTAAAAAAGAAAGAGTCAATTTGATTAAATTTACACGATATCCCTCAAAATAATAAATGCATGATAAAATGTTTCAGGAAAATGGAATTGTTGTTGAAAAATCTGAGATAAGTAATTTTTTATTTCAATTAATTTATAGGAAACTAATCCATTAGCAGTAAAATCAGGTGATTGAATTAAATTCTAAAGAGTAGTAATAAAATACGGATTGTCTTTAATATTCAATAGAAAAAAAATAATATCCGCGCTTCAGACAACTGGAGAAACTCTTATCGTTTTGTTTTTAAGGCTTGGGCAAACCAAGTCTTTTTTATATAATATCTGTTCCTTCAGCCTTAATTTGTATTAATCTATTATAAAAACAATTATATGCTTGTCAAACGTAATAAATTCGATGTTCCAGTAAGATGTTCGTGAGCATATTGGCTCCCTCCAAGTGCCTCTCATTATTTTATGGGAAAGATTAAAATTTTAAATCATTTGGCAGGGGAGTGGTAAATTAATTCACAATTGGTAGGCGGGTGGTAAATTAATTCACCATAGATAGGCGGGTGGTAACTTATTTCATATAAAAGGGCGGTTGGTGACTCAATTAAGTTTAGTTGACCTTTTTGTATAGATTTTAAAAAAAGTTATTTCTAAACCACGAGCCCATTTCATTGAAAGTTTGTTATTTAAGAATTTTCCCTTATATATACTAAGATTCTTCATCAAAAATAGACAATGAGCTTTCCAAGACTCGAACCTGCAATGTATTGCTTCGAATGCAAACGCGTTATCCCATACGCCACAAGCCCGTACTTCGTAACAAAAAATTATCCAAGCATTGTATTTATAGGATTATTTCATTTATGTTGAATAAAAGATCTGTGAAAATAAACACCGATCTTGCCAGGACTCGAACCTGCAATCTTCTGCTCCATAGGCAGACGCGTTATCCTATGCGCCACAAACCCGATAAAGGCTGAACAAAATGCTATGCAAACAGTGTAATATATGTAACGGTTTTACCATGATTTATAAATTAATTAAAATAAAATACTTAGACTTAATTGTTCTTAATCAAACTTCAGAAGTTCAACATTCAATAGTTGCTGGATAATTTAAAAGTGTTCCGAACCTTAACTTCGCAGTACTTTCTGAGTTATTCGATGGAGTGGATCACCAAAAATCCCATCCTTTTTCTATGGGACGCTAAGCCTAAAATCTGTGAATTATTTCTTTAACATTACGGGAGGGTGTGAGTTCTTATCTAGAAGGGCCTACCGGCCCTCTAGAATTTAGTAAGAGCAAAGCAAGCTTGGATGCCTGATTTCATTTTTAATACATTTTTTTTTCACCCAAAATCCTAAATGATCCGTGAAACTGCGTGCGGTTACCTCTAGGGATAAAAAAGACCTCAGTTTATAAGCGCAAAAATTCTAGAGAAAATCCTTTACGTATATATTTTTCTCCTATAGCTAGCTAGCTTTTTGATAATTTAGTAATTTGGTGGTGGGTTCCTTTTAGGGTCAATTAGTCCCGCAGTAATTTTAGCCTAAATACCGTACCGTCTTCGTCAATTAGTGACTTGCAAGTAAAAGAAAACACATTACTAGATCCTAAATCTCGTTTCCTTAGAACTAATTTATTTTTCTTTTTAGGCCCTTTTATATACTGACTTATTGATTCAGTACTTTGAGGGTTTGAGGTTTAATCCATAATTACCGTGTCGTAAAGACAGTTTTGTAAAGGTCCATTGGGAAAAGTTCTTCATTAAATCGACGACTTTAATGAATTTTTAACGATTTGACAAAGAAATATTTATGAAAATTTATTTAAATTATTTTTATCAAGTGAACTTAATAGACTAATTCGGAAATTACATACAGAGGAAACAATACACATAGGAGAGGCCGCTATTGAGGTATTCTCTCTCACCGTCTCACGCCAAATAGCAACGCCAGACGGAGCAAGGGAGGCTAGCCAACTCTAACTGCCTCTTGCGGTGCTTCTTGGTAATAGAGAGAATACCCCAATGGAAAGCCTCACCCCTGGGTATCACATTGGAAACCACACGGAGTGATGCAAAATGATTTTTGCCCTTAGAAGTAGTCGCGACAGTAAAGCAAATATGTCTATGATCCTACAGAGACGGCTCATTGGATACATGCCAGTTAGACACAGAAGACGCAAGGTTTTCCGTGGCTCAATGGCCTCCCTTCCGCGAACATGCAAAGCTACACTTAAACTACAATTTAAGCGGCAATGAATGTTCTGAGGGGGCTAGCTGGTGGTAGAAATGGAACTCGTTCGAAAGAAGAAAAGCTCAAACATTTGGAAATGCGTTTGGAACAAACTTATCCAAAATTAATTACGATTTTTTTCATTTTAGCATTCTCTGTGTGAATTTTATTATATTTAATACAAAATTAATTCTGAAAATGACGTTGTAAAAATTGGATAGTGCTTCAAGTGTCTTGTCTCTGAAAATGTACACCGCTTCCGATACTACCCATCAGAACGGAGAAGGTTTGTTTCACAGTTTCGGCCCAATCATTATATGTAGAAAATGAAAATGCATCTATTCATTCATGTGACTTTGTATTTTTCCACTTTTCTTTGTTCCTACCTTAATTGTTGTTAAATCGTTAGTTTCATTAGAACTTAATGCGATGAAACTAATAATGAAGTTTAAAGTTGCGCGTAGGTCTGGTTTAATTACACAAAAACGAAGTTCATAAGGGTTGTGAATCACGAAAAAGGAGGATAAGAACAGTTGCACGAACATTTGGTGGATGTCCCGCCATTTGGAGGCTATACGTTACTCGTTACATCGAGTACCCCTAACGATGTTAATGAAGTACAAGGTAATCTGAAAGATTTTTTATACGAAATAGATGGATACCAGAAGGTGGTGGAGTTAGAAGACGATGCGAAAGATTCGGTTTATGTGGAATGGACGAGAGAATAGGCAGATGAAGGAATAGTGGCCACTAAAAGGGTGGATCGGTACTCGAGTAAAATAGTTAACATAGTGAAATACAATTTACCCAATTACGGGAAAAAGCGTACGCAGTTCAGAAATGGGGAACTCGTTTACTTCCATGTGCAACCCGCGATCGCGCTCTATTGTAACAAAGAACAGAAAGACAGACACAGAAACGTACCAGACAGTACCTCTCAATAGCGTAACGTTCCTATAACAAAGAGGAGAGTGAGAGAGAGAGAGAGAGACGGAGAGATAATCAGTATAGGCAGCCGTGATCCATGCGTGTT